>NW_008824474.1:745849-748912 GCF_000699105.1 Pygoscelis adeliae
GTCCGTCCCCCTCTCTGTCTGTCTGTCTCCCCGGGTGGATCTCGTACCTGCAGTCTGGCGGCTTATTCTTGTTGTTAATTTTGCGTTGTTTGGCTTATCCACGCGCGGGGATTGATCGCTCACTTGTGTAAGTTCCCGGGGGTTATTGTTATGTATGCCTCCTTGCAGATGGTGGTCAACTTTCTGCCCTTTATTTTGATAATGCGTCTGTGTTTCTCTCTGTGTGCATGTAAATAATTACATGATGCATTCCTATGTGTATGTATATATGTCTGTGTGCGCACATGAACGTGCATCCCTGTGTACAAGAGACACAGAGGAAAAATAACCCACCCTGCTGATGCACACTCAGATGATTTGCTCCATTTGCCCAGTCCTAATGCCCTTTAAAGACACGGTGCATCTTTTGTTTGCTCCTTACGGTTTCCTGCGACTGTCATCTTGTTTTAATGACAACTTATCTGGGGTGGGGTTGAGGAGGAAGCAAGTTTCAAGTTTTGGGATCTCTCCCCTTGTTGACATTGTGGTGAGTTGCAATATTGTAAAATCATGGTGTGCTGATGATGTGCCTTTATTTGATACTTTATAGGTCACTATCACATGACAAAGGCTTTGAGACAGCTTCATCTTCGTCTGTCTGTAATTTCCATTGCCCTCCTGGGTAAGTATGTAAACTGTATACACGGAAAAAGAACTCGGTTGTTGTTGATGAGATAGAGGTCCTTGTGCTGCCACTTTTTACGTGGAAGATGCTTGTTCAGGTTTTAGCGCCTCAGAAAACATGTCTTCTCCGGGTGCTCATAGCAACTGCTAGATTACAAAGTTCGTATGTAGGGGTGGGTCTGAATAACCTGAGAATTAAAAGTCTGGGCATATTCAGATCTCTCTTCACTTCTTTTCTTTTTTCTTGTTTTCTTTCTTAAACCTTGTTTCATAAAGATAATCAGCTGATTGACTTAGGGCAAAAGTTTTAAACCAAAGTAACATTAGAATATGCAAAGTGCAACACACGGGTCAAAAGCCTAATGAGACTGTAAAGTCCTTTTAAAATTCAGCGGTAGGAAAAATATGAAAATATAAACAGAATAGGTAATTGGAAATCTCTGGAGGTCCAGAATCAGTGAGAAGTTTAGCAGAACTGTAATACTACTGCAACAGGAGTTGGTTCAGTTTTAACATGTAAACTGAGAGCTAATTAGAATTCCATCCATGCTCTTCCTGTGTTAACTGTTTTCTCTTTTGGCATTGATTAATGCAGGTACCTATCAATTTGAAAGATGACTCTTAGTGACTAATTTACTAGTATTCCTAAGCTTTCAGGTACACAACCTTTTTTTTTTTTATCTGTATGCTGGGAAAAGTTTTGACACCTTTTGAAGGGTTTGACATCTTTTAAGCTGAAGTAGAAGTGGTAGTTTAAAGAAGAGGTTCTAAATTTATGGGGTCACATTCATAGATGAAATAAAATGAGTGGCACTTGGAGCACTTCTCATAGAATCGCCCGTGGTTGCACTGAACTGCATGTGGCCCAAAATGGGGAAGTGGGAGGTAATATTTTTTTATGATACTATTGTGTACATAATTAAGACAAGACATGTATTTGGGGTGAGCTTAGTACTCATAAATGCGAATGATTAATAACATACTCTTGACCTTTTCCAGGCAGTGTATAGTAGACGTAGGGTAAGTGATGGTCCCAAACACGCTGGCTCGAAGGGGACTGTTGGGAACAGCTGTTCTGGTGTGATACTATGACCACAAAACTAGCCTTAAGGCTGGGATAAGCGCTGTGGGGAGATGGTTTGAAGGGAGGATTCTGCCTGTTTTCCAGTTCCTGTAGAATTACACCCAAATTTCAGTTTTTCAGATTTTGTGGGCAGTGAGGTTGGTACGTGTAGGTCTGAGAGTATAAACACCAAATTAAATTACTGAAATTCTTTATGACAGACTAGTTGCATAGGAGAATATTGCTTTCAGTTTTATAGCATTACTGACAAGGATCATGTTCTGTGTAGAGTAATTGGTGCAACAATTTTTACAAAGTAAAAACGCATTGCGAAATTCAAAAACTGGCATATAGGCTTCAAACTGTTGTTCAGAGCTGAATACAAATGCACTGATTTCTGAACTTAATTTTCTGTGTTTTCAGGTAAGAGTCAGATTAGAGTGCTCTAAGTGCCAAGGACGACTTCTTTATTTGGAGTAATAGTAAAGGGTACTGAACAAGAATAGCTCAGGGACCTTGCTTCAGGTAGTATCTTCAGTCATTATCTGGTTTTAGTTTTATGTGATCAGGTGTTTTGGATACATGGAATTTTGGTCCTAGAAATGAAGTGATGATCATAATCTGCCCACAACGTTAAGTGAAGTGATGATCATAATCTGCCCACAACTTTAAGAGGAGTGGACCTCGATTTTGTGTGTAGTGCTAAATGTAGGTCTTACCTGATGTTGAGCTGGCATGAACAAATTACAAAGAAAAGAAGGGTAGGGTATGTTTTTGATGAAAAAGGCATAATAGAAGCTTTAGAGAAAGTGGAGAAATACATTTCCTCATAGCTTAAAAAAAGGTAATAAAAATAATATGCCTAGTTAAGGGGAGAGTAGAGATTTCGTTAGATTTGTCCATGACTAGAAACTTCCATTTACTTTAGGGAGCTTTTATTTTGGTAAAAGGGAAGATTTCTTTTATTAAACAGTTCACAGTAAAGTAACCTTTCATGAATGGAGTTTAGTAATTCAGTCTTGACGTACAGGAGAGACACCTGGGTTCTGGTCTCGGTTAACAAATGCTGGGTGCAGTGCTGGTGTGTCACAAGCTAAAAGGGGGTGAGCTGCTTAGCAAGGGGCCTTGTGAATGCTTCAAAAATTGGCCCATGGTCTCAAAAGATTGTTGCATACTACTGTCCCCCTTGACACAGCAAGCTGATAAACCATTTCAAGCAGACACATAATTTAGCAGAAACGTAAGTGGCTTCTGTGTTGAGGTAAACTCAGAGTATTTAAGAAGCTTGCCCTTGATGCTTCTGAGTTTTTTGCGGGCTGCTTGCCATAAACCTGTCG
>NW_008824474.1:748964-766587 GCF_000699105.1 Pygoscelis adeliae
GTTTGCAGCAGGAGGTTTAGTTAGGAAAGGAGTGTAGGAGTGATGGTGAGAGGAATTTGTCCATGTTTATTTTCCCGTTCAAGGAAGAAAACCTTTCTCTTTCGTAGCTGTTGTGTGAATAATTAAAGATACTAAATGTCAGTTTTCCACATAAAATATCAGAGGTAATCGTGCGGTTATTTTATAGCTAACATTTTTCTTTTCATCCAGAATGATCTTAATACACTTTATTCGTAAATTAGCGGTTCCATAGGTTGCGATCCTGTAAGCATGTGAATATCTTTGAGCAAATGACAAGTCTTGTTAAATTCACTGATACGATTGCTGACATTCAGAGCTTAAAGTTATTCCAAGTTGCTGCTGCTCGTGGTCTGCGGGCTGAGGATACGCAACGTCTCCGAAGCTCAGTCAACATGGCGTTAGGCAGGGCAGTCTTCTGGCATAGAGCTGGTAGCACAGAGTGGTATGAAGAAAGGAAATTTTGACCAAGTGAGCTGGGGAGAGTTACTCTTCCACTGCGCATAGCAGTTGGGAAGGTGCAGGTGAGGTAGGCAAGACCTGCGGTGTGTAAGGCTCTGCTGTCATGTGAAAGCTGTAAATGCATCTGTAGTGAAATTCGGGCACCTGGGAGGTGAAACGCTGCCTCTCTTTCGACGGTATGTGGCACTTGCAGTGGTCAGGCCTCCCTGTTTATTTGAAGGTGGCTCCTTGGTGGGGGAAGGTACTATAAATTACAGTTAGAACTGAAATGAAACTCTGATTTTAATTTCTGAGTGTGCCACAGGCTGTCTCTGTGAGTTCTGGCAAGTGATGTAGTCAAAACCAGAGGCCACTTTCCAAATTTTGGACCCAAGTCGAACTTCCTGTGCCCTGCCATGAGGGTGGCCCGCTGCAGCTGCCGGTGGAGTCAGCGGCACTGCCGTGGCCCGCTGGTGGCTTCCAGGGTCAGAGTTTACTCTTGGAAGCACAGCCATATGTCGCTTTGCCACCTGCAAATGGAGACTAAGGGTACTTCCCTGTATCATGAAATCATATGCTGCCCATATATTGGGACAGTTTTCCAAAGTGAATTAAGTTGGTTTTAAAGCAGTATGGATACTGTTTTACCTTACTGTAACCTTAATAATTTGTTTTCATTATTACTTGGGAGTCTATAAAGCTGGATTGAAATAATAGTCGTATGTATTTCAAAATATTCTTGAGAAGAAACAGGAAAAAGTCACTTTCTGACTTCTGTAGTATTTACTTTATTTCTTTTCTTTCTACCATGTTCCCCCCCCCCTTTCCTGGGGTATCACTGTCAGAAGCTTTTTCATTCTGTTTTATGTCAAAAGATTATTAGGACTTAGTTCCTTTTTATTATTTTATTTTTTTAAGATCGGTAATGATACAGTGTTTCTGTCTGAGAGCAATGTGGTGAGCCTGGTACTAGTGGACGTGTGAATTTCACAAGACTCCTACAGCTGTCACCCTTCTTGACAGTTTCAGAAGGGGTAAGACCTGAACCAGCACAAGGATTACTCTAACTTATAAGAATGGCTTGATGGGCTGCTGTTAGATTGCATTGCTTAGAAAAGAAAAAAAAAAATCACATGGTATTCTCTCTCAATAGTAATGATATTATTAATAATTGGCGGTTGTAGGCATTGCCTTATTCATGTGCTTATGTCCTGTCTGGCAAAGTACATAAGCCATACTGTAATCATACACCTCAAAACAAGGAACAATCATTTTTATCCCTGTTTTAGGCATCTGAGATACAAAGCAGTGAAGGAGCGTAGGCTTGCCTGCAGTCACTTAGCAAGTTAGCATTAGCAAGGAATGGAATAAAATCCGCATCTGACTCCTTAGTTTTGTGTCCTTTCCCTTGGTGTATGCTACGACTCTGAAGCTTTCCTGGTAAATGCATGTCTTGACATGTGAGTAGTCTCACTGAATTCTGTGCCAGGTGGGCATCTTTTGCTAATACTCAACTTTCATTCATAATGCTACTTTTTAAAAGAAAAAAAAACCCATACCTTCAAAACAGTGTGAAGTTACTGACTTTGAATTCAGTTATATTTATTGACATCTATTTATCTATGTAAATATTGACATTATATTTATTGAGTCTAAAGTAGGAGAGCTTCCTTAAGAGTTTTTGCCACTAAATGTGGTATTTAAGCTGCTGTGTATATTACACTATTTATTTAATACTAACTTCCTTGTATTAACTTTATGGAGTAAGATACTGGTTTTCATAGCGAAGTTCTTAAAATATGCATTGATCTAAAATAGTTCTTTACAATTAAATTATTTTTTATTCATAATCTAATGTGAAATCACAACTAACTTTCTTATGAAACATGGAATTGACAGAAGCAGTTACTTTGACACAGTATTGTGGTAAATAGGGTAACTTACTAATTTGAACTTTTATTTCTAAACCTGCTAAACATACTTCAGACTGTAAGATTTTCAGATTTGTAGATCACTAGTGTTTTGTTACTGAGAATATGGGTTGGCTTTGATTTTAAAATAGGAGTTGTATTTAAGGAGGAAAGCATACTTGACTAACGCCTGAACGTAGACCTAATTGTAGTATTCTCACAATGATAGCAGCATTTTATTATTTTTAATATTTAGAAATTTGATTACATAAAAGATGAATCAACAAAGAGGAAAAGCATGGTTTTGACACTTTCCAGTGTTTGCGCCTTTTCCTTTATAGTACACAAATGCATAATGTAATAGCAAGTCCTTATGAGCATGGACAATTCAGCATGTGAAAATAAACTAGCTTCAGGCAGATCCGAGTACAAAGAAAGCTAGTACAACAAAATCTCAATTTTTAGTGAGGGGAAGGAAAGTTAACAGGATTTTATGGGACTATACTAAGAAAATCAGTTGCTTAGGAAGCATGGAATTTTTATTGTCAGAAATCTTCCACATGGGTGTTTCGATACAAGAGATTTTATAAAATGTAGCAATCGCTGAAAATAAGAAACAGCATTTTATTGACCCTTCATGTCAGAGAGCCTCATTCAGCAAAGATAAAAATAATTCAGTGGACTTGGACAACATGGGATCTATGGAAGTTAATTCAAGTCGAAGCTCTCTTGACAAGAAGCTTAACAAATCCTGTCTACACCTTCCCTTGCTGAGGGGAAGTGGGGGTGTGTGTCTTCCCTCCGCCTGTTTGGTGTTTTTTGTTTGTGTTTTTACATTATTTTTTCTTTCTGAAAGGCAATATGTATTTAGCAAATTGTTGAGGAGTCTGCTTTGAGACATTGTGAAACCACACTAACTGCATGCCCGGCTGTGGGGTTACTCTCCTCTTATGCAGGTGTGGCAACAGGAAGACTTCTGCCATCCACGCTCTCAGGAGGAGCTTCATGCTGCTCTTCTGAAACCCGGAGTTCCCTGCGGCAAGGCCAGGCGCACACGTTAAAGGCCTGCTCCTTGGTACTGTTGATGAGAGCTGAACTGGCCCATGGCAGGATTCAAGTGAGGAAAGCTTAAACCTGGTCCTGGGCCTCTGGCGGGCTGGGTCATGGATTGGTGACTACACTGTACTGCTGAGTGTGCTGGGCAGTACTTTACTGCTGTTGGGTTGATGGCTTTCAACCTATAGCTTTCAGTTCTTTCCCCACTATGTTTTTTTCCTGCCAGCTAGGTAAGGACTTTTAAATATATGCCCTGTCAGAAGTTGTTTGTCTTTGGTTTTGGGTTTTTTTTTTTTTCATTTGTACCCATGTCCTACACAATCAGGAGTTATCCAGCAATGGCAGTGGGTAAGGCATGTCACACGATAATAGTTAGGATTATATCTCTTGTGCTAGAATAGTAAGTCTTCACTCTTCAGCCTGTGTGTTCTTTTATGAAGCAAATAATCCTAGGTTTTTGTTTGTGTATGTGGGAGAATGCGTTATTTTGTGGTTGTCAAAGCAATATTTAAGAGAAAGACATCATGAGAGATTTGGAGATGAAGCTGGATAAAGAAAACCTTGGGAGAGAATGGAAGGAGTGAGAGAGAACTTGGATTTCTTATCTTATTTCAGCCTCTTCAGTGTGAAGTAACTCCACGAAAGTCAGTGGAGCTGAAACGTTGTGATGTTCTACATTAAAATCTGTCCATGACAGTTGGGAGGAAGTTGCTTTGTTTTGCCAGGTTGATGAAAAAGGCATTTTTGTGGTTGGCCATGTTTTAATTTGCTTTCCACAAGTGGTCTTTGAGCCACATCGTGGCTACAGTCATCTACAGTTAGCAACATCATGCTGATTTTTATTTTTTTTTTTTTCCTTATGGGGTGAAAAACAGGAACATGAATATATCTTGTCCTAACTACTGAAGAGCTGAATGCTGTAGCTACAACTGTGCAACTGGATTCCTGAACAAAAAAGCCAGAACCAGAGCTGCATCAGCAATGTGCACCCCTTCACAGATCTGCTGCCTGAAGTTGCTGGTGGCCTGTAATTCCTCAGGAAAGCTGCAGATTCCACATTATTCTTAATTATTGATGTGCAGAGAGTCCTGCCGGGGTCATGTACCCGTTGTACTCAGTGATCAGCGCACAAGCTTATAGGCAGTCCCTGACCTGATGATGAGCAATGCAGGAAGGATTAGGAATAGAGACATTGCTGAAATACTCAGAGTTCCCATAAATGAGAAGAGGGTGTAAGAACATAAAGTGTGAGAATGCCATTTGGTAGATAATGTTTTCTGGCACGTATGCCACTTTGTTGGAATGTGTTTGCTTCCCAAGCTGGTTATGTGGCTAGGCAAAGAAAGCGTTCTGATGTACTGCAAACCAATGGTTGGAGATGATAGATTTGGAAAGAAGTAGTATTATTACCTCCACTTCATTGGTAAGTCTGGCTTCAGATGTTCTTTCTCTTTGCAGAAGGTTTCTTTATACCCAGATTTCATGTTGAATAGTGCAAAATTCCTGCCTGGCTCAGTTCTAATCAGTGAGTGCTCCGTGCCACAAACTTGTGAGTTTCGGGGTTTAGCTCTTGTTTGAATATGTTTGTAATCTTTTTTTCTTATTTAAGTAAAGTGTCTTTATTTGTATTTCTTCCCTCTAATTTGTTTGAGATACTCTTTCATACATTGTGTTAAACATCAGTCATCAAGTACTCATATTTTGAAACAAGTATGCAAAATTGCAGCATGATCCAGCACTGATTACAGAGCTATGGCATACGAATTAATAAGAAAATAAAAACAGCATCATTAATTTCCAGCTGCTTTTGGAGAAACAGAGGTGTTTATAGGGGGAAATTTGGTGTCTGCAAAATGAAGAATGACAAAACTGGTAGCAAATATATTAATGCAAGTAACTATTCACAAGTTACTTCCTCTGTCCTATTGATTAAAAACGGGTTCCAGTGCTGAAAGAGTAAGCAGAAGCTTCAGTGCCATTCTTTTAAAAGTGTTGGACTAAAAGAAGACAGGTGGCAGAACTAGAGCGAGGGGAGGAAGTTTTTAACTTTATTTCTTAGTACAGAAAACCTTAAATAAGGGAAGTAAATTATGGATAGCTAAGTGTAACGGTTGGTTGAATGTGTCCATTTCCCATTAATTAGAGAGAGAATTGCCCATGTGTGTGGGGGGAAAATTATCTTTTAAGCATTTCCCTTGGTAGTAAATCCATATTTTCCTTGCATCTCTTGTATGTGCTTGCTTGCGTGCATCTGTCTCATCTCAGCATTGTGTACCAAAGCAGCAGAAGGTAAATAAAGTCTATGGTTAAAAGTGACACAGGCAAAATCTTACACTGTGAGGGCCCTCACCACAGTTTGGACTGTCAGTTTCCTTCGGAGGAAGCTGTCGAAGGGATCTGGATGCTCACTTGCAGGCTTTGAAGTCTCTGCTAAGTTTGCTGTTACTCAGGGCTGGCCTGTTGTTCAGGTGGGAGCTCCAAAACAAGCTTTGGGCCTGCATGCCTGCAAAGTCTTCCTGGTTTTTAATCAGCAAAGGAAGATCCTGCCCTCCTGAGAGACATGTCTAGAGGAAACAGATTATTTATTTATATAGCGAAGTGGACTCTCAAGGATGTCCCTGTCGAGCTTTCTGTTTCGCTGTGCTGTGTGGCGATGGGGCCAAAGTGAGTGAGAGGATGCTGGAGTGCAGGGAGGGAAGCACCTGAGAAAACTAGCCTGATACTGTGTTTTGTCTAAGAATTGTCCTGCTGGCTTCTGTGCCACGGGTGATTTAGTTTCTGTGTGCAGTCTTGCTTTCCTGGATGGACCCACAGGGCTGCATTTGAAGTTTACTGTTATTCTTCACTTATGGAGACAGAAAGAGAGAAATCGAAATGGGTGTCACAGACATCCCCATGCAATCGGTCGCAGGAGAGAAGGGCACAGTGCAGGTCTTCCAGTGAGGACGGTATGTGTTCTTATTCAAGGATCCTAGAGAAAAAAAGTCTTTGAGTGGGGCATGGTGTTTTGTGGAGCGCTAACAGGCTTTGCAGAGATTGAGCAGGGCTGAAGGAGAGAGTGGGGGGAGGCACAGTGAAAGCAGGGAGGTTTTTACACCTCGTATTCCTGGCCCTTGTGAGCCCCTCTGTACGTACGCTTACGTGTCTGATGCCTTGACGTTCCAGTTATACCTATTGAACTGATTTAAATCATGATTTTGGTCAGTAAACACTTGGTTTAAATTGGTGCTTTTAATCTTACTTTGCTTTGGTGTTTTTGTATTTGTTTTCTCAGAAGCAATCTCTATTGGTAGACGACTGATAAAATATGTTGCTAAATATAGACTTTACACTAAATTTGGCACTACTTTTTTGTTAGTTCAGAGGACGCACTGTATGCCTGCACACTTTCTAAGCGATTACATGGCTTACATGCATTTATTTAGATTGCAACTGTTAAGAAGGTTTTGCTTTAGGACATGACAAATTATGCTTTTTTTATTGTGGCCTTTAAAAATGTCCTATTTAATAAAGCTACACACTCATGCACGAACACACATGTGCACACAAGTTAATGCAAATAGAGTTTGCATGTAAAATGTAAGCAAAGTATTATCCCTAATAAGGTAACTGATTCCACTGTAACCGAATGCAAGCTTTTAGAACTAGCAGAACTCAAACTTCTCTGCTTTGCTTTCTCAGATGAGGAGGAAAACAAGTGATCTTGCTTTTTCAGTTCCTAGTTAGTTTCTCAACTTTATACCAAATTCCACTAAGTGACTCACGGAGCAAAAACATTTTCTCTGCAAAAGCCGTGGAAGTTACTACTTTCAGGTAACTTAGTTCTAAACCTAATGCTTGTCTATGGTCCTTCGATGAAGACTTACCTGTTCAGTATTTGAACTTCGTTTACAGTTTTGATATCAAACATCTGTAATTTATTTTAATTTAACATAAATAGAGTTATATAATATTACAGTAGAACTTAACATTGGCTTGTCATAATTTAAAGGTAAATTACAATTAGATTTTTTTATTAAAATACATTTAGCATCAATAACATCTGATTGAAATTAGAGTCTGATTTCTTTGTTCAGAAAGGATTCATTTGTAACTGTATCTGTTTCTGTTAAGCTGAATATATTTTCTCAGATGACTTCAGTATCCATTTTCCAAAGTTTCCGTTTGTAATAACGGATGCCTTGGGCAGTATCTTCCGCCATTAAGGAATGCAGAGTAGCTCACTAGGTGACACTGTTGCCATATTAACTTTTATTTGTGGGAGCTAGACCCCTCTGTAGCTTCTAGCAGATATAGATCAACAGATACCCCTCTGTTTACACAGTTACGTACTTAACGTAAAAAAAAAAAGTTATTATTTTAAAATTGCTGTTGCAAGCTTTCCTCTAGATTATGTGGCATGTGACTGTGACTTTAATGGTTGAGAGGGGACTTTATAACTTCCAGGAATGAATCTAGCACCACTGGTGTCCAGAAACCAAAAAGTGAAACCAAGTTGGTTACTTGATGCTGAATGTATTACTAATGTATTAGATGGAGAAAGAGTAAGGAAAATAAATTTAAAAAATTGGTAAATATGTCATAGCAACTCCGTGGGCTAACATGGGTAAAGAATTCTAACCCCCACCCTACCAAAATATTAATAGCATCTGGGCAGAGTCAGAGAGCTTGATAATATGTATTGACTCTGCAGGTCCATGCAGTTTTTCTGCAGCGGGGGAACCATGTAGCAGTATGTGTGACCATTAAGGAATGCAGAGTTAGACCTCAGGTAGTAGAAGGGCTGTGCTCAGAAATGTGGAGTGTGCCTGAGGCCTGGTGGCACAGTTATACAAACTACTTGTATATTGCAGTTTTGCCCCCGCCCCCCCGAAGGAGGAGTTACACACTTCAAGAAGTGTTTTTATGGCCTTCTCTGCCCAGTGCAAACATAAGTTTCGTGCTCCTGTCTTTGTCCTGTTTTTCCGTATTCTTTCATATCTATGTATAGGGTATTCAAAGTCTCAACTGCTATAGTGGTCTTGTATAACTAAATATAAAAAGATAAGATTAGAAGGCTAAATAGAAATTAGAAGAAAATCAAGGCAAAGGTCAAAAAGCTATTGTAGGTCACAAATATTTAAGACAGTCAATTTTTGAAAAAGAAAAATACAACAAACCTTCCTTAAAAGATTGAAATGGGAAAACTACTGCGTATTACCTACTCTTTCTTAAGAGAACAAGCCAAAGTAAGATGAATCACTCATCCTGAAAGGGTCGTCATTCTCATTTTCACATACATTTGGTACAAGATCAGTAAGAAAATAAAGTAGTTGCATATTTAGGCAACTCTTCTGATGGAAGCTGTTTATTGCTGAAGCATTCATGTTTTATGAAGCTGCCCTAAAACAATTAGCTCTTGTTTAGCATAAGTGTTTAAACAGAATGCTTTACTAATGCAGCTGATTTTATAGTTATTGCATTTCCATAGGATTGAACTATTCTTGTTCTAACTTGCTTTTTTCCCCCCCTTAGACATGTGAAATGTTGAGGCTTTCTTCCCGTTCAGAAAAGGAGTATTTGAGCCAAGATTTTCTCAGGAGAATTGGTATCTTTAAGGGTGTTCTGTCTGAGACGTCTCAGAGAAGCCTGTTACTTAGCATGTGCTTAGCAGTGTTTTCCTGCTAGGTTACATTGAAATGGGCTACTGGTCAGGCTAAAAAATCTGGATATAAAATTCACTTTGGTCTGAACTCGGAGTTGGTGTGAGCTTGTGCAGTTCCACTGAGTCTGCTTGAACAGAATTTGGCTGCGTTAGTCACGGGGATTGTGGCAAAACCAGCTAGGAGCAGCGCGTGTTTAAAATATTGCTGTAACTACATCAGTAAATCTTGATTGGAAGAATGAGACACCCTCACTCCTTTTTGTTTTTTATTTGTGGGGGAGGGGGTTTAGTCCCATCACTGCAATTAAAGCTTGCTTTTTTCCCTTTGCTTTGGACAGTTAGTCAGATGGATCAATTTAGTGAAATAATTCCACCAACAGATCACATTTAGATGACAGGCCAGTCTTTTTCTTGAAACAATTTTATACTCGGGAACTTCCAGAAAATTGTATCTTCGCAACCAGAAGCGTTTCTGCTAGTGCTGAACCAAACTAGTGTCGTTGCCAAGCAGTCTGCTTTCATGGCAGCTCCAGCCAAGCATAGAGGGAGTGCAAAGGCAGGTGTGCTGTCTTAGCACGAGCACTCCAAGTTTGTATAAGGTAAGCTGCAGGGGAATATCCTTTGCAAAGTATCATATGTATTATTCACTGTCTGCAAAATAGATTCTGTCACTTTCCCAGGTACTCCACACCCCACCCCACCCCCCAAAAGTGATAGGGGCAACTAACCATATGTGTGATTCCTCACCTCCCATCCAAAATGGAGCTATGCTGTTACCAGTGAGCTGTGCGCCATTAGGTCTAATCACTGTCACACTGAGTTCAGTGAGAACTTTGCTATTGACTTCAGTGGAAATAAGTTCTGACTTGTAAGAAAACCTTAATGAATCTTATTGAAGATTCTTTAAGGACCATCTGTACTTTACTGGTATAATGATATTGGTGATTGGTGTGAATTTTGCTGTTGTACAGATGTGGGTGAAAGTATGAGCATGGATGCAGTAACCTTAGAATAAAGGTACAGTATGCTACTACAACTTTTTCAGCTACAGTACAGAGACGAAACAAAGCAGTAAAATCCCTTTCACAAGGGTGTGCTTGCATTTCTGTAAGTTTGCTTTTTTGCCCCTTGAGGTATGCTGGTATAATAACTGGTGTAGAAGTGAAGCGCGCACACAAAAAATCCCTTGCTATGTATAGACTAGTATCCTGGTGCCGTAGTACTTGTTCTGATTGTGTTCTGGTATAGCTGAAACAAGACTATTTTCTAAGGTAGACACATTCATGGAATAATGCATAAATTATACTCTGATGGTGCTAGGAGCAAAGAAAAGTGATCTTGGAGTGAGTTTCTAGTAAAATGTGTCCCAGACACTGAATGAACGTCTTCAAGTACGACCTGGGGCATACGCAGTGCTGTATCTATTACAATTTACTGTTTAAGCTCAAGTATATTCAGAGGGATGGGTGAAAGTACATTCCAACTCTGCAGTTATATTTTTGCAAGCAAATGAAAGGTTAGCACTTCCTTCTAGGATTCCGGCAAAGGGTGAAAATTGTGCCGGATGGAATAGGAAAAAAAAACACTGGCTGGTGCTGCAGTTTTTACCATTAACTTGCTTCATAATCTCGGGCAGATTGCTTCCTCTTTCTTTCTCTCTCTGTTTCTCCATTTACAAACTTGGGATGGTGCTGGCTTCTTCCTTTGTAAAGTGTTGTGCCATCTCTGGAAGAAAAACTTGGTGCTGAGTAGTAGGACAGTAGCAGGAGAAGAGTTGTCCAGATTATTTATTTTTTTTTATTACCGTGCGTTGGCTCTATCATAGGGTAAAATAGCGTTGCATTAATTGTGGTGGTGTTACAATACTTGGGGAAAATTTTACACTGAAGCTCAGTTTCATTTAAAGTTTGTGAAGATCTAGAAAAGATGCCTGCTTCTTTCTCTAGAGAGGTGGACTTCAGGTTGACTTCTAGCATTTCATCCTACCAGAGAGTCAAAACTTTCTAAACAGGTATATGAACAAAGTCTTTAAGAGTGTGTACTGTAGAACACAGATGGTGTTGTCATTCATATGTGTTACATATTTTGTTAAACAGCACATTATTAGGGTGTAATAACACTTTGCTCTCCTATTGTGTACTTTTACAGGCATCAACTAACTACATTTTACAAACATTTCAGAACCAGTGTTACCGCCCCGTTTTGCAGATTGCAGAGTAGACCCAGGGATGTTCAGGTAAGACCAGATGGCTCATGGCAGAACCAAGTACAGAACTCCTGAACTTCTGCAAGTTTCTACATCACTGTTAAATTTATACACCAGCTACCTCTTTTTTACTAAAACGTCTGCCCTGTGTATGTGCATATATTACTTTTCCGTAATGGTAGGTGAAAAAAATGGTAGTGAACTGTCATCTATTGATTTCAGGCTTACTGGTTAAGTATTTATGAACTTAACCAAATCTGTTAGCATCCAAGTTCAATTCAGAATTCTTCTACTACATTGAAGACCTTGTGCTGTATGATAGAAACATAACGTTGTAGGTCAGAGCTTTTGGACCTGGTGTTTTGTTCTTCCAACCCAGGGTCTCTTCTTAACTCAGTCCTGTGTGAATGTTGCCCTCCGTTCTTCCTACTTCTCTGAAGGTGACTTTTGCAAGGGTGCATAAGCATGTTCTGTTTGTGGTCCGAGATGTGTGAAGGCGATAGAAAAGTATTTATGCTGGTTCCAGGCATGAGCTAAGATGTCCTACTGCTCAGAAGGCCTTCTTAGGCTAGGCTTGGTCTGTACTTAGATATTTCAGAGTGTTGTGTTCAGTTCAGTTCAGTTCTCTGGTCTGAGCTTCTTGCTCTAAGGATTCGCACAAATGGTCTGGAAGAAAGTCAGCATTGCGGCAGCGTGGGGTTTTATGGGGCAATTCGTAGTTCAGGTCCCAAGTTTAAACTTGTAGTTTCATAGTAGGTCAGTAACAAGGAAGCCTAATGACTGTCTTTTAAAGCAGATTAGACTGAGAATCCATGGATCTTGTGCTTTCTTTTCTTAGGCTAGTACTGTTCAGAGCTGTGGACTTCTGTGCCAACCTAGGGTTTTAAGCATGTTCCACTTTCTCAGTTGGCATGCAGTCTTGAGCGTACCAGAACTCAATTACACAGAAAATTCTTAATATCTTGTTCACCTTCTGATTTCAAATCCAGCCATCTGTGTGCTATACTGTGAAATAAAATGATAGAAAGCTAAGCAGATAATCGGTAAAAATCGGTAGATCCCAAGGGAGTTATCCCCCATCCTTGCTCTGCAGTTCCAGCCAGCACTATCAGGTTTTTTAACTGCTGACCTTTTTTTTTAAATGCTGCTAAACTTGCATATTTTGGACTGAGTTTTTCCTGTGTTGGGTTTATCTTTAAGACAAGGCCCATGTAGGGTTTTCATCTGAGGGAGATGGGAAAGAATTACTAGAATAAAAATATTAATCTTCAAGGGGGGAGGGGGGGGAACAACTGAAAAACAACTTCTAAAAAAACCAACAAAACAAAAAATGGGGAAACAGCCTATAGATCTTAAGGAGCTTGGCCTGAAGAATGCTGGTCCTGCTTGCCATCCAAAGAATTGATTTTTTTTTTTTTTTTTTTTTTTTACAAATACAGAAGTTTTTTGTTTGGCTGGTTTTTAAGAATTGTGCTTCAGTTGTGGAGAGGACAAGATCTTTACATACTTGATTATTTTAGGGCCCAGTCCTGCAATGCCTCTGTCATAGCGGTCTCCCTGCGCTATTGCCGTTGCAGGATTGAAGCCCTACATGCAGCTAATCTTACAGGGACCTGATCCTGCTCTGAGACACTTTGGCACAGATCCCTGTGCACGTGCACAGTTCTGGGTAAGCTGTTGTGGCTTGGCATCAATGAAACAATTGGTGAAGATGGATCTGATTGTAGATTCCGGTTTATGAAGCAGTGAGGTTCCTCTTGGAAATCCAATAAGACTTGTTACATACAGAAATTTGGAAATTCTGTAACCTGAATGATTTTTTTAGAGGTGTTTCTCAAGAAATACAGACAATTACATTCCTCTTTTTTCCTTTAAATGTAAGGCTAAACAGTTGACAGCGAAAGGAGATCAATAAGGGTATAGATAAAATAAAAACAGAAGGGGTAAGTGGCCCAATAGTCTTTTGTTTTTAATACTTCTTCCTCCAGTTAATACTTGAATAAAGTAATTAATTTATGTAACTGCTTGGAAAGTTCCCTCAACAAAAGTTTTCAAAAGTCAAATAATGTTTGTGCAGAAAAATAAATATTCTAAGAAAAAGTAAAACAAATCTTATCCTGACAGCTAAGGAGTAGTGTTTCAGATGGGAAGCAGGCTGAAGCCATGCCGTGACACTTCCTTGACCTGGACCAGATGCTTCTGGCTCCTTAGAGAACTTGCAACTTGAGGCAAAGTTAATGCTGGTCAGTTTTCGCTGCTGGTGTTTGGAACGCTGTGGACAACAGTGAGAACTGAAAATCATCAGATACTTTTCAGTTTGCTGCTGCTTGGGAGTGCTGTTATTATCAGGTCCAATTCAGTTACGCTCACCAAGAAGAGGACTTCTAGTCAGGGTATGAGAACTGTGTCTATGCTGCCACTGGTTTCAAACCATCCTGAAGAATAAGGTAGTAGCTCAACTCCCTGGTACTGCAGTTAGACTGCTATGAGCATGTAGGCAAGCAGAAAGTTAGCTCAGGGATCTTCCCACTGCATTGGTAATACTGCAGAATATAGGACTAGTAGAGAAATAAAATGGGAATAAGAGGATATGGCAGGATGTGATTCACTTGCATCAAAATGGAATTTCTTGTAGGGTCCTAGTATTTTCCTCTCATGCTTTATGGTGTTATTGAGACCTGCAGTGGGTGTTGGATCTGATCCATTCTGGTGCTAGAGCATGCTATTTCTTTTTCTCTGTAGCCAAGGACCGAAGGTGGCTCTTAGATACATGTCTGCAGTTACAGTCAGACTGACTTAACGTCATGGTGCTCCAGAGCAGGGAAAAGGCTGAACCAAATAGCTCGTGACGAGGAGATGTCTCTATTCCTAATACCCAGAGTGAGGTAAGAGTATAGCGGTACCTGGGCTGTCCTTGCAAGGTGTTGGCTGTATCTGGGGCGGGTACGGTATGCCCTGCAGTTCTGATTCCCTGATTATCCAGATTGAGGATCCTCTTTCTAGAGCTCCCTGCCTGTTTGTCTGGGTTTCTTGTAGTAGAGATTGGGATGGGTAAGGACAACTGTGAGGAGCATTTAGGTGTCTTCCAGACAGTCAGGACACAGACGCAGCTCAGTCTGGAGGGTTTCTCAGTACTGGAGCTGAGGTATGGTCAGAGGTTGTCACGGACACCTCTGAACTTTGGCTTTTAAGTTAATTGTATGGCTACTAGGACTTCGAGAGTATATAGGAGGAGATAACCGGGGGGAGGAATATGATGGTTATCAGAGACAATCCCACTTGTGAAGTTACCAGGGAAGCTTATGAAATCATAAAAGTTTTTATTCAAAGACACAAAATTTCTGTCCCTCAGGTATACTGTGCCAACTTGATTCATTGCCTGACATTTTGTAATTGTTTCACTCTTTAGCAAAAATGCATTCTGCTTATGGATGAAAGAGGACGTTTCTGCTGTATTTCCTTTGGCTGTGGGTCTGTAATTATTGTTCTTGAGTTTATTTACGAGCTACTAAGGCCTTTACTAGAGATGGTTTGCTTGTGACATCAGGAAGAGCTGTTCCTGTTTTGAGTCTGACAGTTTTTCCTTTACCAGAAGGAAGTTCCAAAGAGTTAAGTTTGCTACGGTTGACACCAAGTACACAGCACAGTAGATCTCCACTGGGTTCAGTGAAGCAGTTGCGGGATGATGGGCGGGGGGGAAGAAGTGCTCCCTAACTGTTCTTGCATGTCTATGCATCTGTAACAAATCACTTAGCTCCGAGAATAGAAAGGAGCAGGTTCATTGAGGCTGTTGATTAGGTTCATGGAGTCACATCATCTGCACTCCTCTGTGCTTTTTAACTTTTGAATTGGAGCAGCAGAGGTTTTGCTTAAATAAAGAGAACCTCATTTCTTCTCTATTGTTTGCAGCTGCTGTTGCCTTTTGCACCTCCTCAAAGTAGGTATGAGGAGTTACCTCTCTGAGGGGGTGGTAGGCAACATGTAAGACATGAGGATGGAGATCCATGGATCTTCACCTGCTTGTTACTGTCTTGAAAAACTTCTTCCAATTGTCTCCTTCTTTGGAGAACTTCACTCATTCATTAAGTTAGGCATGTATGATAGGGGTGGAGGGGGATGAGGAGAGGAAAAACATTAACTGGCAAGTCAAATTGCAATTAAAAAGTAATCACATGGAATCAGATCTTTTGGGAGAACTGGACATGTGTTATCACCATATTAAAAGTTAAGCATGTGCGTAATTCCTTATAAGACTGAGATGATGATTATTGGGTGATTATTCAAAATTGTACCTGACTGCAAAGATTTTCAGCCTAAATTCATATTATTTCTATGTGGAGTCTATTTCAAATATGTGAAATTTACTGCTGGTGACAAGTATTTGATCATAACGTTATTTTAAACTTAGATGCATCAGCTTCCAAAACTTAAGATTCTTGACAGATATTTAAATATTTAAAACACCCTCCATAAGATTACTAAATCCAGCAGTTCAACTATATAAACAATGCTAGGAATAATGAACCAGAAAATACTCAAAATGGCATACCCTTTCCATAAATATTTCTCTCTTATTTTAACATTCACCATGGTGAAACACAAGGAAAGTAACTCCTGAATGTTTATTTCTTTTAACTGACTAGCTTGTTGCTGAAACAAGCTTTCAGGGAAATCCATGGAGTCCCACAAGGTGGCAGGAGCTAACTGTTCTATACTAGAGCTGTGGTCTGAAGGAAAATAAAGGTAATAAACTGATCTTGCTAGTTGCATGCACTCAAATCACGAGCAAGTTAGACCAAAATGTCGAAACCCCACCTTGTTTAGGTGTTTCTTGGACTTCTGAATAATTTGGACAAATGAAGGAGATTCTATCCTCAAGAATCTTACTTCAAAAGAGAAAGCTCAAGCATTCTTACTTTGTCAACAAAAAGGACCTTTATTTTCACTCAGTGGTGGTAATTTGCTTGTAATGTGCATCATCACTGTGAATGGAGAGCAGGGATGAAGCCGTGCAGGAACCTGCTGGCATATGAGGTTCACAGTTTAACAAATTGGCAGTGGGCATCTCTAACTTGCAAACTCACCTTGACATCATGGGAATGCTGATCACAAGGTGGGATGCAGCAGCTGGGGCTGAGGGACTGCAGGAGTAAAGGAATTCTCTGCTGCTTCAACGAGGCTGTAGAGATGCTTTTCTTTGAAAACCCTGAAGAATCAAAATGGCATTAAAAGTATCCAAGTTTGGGGATTATTGGGAGTAATCAAAATAGCTCATCCTAACTAGCGAGACTGTGTTGGGTAGTATACATAGTGCATAAGGCTGAAATT
The DNA here is from genome assembly GCF_000699105.1 of Pygoscelis adeliae. Taxonomy (NCBI): domain Eukaryota; kingdom Metazoa; phylum Chordata; class Aves; order Sphenisciformes; family Spheniscidae; genus Pygoscelis; species Pygoscelis adeliae. The sequence goes on from NW_008824474.1 coordinate 765,568, forward strand.
TATTCCTTCCTATTCCCACTGTCCTAATCTTTCTTTAGGCTGCTGGAGTTCTTGTTTCACTCTTTCTTGCTTTTGTTTCCACTTACCTGCTGATGGTCAGCACTCTCCTGAAACATTTTGTGATCAGGATGTGAAGCACTGCAAAAGAAGAAGGGGGTTAATGAAGTATGTGTCATCGAAGGCATGATTTGAGACCTGTGGTTATATGCTCACGCTTGCTTAACCTTGCACTTTGAGTTCTAAGTCTCTCATTTTTGTAAAATCTCTCTCGCCTGCCTCAGAAGAAATCTGTGGACTTTAGGGTTTTAGTTGGCAGGAATAACACTGAACAAAACAGTAGTAAGATGACGTGATTGGCCCTGATTCAGTGGACCACAAATTGTTGGTTTTAAGACCTGTGAATCTCTTGATTTGTGTTGAGAGATTTTATTTTAAATCAGCAAATGTCCATTTCTATTTTTTGAATGAGAGGACCGATCTGTATATTAGCCAAGTATCTTTGGGAATTTGGAGAACCCTGTTTATGTAGACAGACAATGCAATTCAGTAGGACTAAGTTGAAATTGAGAATAAGTAGCTTTCTTAACCAGTAGACAGATATTAGGAGTAAAAACAATTCAACTCTTACACAAAATTTCAGTTTCTCCCATCCCACTTAGTCAATTGCTTGTTACTATGCCATAGGAAAATAATCTAAGCATTTGTGATGGTGATATCTGGAATAGCCATATGAGGTGAATTGAGTGAAAATTCTTCCATGCCTGTATATGAAATAGTGTTGTTTCTTTTTCTAGTAATGGTGGAAGCAACTTAAGAATATTTAAAATCAGTTCCGTGGTGACTTACAGACCTGTTACACTAGCATGCATTGTCCCGTAAAATGCCCACACCTCGTTTTACTGACAGGAGTGACAGGACAAGATGTGGAGATGAATGTTTTCAGCAACTGCCATAAAGGAGTGGTGTATACCATTGTCTTGCCAAAATGTGGGAGCTTCAGAAGCATTTCTTTTTATATCC
>NW_008824474.1:766629-821387 GCF_000699105.1 Pygoscelis adeliae
TTTGTTGTTTGCTGCAAGCTGAATGATTTTAGTGGATGCAGTCAGATGATACTTAAAATTTCAAAGTGAAAATTTTGTGATTTCCAATGGTTACACCTTTCACTTGCCTCTAATTTGAAAAGAATTTTAGTTCTTACATAAACATCTTAAAATAATGATTAGGAAAGTAAATAATTAAGCAAGGATTCAGCATTTGGTGAGCACACTACTGAAATCTGTTATATGCAGTTGAAAAGGCGCATGATTTACACAGTTATGTACCAATAGGCTTGGACTATCAGAATTTAAATTACTATCAGCTGTGAATTATTAAAGCAGTTGGTGCTTATTGAAGCAAACTTAGCTATATCCATCATTACTTCTGTTTGAAATTTTCAGTCATGCAAGTGAGATAGATGCCTCGTTCCCATTGCAGCTGAGTGAGAAGCAACAGGTCACTTCAAAAAACCTGAAATACTCACACTCCCCTACCACCTACATGTACATATAATGAAAGAAATCAGTTTTAAACTTGAAGATGGGAGGTCATGTATTACCAAGGTGTATTACGAGTCTCTGTATGCTACAAACATGTGGACCTTGATGTAGCTCAGAGAGTTAGCTACTGCTGCGTATTCAGAATGACATAGCAAGGTAAAGTTTGATTCTTAAGTTTCTTTATTCACAAAAAGTTAGTGATCATGATAATACCAGGAGTAGAAAGAGTAATGCAAGCAATTTGCTTTAATTTGACCACAGAGTCAATACAGAAAAAGGCTCCAGAGTGTATAGTAACATACGTCTTCTTGGGCAGAGTGGTAGCTTTCCAGAGAACAGTGGACACTGTGTTGTGTTGTGGTTTTCAGCAGTGATAAATAAATGATCGTGAGAGATTTCTGCTGTGTGGTATACTTAAAATTATTACAGTGAACTGGGAGGCGTAGTAAAGATTACTGAATAGTTCGGCAATTGATAGCAATTGCTGTATGACTCCAAATTAATCACAGTATTATTAGGGGAAATAGAGGTGGGAGGTGGAGAGGACTACACAGGATGTGTGCCTCTCCAGTATAAATCTTCTTCCAGGAAACCCAGGGTCTTCCCTCCATATCTGCCAAACCCTGTCTTTAATGTCTCAACTGTTCTGTTGATTTTAGTTAATTCAGGGACAATTGGAGTTGTCCCATCCACCAGATCCCCTACCGAGGTGCTGAGTGCTTTCTTTTCTCCATGACCTCCTTGAAAATACAGGGCATCACTGGCCTCTGGTAAATGCCCAACACAGCTAAGGAGTTCAGCCAGACCAACAGGCAAATATACTGCCTGTTTACTAACAAAGCTAAGAGTTTTCTGCATCCTTCCCAAGTCTGGTTTGCAGTTGGATTTGATGGATTTTGAGATCTAGAGAGTTGGCTGTACAGTATGCAGGGTCTTTAAAAAAACAAAAACAAAACAAAACAAAAAACCCACCAAAAATGCAACAAAAAACCTCAAGAGATTCTTTATTACTAACTTTTTTGAAGCACCTTGTTAAAATGTAGCATTTTAAAATCCAACCTATCCATAAAACCTGGCATAATCTCAAACCTTAAGGGTATGTCTACATTGTAGACCACTGTGTTTTGTAGTTACCTGACTGTGCTTTCAATAAGGTAGAACAAGTATCAGAAGTGGTTTGGCAGCGATAGCATCGAGCTCTGTGCGTGCTAATTTAACTTGCATTGAGTAAGGGTAAATTAGCTCATGCTGGGCTGGGCTGGGCTGCTGTAGTTAGTTCCTTGTACTCAGTTGGTTTAAATCAGATTTCTGTGTCTAGGAGCATACGGCTGCTGAAAATGTCTGGAGTCTTTGGGGCCAGTCACTGACAGTTGGTGCCATATGCAGTGAGGCATGTCCTGGACATTCCTTCAAGATGCAAAATCTGGTTAGGCTGCAGTAACAACTCTTCCTACACTAGCAAGTTGCAAATCCTGTTTATGGATTTCTTTTGTAGCACTGGATGTTGAAAACAGTACTTTCTCTTGGGAAATTATTATTCAATTAACTTGGTATTTATTTTGATATTAAGTTTTGTTGTTGAAAGTGAAAACTAGTTGGGGATAAGATCTGCTTATTAGAGGGCTTGTTCTTGGGTTTTATAGGAGTGGGGGAGGCAGGGGAGGATAAGCATCTTGCCTTTGGTGTTTGGGGTAGATTTTGTGTTCTGCTCTTCTGCCCTTCCTTAAAGCAGGTGTAATTGAAAACTAGAGTCCTTGGGAATGCATGCGAAATACAGAAGTAAGTCAACACTGAGGCCAAGTTACCTGTGTTTATCTGAAGTATCTAGTGTGTACCAGTCAATTTAGTATCTATTTAGTACCCATTGCTTAAATAGATCAAGCTGGTCTTTTAGTGACTTCAAGGAAGTCAGGTATGTCCAAGTCTAAAAGAAACTGTAAATGTGATGACTGACTAATTAGTGCTCCAATTATGGGGCCAAGCCTTGTGCTCTTACACCAGCATAATCCTTCAAGGCCATACTTAACATTCTACCCCATCCTCCTTCCACTCTTTTATAGAGAAAGTAAAATTAAAAAAAATAATAATTGCTACAGCTTTTAGTGTGCTGAAGATTTAAATAAGTGTCCGTTGACAGGGAATGATTATGTCTGTGTGGTTCATATATTGCATTGGTCTACAAGTGGTGCAGTTAAGTTCATAATCCACATCTACACCCAAGTCAGAAGATTGATTTGTAGTAGTGGAATCGCTTTGACAAAAACGTGGATGTTGGAGATGTTGAACTTCTCCAGGTTGCTTGTTACAGCAGCGTCTTTCTCCTAGAGGAGTGCACTTGCCCTTTCTCAGATCTCTTCAGCGCCAAAGCTAGCAGTTGCTTTTGCTCTCTTTCCTTCTCCTGGGCCATACCAGGCAGGGTCCCAGAGAGCAGCAGTGGTGTGGTCGGCTAGGTGAGAGACACAGGGACGCAACCGATGACTTCTCTAAAGTTTAACAGCAGCAGCTGGAAGTTTTACTGTCTCCCATGGGCCATCGTACCTTTCTGTGGCAGTTTAAAATGAACCAGTAGCAAAAGTAGCAGTGGATCAGCTCTGCAGCCACCACATTTCACAGCGTGAGGCTTTCATGTAAATAGCTGTTACTGTTAACCTGCGTTTAACTTTAGTGCAGGACAGATGCAGGAATAGGGGAATTTGTGTTACTGGCAAACCAGCGCTGTACCCTAACAACTAGAGTGTTTGTTGCTCTTCTGCATAGACCAAGGGCATAGTTTGGATCTATAAAGCATTGCACGCTTTGGTAATGAGTGGCCTAGCTTAAACCTTTTCTTCCTGTCAATTAAAAACAAAAAAACAAAAACGTGCTTGTATATTACAGAAGGGCCAATATATTAATGCTGTTACTGTGTTTATATTTATACAGGCAGGTAGCTAACATGTGGATTGGCATCTGTGTTCCTTGCATTTGTGCTGGAGTGGCAGGAAGAGACCCAACCTCTTCTATGGTGTCCCACAGATGTGTTTTAGACTTGAATGCAAGAAACCTGTATGATTTTCCTTGATGAAGAGGTTTGCTATATTTATACGTGCATCAATCAGTACTTTACATAGTGCATTGACTTTTGGTGGCTGAACCTAGAATGTAAAATGTTTGGTGTTGGGTTTTTTTTTTTGGGGGGGGGGTGTGTTTGCATGTTTGAAGTAAAATGTGAATTTTTAATCTTGGTAATCTGTTTTGTGTTCTTTTATAGTAAAGTGAAGTGTTGCATAATAGAAACTTTTTTTAGCTTTAGAGTCCCACACAAACACTGGGGAGAAAACCACAGACCAGAGAAGAAAAAGCATCATTTTTTTTGATTGAATGAGAAAAATGAGTCATTAGTTTTAGACAGTATGCTAACAAAACATAAAGAAACTCTTAGTTAGAGAAGACCATGTGATAGCCAGTGATTCACGTGTCTGGCTTTGGTGTCAGGTCTTTGGATAAGAGTGGGCATCATCATGAGAGATGTTACAGCAAATGTTTTCCTCTGGTGTATGAAACCCTAAGCAACACTTATTACTGGAGATGAAATGATACATCTTTTTTTTTTTAAAGTGAATTTGCAATTAGCCAAGGCTAATTAATGGTTTTGCAGAAGCACCTTGAGTTCAGTTTGTTTGCAGTCATGCAGAGGAAGTAGTTGTTGGTAAAACAAAAGAATAGCTAAAGATTGGGTGACATCTCATAAAACCACAGGGATGGTTGAAAATTTTACTTTATTTGCTGGATTTGCATGTTGGGTACTGTATTAACACAGTGCTTTCTTGCTGGCATAACCCCGCCTCCCGTGTTTCCAGGGAGGAGTACTCTGTCCTTGCTCACAGCTGCAATGGCCTTGGCTGGGGCCAGCCGTCCTCCTAGCAGCTCTGCTTCCGAGGGTTGGCTGTGCCAGGCCCGGCTGTTGCCAAAGCCATAATGTGTGCTAGTGTACCCCTGCGGTGGGAGAGGCACCCCGGGGCAGGGTGGGGGGCCTGGGCCCCCTCTGCCAGAGGGCAGGGGTGGGAGGGGAGGCTGCGGAGGTGGGAGTGCAGCTGTAGGTTAAAACAGTGTAAGCAGAGTTAAAGGTCAGGCTGGGTTTGCTCTTAAGTAAAACTGAACGAAGATTATTTCCCTGCCTTTTTTGCTGCCCTGCTTGCTTTTCCAGAAAGCATGTTTATGGAGGAAAATATAACCTGGATATGTGAAGAACGGGATGGCAGCCCACCTGCAGGGACCTGACCTCTCCTCCGTGCTCGCTCCCTTTCTTGCTTGGTGCTGCCACAGAGACTGATCTCATCTCCTGCCGTGGCTGGTACAGCTGCCAGCTGTCCACAGATGTGGACAAAACACACTTCTTAGTCACTTGCCTGTTTTCTAAATCCTGCCCACTTTGTTCCCCAACTTCTTCCCGTGCCTACAGAAGTCTGTCAGATTTTTGGCCCTTAAATCTAAAAGGAATGGATCATAGATCACAGCCCAAAACGAAGCTGAACTTCAGGATTTTGGCAAATGTGATACCAGTGCGACCAAGCTCCAAAAATGGGAGCTCTAGTTCTGGTGCTGAAGTCTTACATTGCACTTGATCACTATCTTAATTCAAGTAAGTGCCAAACTTGGGCTGTTTAATGTGCAAGCTAATACTGTAACATGAAGAAAATCACAAGTGTATTCTGAATGCAGAACTCAGGCTGCCATAGTGGTTTTCCAGCACTTTGTTGAAATAAATTAAATTTGAAAGATTTATTTTTATATGTGTCAAGATTTGAATTCAATGAAGTACTTGGTGAATGAGATGTGAAGCTGGAGGAAGTTTTTTTCTGAAGAAAAGATGACAATATTTGGCCCAAACACTAAAGGATTCTGTAAAAACAATTACACATACTCTAAAGAAAATAATTCAAATAAATAGTTGTGTGTAGTGGCCGTTTCTAATTGGGCTTGATGTTTTATCACAGTTAGTTTTCCATTTAGGAGAGAGGATAGGAACCATAAAACGATGCAAATTAGCGGAGTGAAATAGCTTTCTTTTGCAACTGCTCTTTGAACCTTTGCATCTCTTAAGAATATGCTTGCAGAATATTGCAGCAGTACATCTAGGAAGAAAACGGGGTTGTTTTAAAAAACAGAAGTATATAATCCTTCTAATTAAATTGTTTCTGATAGGAGAACTAGAAAATAGACAAAATTATGCTAATGCAGTTTTCTTTTTAAAAGTCTGTTTTACATTTTAATCTCATGGAGAACAGCTCTCACTAAAAGCAAAAACTAGACAAAACCCTCCTAATTTTAAGAAATTTTTGTATCGGAAATGTGAGTTTCTTTCTGCTACAGGTAATGCGTGATCTTACATTGTGAGAAGTAAACTTCTGCATCTCTAAACTTTGGCAATATCTTGTTCTGGTAAAAAAGCTAAAAAGGGGGCAACAGCGTTAGGATTTTATTCTGCCACGTTGTATGTGGTATCTGAGTGCCTTCCACCTATAGCAGAGAAGAACTGGGATTTAACTTCTCAGGATAACAGTGCGAGGGACAGCATGCTGCTTGCGGTAGGACTTTTGGCTTGGGTATTTTGTGCATTATTTATGTATGACATTGTACCTGAAGTTGTTCTGACACTTGTGATGTGTGGGTTGTGTGTAGTAGGTAATGGGGCAGTGGCTTTCTGGTGATGGAAATTTGCTGTTGCATGTATGCTGTTAATGTACTACATAGCTCAGAAAGCTTTTGTGTGTACGTATTCATATATGAAAATATTTGATGCAACTTCTAGAAAGTGCTGAGATCTAGGAATCGTTGAAAGGGTGAGTCTGCTGTTTCTGGATATACCATCAACAATCTGTGTTTTCTGGAATGTTTTATGAGTTAATTTATCTGTTTAGTGTTACACTAACTGTGTGGTATTGCAGAGTTGTATAAGCGTTGGATTGGGAGATTGTATCCATTTTGAGCTGAGTAGTGACTTTGTTTAGGTTTAGTGATTAATATTGTATTTCTTCACGGGATTGGAATAAAATATGGAGCTTCATTGGAGATTATAATTTATTGATATTGCTGCAAACTCTGTATGTATGTGTGAGCACAATTCTTTTGTGAATTTTACAGGAGGCAGAATTACACTAGTAGACTGATATTGCAGATTTGATTGATTGGGGATGTCTTCACTGACAGTTGCTTCCAGGTTAAGTTTTGGAGTGTGTTAAATATGCTCTCAAAATGTTTGTTTCCTTGATTGTTTGCTGTTATATTTTCTTGCTGGTTAGCAGGAGAAAGCTTTCAACCGTGCAAGATACATCAGTGTTACTTTTTCCCTTTCTATCTTCTTTCACCAGGTCTTCCCCATCTTGGTCACTTTCTAAGTAATTTTAATGCTCATAAAGTACCAGAGTAACAAGCCAGGAGAAGTCATCCTGTCATGTCAGTTCAGGAGGAGATAGATGTACTGATGGAGTGAGTAAATTTGTGATCAAACTATCTCCAGGTTGGCTTGTTTTAAATAAATATAGAGATAACTTGGTGCCTAATCTCCACCTGCCTTTAATGTTAGGGGATGAGAGGTCAGAAATTGTCACATATAAAAGAATATTGACAACTGTAGTTTAAGCAACACAAAAATTTCAAGTTAATGTTAAAACAGTACAGAATAACTACTTGAGGGGAAGTGCCTGGACTTCTAAGTGTATGTGAACGAGTTTAAAGCACAGGAGTGTGTACACTTGTAGGTGCTTGCCACTTCCTACTTCATGCCTTCTTTCTGAGGTAGGTTTTCATCTTGTCTAGTAGCTAAAGGGTGATTATACATTAGATGATCCCTTTTCATGACCATTGTCAAGCTTTCAAAAAATCTGTATTCTCCCTGTGAGAAAAAAGTTGACACAATTTAAAGTAGTGGGTTTTCAACTTTTTTTTTTATTATTACTTTAAAAACACTAAAAAAAGTGTCCTGTAGATGATACAGATGCCTGAAAAATGAATGTAAGCCTACCAACAATGGACTAATCTTCTTAGCTACTTTTGCAGACCTGTAGGAAATAACGACTGCAGTGTAAAAACTGCTGATCTAACGCTTGTATTTATACTGAAGTTGGAGACCTCTGGACAGGGTAATAACACTAGCCAGCAAAGATAATGACAGAAGTCTAACTGTTTGCTAGTGTTAAGCACAAACTGTTTCACTCTGAGAAGAATGGTTGCCTAATAATGACTTCCACAGTCCTGCCCCTGAAATCCTACAAATGGTAAACTTTGATTTTAAAATGTACTTGTTATTTTGATGACCTCAGTCAAGGAAACTTGGGAGGGGCAAAGAAGCAGACAATAATTATTTGAAGTACAAGCAGATGCTACTCTAGTTTCTCAAGGAAGTTTCTTGCGTAGAAAGGCAGGGTTAAAGAAATGGAGCTTTTTGTACTGAAAACAATGCAATACTTTAGCTGGTGTCTCTCCAACATTTTCTTTGTCTGACCTGTCATCTTAAGGATAAAGTGCTTTCAATAATTGAAGTGGGCTGATAGAGGAGGGTCTTTCAGAACACTTATAAAAAATTGTTTGCAAAATAAATAGTAGCAAGTTACTTAAACTAAAGCACTCTCATATGTTTTTATTACTAAGACAAGATAGACTGAAGTTGAAGATGTGCATTGCTGAAGTTAAAGGTATGCCTTAAGAGATCTGTTAGTCAACCTCATAAATCGGTTAATGATTTTTATTTACTAACTAAGAATACTTTTTTTTTTAAAGTGCTTCTGGTGTTCTCTAGGTTGCTGGAATAAATTGTCCTTGGCTGTCACGTCAAGAGTGCCAGAGATTACTCTTCTGTATCTGATGAAACACTCTCACTGGTGTACGTGTGTACTTGAACTAAAGAAGTAGAGAGGAGGAAGGAGGCTAGTACGCTGTAGCAACAGCATACCTGACCAGTATCTGTGAGAACTGAGAAGTGCCCTTTCAAAACTGAGTATCAGTTTGAATAGCAGGGGAAAACCAGTACTCAGTGCTGTAGAATCTCTCTTCTATAAAGCAGGTAGGAAACAGCTTCTCTGAAATACACAGAATAATCGTGGGATTGGAGGTGGGCTTGTGAGCTCATTTATCTCTGGTGTGGTAGACTCCCAGAGCTGAGAGTGATGCTGTACAGGTGTTGGTTTTGATTTGAAGAGAAGCCCAGGCATTTTTGTAATGGTAATTATGTCAGAAAAAGTTTGGGAATATCTTTGCTGTTTCTCTTAAGTTGAGCTCTTACCTATATTTTAACCTTGCCTGCTGTGGGTCCACACACTGTCACCAGCACAATACGCCATGCAGGTTTTGTAAATTCTTGTTTTTAATACTGACTAAATCTGTTCAGCTGTGTGTATGAACTACATTCCCAGTTCTGATATAGTTCTGGTTTAAACTATATGTTTTCTTAGTAAGGAAGCAGCTGTATGTTACTTCACTGCTAGTAGTTTCCCCAAAAACATGTAGGCTCTCCTGAGAGTGAAACTAGAGTGTCTCAGTATATGAACAAAAAGGGGATAAAGCTGCAAAACTACATGGACACTAGTGCAGAAATGGCACTGAGATTAAGATGGACAGGATCTCGTGTGTTGCTGCTCGTACGTTGGCTGGCCTAGCCTGCATGCTGAGATTTAGGCTGCCTTTAGTCTCTTTGCAGCTCTGCTGATGTTGCTGCAGCGCCTGAAGATACTGCTGCAATGAGGCTTTGCATCCACTCTGTCGGAGCTGACCATCAGAGTAGCTATAGATGGGGATGCATGTCTGCATCAGTGACCTTCAACTTACAGCCTGAGGAGTTAATGTAACTGCAGTCACCAAAGGTAGGCCGTGAAACTGGGAAGGCTGGAGATGAAGGCATGGGTCCTGTCTGTCCACTCTTGGAAGTGAAGGCCATCAGGCTCTGCAGAGAGGTAGGGAGAGAGGTGTGATCATGTCTCCCGCTCAGTCTGGATTTGACTGCAGACTGAGCGAGCATAGGACATACTTTGAAACAGCGTCAAAAAGTGAACAAGGCACAGTGAATTTCAAAGAAGTCATTAAATGCTTTGTTAAAAGTTGCTGGGTTTCATAATCTTCTGGAATGGGATCTTCCAAATGTAAGTTAAAGACATGCTACAGGTTCCTATATTGAACAGACAAGAGAAAATATATGAAAGAAGTGGTAACAATAAAAATGGTTGGCCACCTTGCTTCTCTTTTCCCTTCTCCTGTCAGTACTAGTGTAGAGGACATCAGACAGGATTTTCAAAAGTGTAAGAATTTGACTTAAACTGATTTACTGTTTTGTTTTGGTCCTGTGTCCCCTCTGTACTGACCAGTGCAAAATACCTGCAGATCTTGCTGTGCAAAGCTAGTGAGGCAAAACAGACCTGAAAGAGAGCAAGACAAGTGTCTTAAGTAGGAATACTCTCTGTGGTTATCTCCATGGTCTCATTTAGAAAAACCATAAAAGCATAGGGATTGTCCACTTTTGGCTGAGCGGTATAGATCACATCCTGGCTGTGCGAGTGTTAGGAAGATCCATTGACATGCTGTTTTCTGTTACGGGTTTTAAAATTCTTCTTTTGAAACAATGGTTGATGCCTCCTGGTAGTCAGTCCACCTTGCCTTGTATCTTTTTGGCTTTACCCTGACACTTTGTTTTGCAAGCTCACATTTATTTAGAATGTTACATATCGCTCTGTTTCATGTGAGTTTTGTAATGCCATCCTAATGATATGAACAAACCTCACTCCTGAGGAACGTGGGAACAGCATGGCAAGTGGCAGATGCAGCCTGACTCTTGCAGAAGCCAGGAGGGCAGGCGGGGGAGTCCCGTGCTGCGGGAGCAGAATTGCCCTTCCTGGGGGGAGCCAGCTCCTGTGGCCTGCTGTCCCCTGTGAAGGGGGGCCTTGGTGTGGCTAGTGTATACCTTTGAGACAGAAGGTTCTTACAGGGTGGCAGATGCTGTTATCAAGTTAAAGCCCAGCTTGGTATCGGTTTGAATTTTAGCCTGAAAAGCCTTGTGGTTCTTGAAGCTGTCTTCCTAAAGAATGCCCCCCGTGCCTTTTTTTTATAACTTCATCAAAAGTAGTTATGCACAAAACATGGCAGTTCGATCTTTTAGAAGGTACCACCATCTGTTGTTTCTAACGTGCAGAAAGAGTTTCCTCCAGTTGCAAGAGCAGGAGTGTTGAATCCATCCTGCAGGACGTGCCTTTCCAAATCGGTTCACGCGTGAAAGCGGGCTCAGCAGCGCGGCGCCTGCAGGCAGCCCTCGCCCGGGCCAGGGCGAGTGGAGAAGCATCTGAGGGCACTTTGGGGCTGGGGGCCGGTGGCGCCAGCGGGGAAGGCAGTGTGGGTGGGCGGCCGCTTGCGCAGGGCTGGCTACCTGTGCGGTGAGTGCCGCTGCGCGGGGCGCACGCCGTCACTGACGTCGGCCCGCGCGGTGGGGGGGGCGTCCGTGGCGTCTGTTAGCCATAACGCTGGTATTTCAGTAATGCGGTGGTATTTGGCCGTACTGCCAAAACCAAGCTATAAGCAGTGAGTCTTTGCTCCACTTTTCCTCGCTCCGTGCCTCTGCTCCGCCCCGTCCGTGCTCCCCGCGCTGCTGAGATCAGCTTCCTGCTTTTCATTTTCCTCAAAATGCTGTTACTCCTCCCCTGAAAGAGTTATTTTCATCGGTCTGGACTTAATTTTTATGGGTGGCTGCAGGCTCTTTTTCTGACAGGCTAACATGCCAAGCTGGAAAGCGGTATCATGGTGATTTTGTTCTGTTGCAGTGAACCAGAGCTGTAGGCAGAATGGTAGACTGCTGCACCGAAAACATTTCTGTGCCAGCTCTGTGACCGTGGAAGGCGAAGGAGGTGAGTGCCGGTATTATGTCGCGTAGGTCCAGGGAGTTGTTGGAGGTGGAACTGGGAGTCACAACCTACCCCGGCTCAGTAACAAGAAACAAGCAGTTATGTTATGCTCTCTGATTAGATACTTTTGCTCCTGCTAATACTGTAATGGAGTATACTCAGGAAATGATGGATTTTGCTGTAGCAAAGAACTGTAGTCAATGAAAGTTTATAGCGTGTAAATTTGTTTTTCTTTCATTGAAAAGTGTAGATACATGTGGCACAAATATAGCCATAAAGGACAGATGATAAAGGGTAAGGTTCACTCCAAACAACTTCTGACAGAAAAAACACTCAGCTAGGTAGTTTCAGAACTTTTAGATGGATTGAATAATGCTAGAAAAAGACTTTAACAGTGATTTAGTAATAACTGTGGATCTAGAATAATGTGATGTGTATGAGGGAATACCATGATTTTATAATGTGTGGAAATAAAATTATACATGGAAAAACAAAAAGGAAAAAAAAGTTCTTTTTAGAGTTGCTGAGCATCCCTCAGGGTGGAAGCCAGGTTGATTGAGAGAAAGCAGATTGTTTGGAAGAATATCTCAGTTGCAACAAATGGGCAACTTGTATAGAAACGTGTTGTCTTACATTGTTGCAATTTTAATTTATTTTTTTAAATTATTTTTCTTTATGGAGTGAAGAATGTAAATACCACAGGTTCATTAACCAACTTTCAGTTTTCTAAACAGGTGAGCATCGTTCTCTGTATGCCTTCTAATGGAGCTCTAAAATCATTAATCCGTAACTGGTGGCAGGTTGCTACTTGTTTTGTATTGTGGTATCCTTCTTTTGCTGCCTTCTCATTACTGCCTGTTAACAGTCAGATTAATGGGACGACTTTGTTCATTCTCACTGTGGTGCCCTGAGTGATTTTGCAGAGGACTCTTTATAAGAAGCCACTCACAAAGCGTAGCTGCGGTGGGCCAGCCAGGTGTTGGATGCTGCTGTTGCAGCTACAGGGCACTGCTGCAGGTCTGAGCTGCTCCCCAGGTGACAAGGGGCAACAGGAAGAAATCAAGGATCTTGTTCAGGATCATGGGAAATGTGGCGTGTCCCAAGCTCTGAGGCCTGACCAGAATTGCTTGTGCTCTTGATCCAGACCAGAGTGCACACTTTGAGTAGCTTTTTTCTGTGATGCCAAGTTGAATTTATTGGTTCTGCTATAAAATGAAACAAATTTTAGCCTTTGATTAGTTGTGGGAGTGGGGAATGCTTCTCTTACAGTGAAGTTCCTCAGTAGCTGTGCTGAAAGCAGTTCTGGGGAAACTTTGTTTTCAAAGTTTGATGTATTTTGATGGAAAATCAGAGAGATATGGTAAATTAGAAACTGAGGTTTGATTTGTGGTAACATTTTTGGGCATGACTGAGTTTCCTTTTTTCCTTGATGGAAATTAGCTCTGCTTCTTTCAGTTGCGGGGCAAGTAGGAGCGCATTTTCTTAAGAGTGTGTTATATTACTGGGCCACACTTACCACTTGTAATTGAACAGCTTTGTAGATAAACGTGTAAGGTCAAAAGAAAAGCAACAAACCACTTTTATTGCCCAGTCTGTGGCCTGTCTGTGGTAGTGGTGGAAGAGCATTGTACAGGAAGTAATAATAAAACTTCCAGTCATGTATGGCCCTGCATCTTTTGTATTTGGTTTCAGGCGCTGGGTATACTACACTGCATGGTTTTGCCTCCATGCAATCTATAAATTCATTGCTGCTAAATCTACTTCTTGATATAGACTTGTGCTCAAGAAATTAACCTTGTGTTGTTATTACTCTGAGGGATAAACTGTGGTTAAAGACATCTTATGTGCTGTTCATATCAGTATGTTAGAAAGAGGAAAATGGGCATGCATCATCAGTGTGTTGATTCTAAAGATAATTCTAAACACTAATGTTTCCACAAGAAATGTGTGAGAAATGTGCTTATCCTGTAGATGCAAATATATTTCCCATGTGGGCCCAAGTACCCAACTCTTATTTGCCAAAGTTACTGTCTTTTTACTCGCATTCTGCCAGTAGAGAAACTTTGCATGATGTTAAGCACCAAGCCCAACAGCTGGTGGACTTCTGTGCTGTTTTACTCATTTTGTACTTACTTTCAATATTTTCATTCTGATTGATAGGAGGCTGCTGTAAAAAATCTAACCTATATCAGTAGAGTCAAGGGTTCCTACCAGTGGCTCTAAATTTTGTGCTTATAACTGATTTGCCAGCCTTGCTGACAGCTAGGGTCAAAGCATTTGCTACTTCTCTGTCACATTTTGGCAACCTGGTCTTCTGTTAACTTGTGGAGATTTGTTAATTTATTTTGGAGTGCACTGAAGGGGGATGGGAAGTTCTGTCTGCAAAGTGGATCCTTCCTTGTTGGAGAGATCGCAAGAGTGTTAATAAGTGCTCTCTATTTGTAGGCATGAAGAGAAGAGTGAAGGGTGTGGCTCCCACAGTCTTTTTTCACCTTCAGTTCACTACATGTGTAATGCTGACCCTATCTTCAATATAGATAGAAGATACAATACGTTATTTCAGCTACAGCTCCCTGACAAAGAAGTGAATAAGACTTATTTGACAGAGGTAATAGTGAAGCACCATGTTTAAATGGCAGCACTGTCACTGAAAGAAACAGTCCCAGCCTCAGACACTTGCATCCTACCCCATGGGGCCGTGCGAGTGTGTTTGCAGTTGTGTAATGAACTGGACTGGAAGACTGATCATAGCTAAAATTAATGGTTTTTATTAGCTTAACTTTTTATGTCCACTAAAGCTAGAACTGACCACCATTGGGTGGATCATATATTGTGTCATGAATCAGACTGGAGAACTGAACAGCTCTTTTGCACCAAAAAAGGGGTCCAGGAGTGTGGGGAATAGAAGCAGGACAGGGACAGGACTGCTTTTGGCTTCAGTGCTGGCTTATGCTATCTTACTGCTTGTCAAGCTAGAGCCTTAAGGGCAGGCTAAGTAAAATGCGAGAGAAGGAGGATGTATCTCCAGAAATAGACCACTAATGTCAATATTTCTCCTAGTAGGGACATGTATGCATCTTTTAAATGTGATATTGCAGTCTGGATAGTTTCCAGTCCAGATAGCATCAGTTAGTTACTGATGCTGAAGATAACATGTCTTAATTGTGATGTTGCTTTTATCTTCCTCCTGTCATCCTTTCTGAACTAGGTGCTGTCTTCCATAGCTTTCCTTTGTGTGACCCAGCATAGCATGTGGGGCTGTTCTTAAAAGTTGCATGGGACTTTCAGTGAGTGTGTTTGATAAGTGATTTTAGCAAGGTAGCTCTGTCTGGATGCAGAATACCAGTGTACTACAGATTCAAGGTGCTGGCTAAATTTCAGTCCAGAGTTGGTGCTGTAAATTGTTCATATGGTCAGTTACTCTGAGATTTTGACTAGTGGTGGAATATCTCTAAAAGAGAAGGTAGCTTCTCCTCCAATGGCCTGTAAGAAGAGTACGTATCTGTGGCCAGTAGTATAATATTTTTTTGTTTGTTTTTTAAATAGCAGGGTGATTGTTGTTGCTTGTGTGTGATTTGTGGAGTTCAGAAAGATTTTTGTCAGCGGTTTTCAAGCTTTTGTTATGTGTGTTAGGTGCTGGCAAAAAGCAGCGATAAATATTTCTACATGAATTCCCTGGGGCTCTGTTTTGGCTAGGGTGGTTGAGTGTTACATCCCAAGATAAAGATCCAATTTTGAGATTTGCTAGTGTAGACCCCTGCATTTGTTCAGGGCCTTGTTACCCTCTGTGAGACTCCATGCACGTACAGAAATCTGTGCTAGTGGATTTTGACAGGGGATTAAAGGATCGATGTTTGCTTTGCTTGGAAGTTGTTCAGATAGTAGAGTTAAGAGTTGAAAATATCATCTCTACTCCTTCCCTTGCCCTACCAAAGTAAACTGAAAACCCATAGCAAAATGTGGCACACTGGCTCTTCAGATTTTTGATTAATACTTTAGAGTACCCTAAGCTACAAAAATATGCTGTCCAATGAAAACTTTATACAAAACAAAAATTGTATTTGTGGGCGAGGAACAAGAGGAATGATAGTTTCAGGATGAGAAAGAAAACTTATTTAAGTGTTCCTATCAAGCTTGCACAGCATGAAATTCTGTTGGCTTTTATACAGCCAGAAGGATTGAAAGAACTACCTAGAATCCCAAGCATGAAACAAAAAAAATGAATTGGCAGTTTGGTTTGATTATCTCTTTCTTTTGGAGGGAAAAATAAGTCTCTCTTTGCTTCCTGAAGTAAGTGGAGAAGCTAGTTAATGAGAGTAAATCAACAGGAATAATGCTTTCTTTGTTAGGCAAATTACAGCAAAATACAAGGGACCTAACACCTGGAGAGTTGATGCAGCTGGGCCATGACCGTGGTTCTGTAAGTACACAGCTTCTGCTGGTGAGGACATGGAGTTACTGCCCCTGTTGCAGCACCTTCTAACAGTGTTGTGTCCACCCTCCACATGGACATGGTGTAATGGCAGCAGTGTTCTCCACGGGCTTCTGTCCGGGATGATACTGGGAGAGCCTCACTGGCAAGCGCTGTCACAGCTGTGGAGGGATGGTGCAGGGAGCTGGTGTGGTGTGCTGCCTCAGGACATAGTCTTCCCTTATGGCCAGCTAACCTGAGTTGAAACCCTGGCAGCATCTGAGATTTTTCAGATGTGAAACTCGAGTATGGCGGGACATGTTTTTTGTAATGAGGACTAGTGCTTCACAGGGGACACTTTTTTCAAAAGCAGTCCCAAAAGATGCTACCAGAAAAACTTGTGCATTTCAACTAAAGATTAGCAGGATCTACTGCAGAGTAAAGTTATGCAAAATGGATCCCTCCCCTTTCATCCGTTAGATCACTACTGTACAGTAAAGTGTTTTTTGTATGTCAGGAGGTTAAAAGATTTTCAAACAAGGGATATCTTTATGCAGATGTTCAAGCAAAATGTTTGTTTCCCAAACTAATTCAAAAGTGAAACTGTCTATAAGAGAAGTGAAAATAATTTGACTTTTCCTGTTCCCAGCTGGCTACAAGAATGTATGGTTTTTAAGTTTAAAATGATAGTAATGTAGCTATAAGTGTTTCATACTTGGCTAAATTACTTTCTTTTTGTGACTGGTGCCCCTTGAAGCTTGTTAGTGTATGGAGTAACTCGGAAATAGCAATTGGGTGTGTAAACACCTGGAAGTTTCTTGGGTAAAACTGCAAGCAAATTCCATGTGGGCCTATGTGCATTGACAAAATCTCAGTCAGCAGTCATACCTCCTGTGTTGGTGGAACTCACTCAAGAAGCAGGTTCTTGTTAGTCAGGGCCAATAAAGAGTTACTAGATTTAGCTATTTCCTCCCCCTTCAAGGCTGCAAGAAGGCAGCTAGCTAGCCAGGCCCCATTTGAAAAAGACTATGACATATTCTAACAAAACTGAGGCCTTCCCATCTATGTTCTTGTTCATGGTTTATTCAAAATCATCAGAGGAATAAGATTGAGGTGGAGGCTTTCTGAATTAGATGTTGGGCTTTCTCTGAATGTCTGACTCTGAGTCTCTGGCAGATTCCACTAAACTCTGAATTCTGAATCTCCACATGGAAATGTTTGCTGCAGGTATGGACATCTGCTCTCTGGTGGACGTCTAGTGAGAGAAGGAATCCAAATTGCTGCATCGGTGAAGTGATGGTTAGGCAGAGGAAAAAGAGGTACTTTCTGCCTGAGCTCTCAGAATAAGTGAATATATTTTAAATATTACCAGCAGTTTACAGTGTTGCTTCTGATTAAATTTCCTGCAGTATGGGTGGACAAATGTACATAAAAGCAGATAAATCCTTTGCTCCTAGCAGTTTTGAGAGAGGTATTTCAGCTTGTCCTGCAGGTCAGCAAGCTGAGGAATGATAGAAGGGTAGGGCTCTTAGAGAAAAACATCTTCAGTTGACTGATACAGTTTAGCTGATTTCTGCTGAGTAATTAAGGTGCAAAGAGAGGCTGTCCTGAGATGCTTAGGCTTCAGTCAGTGATGTGTTTGTTTTAAGATGGTCTGCCTCCTTGAATTATGCCTGGAAATAATTCTGTAAAATTGTGCCACCTCTGGAAGATGAGTATAATATGCTCCCTTTGTGAAATGTCTCGGGGGTGGGGGGCAGCTACCCAGCTAACCAAAGTTGCCAGGTAGTCTGTGGTAAGACCTTTAGGAAAAACAAATTATGGCTGTCTTCTGGGGTCATAAAAGGTTTATTATATTGATCAGGCTTTTATCAAAAGGAAGTCTGTCAACCCAGGTATTTGCAGCACTAACGAAGTACAGCCATGCTTTGGCTGATCTGCGTATTAAGAAGTAGTAAAAGCTCTAGAAGGAGCTTCATGTTTTCATTTCAGTGCACAAAGGTAGGTAGATATTTTAAGAGTGCCTGTGGTATTTGGCAATTTCTTGTCGCTTTATTCCACTCTGCCACTACTTTTCTTCTGCATGGCTACTTTGCAAACCAGCCTGCTGTGTGGTGTTTGTTTTTATCTTGCATGTACCTGCAAAAAAGTATGTATAGATACATACGCACATAAACACATATGTCTGTGTGTGTATGTATATATGTGTAATATAAAAAGTGTGTGCATCTTTCCTGTAATAGTGGGACAAAGTGGGCTTGAGTGACTGTTACTGCTCCTCATTCACTCTTTGCAGATCACTGAAAGCATGGTGTGGGACAGGGCAATGTGACTTGGCCTAGCACGGTATAAATCAGTAGGTCTCTACTACTGTCTACTGCTCACTTCATCAGTAAAATTTTTTGGCATGCTGTTTTAGACCAGCAGTGAACCTGCTCTTTCATTGCTCTTTCCAAAGAGGATCTTACATGTAAAATACATAACTAAAATTAAGAAATAAAATCAGAATGGGTTAATTTAAGAGTGGCCTTACCCTTCATATGATGTTGGCCAGTTAAGACTGCAAAATATCAATATTATTTTTATTGGCAATATAAATTAGGCCCGTTTAAAAACTAGAAAAATAGGTCTAGGGTGTGCTTGTGCAAGCCTTGGAGTGCTGCAGAAGTGTTTTCTAACTTCCAGAGACCTCTGTGACTGGGCCCCTGAGCAGTGAGTGGCAAGAAACAGCTCTTGGTGATTTACTGGCCTAAAAGGGTAAGGTGTCCCCCACCTTACAGAAATAAACATGCTTTAGAGCCAGTCTTTCTCCAGGTGCTTTCATGTAAGGCAGATCTGACCAACACTTAATTTGGTAGACCTGTGAACAAGCAAGGTGGAGGTGTTGCCTGCTGAGATCAGAGGGTGGCTGAGCTAAATACTAACTTTAAACATCACTTAGCTGCTGCTCATGCCACACCATTTTGAAGGAACTTCTCTATTTAACTCTGACATTAAGGCTTGCAAGGCTCATTTTAATTCCTTTCACCTGTTGGTATAGTTGTGGTACCACCATTTTCCACCTTCAGTTGCAGCTTGAAATAGGTCAGGTCTCCTTAACAATACCATAATGATAATTTGCACTTTATAGCACTTTTGACTTGAATTACCCGAATGATTTATAGGATTGATGAAGAAAGCTATGTGACACCTTTCTGACTGAGGTGATTGAGGCAGATAGAGGCTCTGAGTCACAGGGAGGTTGAGTATAAATTTAAGGAAGTCTTTTGGCTCGTCCATTAGAGGTCTGAAGAACCTATAGTTCCTGATTTGGCCGGGGGGGGCTGTTACTGTTGCTGAGATTAAGTTATAAGATGTTAAACTGCATAGGTGGTGCGTGTGCATGTTAGAAAATTTGGGGGGCGGGGGGGATATTTAACACCTGGTGCTCACTGCATTAGATTCACCTCTGTGCAACAAGTGCAAGCATTTAAAAAGAAAAGATGTAAATAGCAGTCTCTACTCTGTGCAGGAAGAGTAGCAATGCTTTCTTCCAGAGCCTAGCATTAGTGTTGCAGAAAAGTGATTTCCAGAAACAAGAAGAAACTTAAGACAATCTTGCTCTTTGGTCAGCTGCCTGCAGTTCAGTGACACAAATTAACACAGAGTAACAAAAACTGATCAGAATCCCAGTTTGTTTCAAACTAAAGTGTTTATGTGAAAAATAGGTACTGATTTCTCACTTTTTTATTTCTAATATAGTTTAAATGACCATTCATCTGAGGGATGAATATTTGAGGTTTTCAAATAAATAAATTTAAACTCCTTTAAATTTCTGGAGCTTACCTGACTGGAGGTGTTGAACAGAGAACTGATAAAACATTAGAAATTTTTATGAAGCTTAGTAAGATTTTTATAGATATTAATACCATTTATCAAAGTGTTATTTTAAATCATACTTTGAATACCTGTTTAACATACTATGGGTCTTACTGAGTTTTGCATGTTATTAGGCAGATGGTTCTTCCATGACTGAGATACCTTGCCTAAATATTTAGGTGCTTTGTCCAAACCTACACAGCAAGTTTGTGGTGGAGGAGGGATGGGAACTGAGTAAGATGGGTTAGCTTGCTGTGCTGCTGCTTTGCTGTTTAATCGGTGAGCAAGACTGTCACTTGAACTGGTGCTTTGCATGTGTAGCGACGTTATTCAGAAAGTCTCTTTGCCTGCCCCTGAAGAGGAGCAGTGAGCTACATACAGGTTAGAAGCAACACAACCGTGTCTGCTCCCAAGCACGTTTAAGAAGGACAGAACTTGAATTTGGCCTCGACGTGGGCCAGAAGTGGGAAACTAATGCTTAGGGCATGATAGGGAAGATGAACACGGAATATCATGTACGTGGCTGCTAGGACTGTATCATGGTTCAGGTACTGGATCTTCAGCTGAAGCCCCGCCAGCGGACTCTTGTCAGTGCTGCGTGTGCTTTAAGGGTTCAAAACACCTTGTGTCTTGCCCTGACAGCCGGACCGCAGAAGCTGGTGAGGCTGCAGGAATTATCTGTGGCCACTAGATGACTCTTTCAGCCTGCTAGTAGGTGCACTCAGAGCTGAAAAAAGCTGTGGCGATGAAGATCTGGTACGGGAAGGAGAGGGCTGTTCTTGGTCCATACTGAATGAGATGCACTGAAATAAGCAGGTTATGTATCTCGCAACTGAAGGAGGTGTTAACATGGTTTTTAGTTTGAGTTGAAGTAGTTATGGGATGATATATCTCTAGAAATCACTAACTTGTGAGGTTTGTTGATAGGTACTTTGAAAGCATTTGCAAAACAAAGACCTCCTTAAGGTCAGGGTGGATTTATTGAGGCAATGAACATGTGAAGAAGCTAATTTTACAAGTTATACTACTTGTTGATTAAACTACAAGTGATACCTGGTTTTATGTCAAGCTCTGCTGTTGCAACTCTTATTTTGCAAGCTTTCAAAAAAAGAAAACCCTCAAAAACCCCACCCAAACCAGCAGCAACATAACACTATCTTTGCCTCCTCTTTGCATCTTGTAGTTGGATGTATGAATCCCGTTAGGCTAGAAAAAATTTGAACAGACTATTGAAATTAAGGCCCAGTCAGAATTTCCACAAACTCCCTACAGATTTCACTGCATACTCAGAGGGTCCACTTACCCTACAATGCTCATGATTAAATAATCTTCCTGTCATTTAGAGACAGCATAAACGATGCTTCAGTTTCATAAACATGTATTCGCCAATGTCTGTACTAAGCATATAGCCACTTTATCAAGGTAATTAGATGATGAGGTGGTACTATTGTTGCTCCATGTGTTTCTCTGACATCCATTTTTATTTCTGAGGTGTAATAATGATTCATTAGTTGCCATTAAATATGACCAGTTCCTGGTGCAAAGTATGTGCTGGATAAAACAACAGTGCACGTGGCTGATGATATTTATTTTTTCGGAATTGTTTTTGTCAGCCAAGAATCCCATAGAGGTGAGACTTGGCCCTGAACTATGGCTTGACCTGCGAATATTTTATATTATTCTTTGAAGTTGTAATGTTTGAGTGCTTCGGTGTTCATTGTAACCATAGTGCTAGTCCTGTTTTTAAACTTAATACACATTAAGAGTGTGTATCTACTTTTAAGTAAGGGTCAGGCATACCAACCTTTCCGCTTCTATCATGTTTGAAAGTTTTCTTCAGCTAAAGTTTTCCCTTTTGTCTCTTAAATACATAAGACGTGTTTAAGTCCAAAACCCCTTCTGAATTAATCCAGAATTTCATTTTTGGAAGCTAAGGTGAGTCTTTGCAAACCAGGACTAGAATTTTCTTGACCCAAACCTATGTCCATTTTGAGGGTTATGTTTACCCAGCAGCATGTTGGGGTTTAGTTCTTTGGATGTGTCACGAAGACACAATTGAAAAATCACATATAACAGCTGCTTTTACGTTACTTTCTATTTATGCATGTAGGACATGTATGTAATACATACAGTTCTTCATATATATGCAAACATCCCCTATCTCTCGCTCGCTCTCTCACTTTCAAAATATGCATACCTCAGCATACATACAGAGGCATCCTTCCTTTCCTGCCTACTTTCTTTTCTGCCCTAAGACCCCAAACTTTGGGATTTGTAAGTTTAGAAGCCATGCTATAGCAATTTCATACTGGTCTAAAGGGAAACTGTGTGACCCATAATTTAAAACTAGACTAATGATTTGTAAATGAAGTATGATAAAACTGATGGGAAATATTGAACTAAGGAAACGGATATTTGGCATTTGCTTAAATCATTTCCATCCTTCTTGCTGCTGCTTCATTGTATTTGTTACAGTGCATGTTCTTTTTAGCTTGCTTTCTGAGATTTCCATGGTTTTATTTATTTACTTAAAAGCCGTAGTTCTAAGAAGATCCCTTGCCTTGCTTAATTGAAAGGTCAAGGAGGAAGGTTTAGGGGCAAGGCTGGGGAGGAAGCTGATGACTATTTAAACTTACTTGGTTTGGGTGAATTCAGTGCTTTAATCTCTTACATGCAGCAAGAAAAAGAAAATTATTAGTAGTAATTACGCTGCAGCATGTTAATATCAGACTAGTAAAATTAAAAAAATACTAAAGGAAAGAAAAAAAAAACCTAATCCTGTAGTTCCCATTAACTTCTCACTCTTAAAAGTGTTTTATTGTTGGATTTATGCTACTTTTCCGGCTGCTGCCAGTGACGGTTGTAGATATGAATAGAAGGCAGCATGTAGCATGGATCAAAGGGAGGTGAATGAGCTGAATTGGAAATTTACCATGCTTGAGCTAATCTAGCAGTGGAAATGACATGAGTGGCTTAATTTTATTTAGAACTATGCAAAGGGAGAGGTGTTCATGTGTGTGCATGTATGCCAGTCCTATCTCCCCCGGCCTCTGCCAGATTCCTCTTCTCATTCTCCTGGGCCCTGAATGACGTGCTGGGATGTGTACAGGTTATCGGCTGTGAGGGCATCTGGCATTTCAGGAATTAGTTGGACTGCTGCAGCAGTCGGGAGCGCAAGTGACGGTGGTGTATTTTATGTTCAACTTCCTCTCTGAAGTGGCTGAATTGGATCAAACAGCAGTACTGACAGCAGCAGGGAAAAGGCTGAGCAAGGTGCCGTCATCCCTCTGCCAGACCTCTAGCTCGCGGGATGCTGTATGCTTGCCTGCCTACCTTTCTGCTTCTTCCTTGTTCATCAACTATCATGTGGTGATAGAATAGCCAGTCCCTTTGATATTTCTTTGTTCCAACCCTTAGCATAGTAAATTTTCAGAATGGTCAGTTGGCATACTTCGTAATGTTATGTCTTGTTGTGCAAAGACCCAGGGAAGTGAGTACTGAGAATGGTCAGGCTGAGACAGGTAATGAGGGTTGCATTGTGTTTATTTAGGGGGAAAAAAAACAACCACAAAACAAACTCCTTCAGAGTCTGAGAAACTTTTTTGAATGAAGAGGAGAATTCTGTTTGAGACAAGGTTGTACAGTAGTTCTACGTACACGAGTTACTGGATTTAGGATTAAGAAGTAAAGCTGCAGATATTTCTTTCCCCTCAAATACAAGCATTTGATTATGAAGTAAGATTTAATTGTAAACTTGAAATCCTGTTGAGGACTGTTTGCAGATGTCTTTGAAGAAGTTTGCCTTTTTCGTTTATGTATTGGATTAGATAACTGTTTGCCTTTTTCATTTATGTATTGGATTAGATAACTGTAAACTGTGTCTTAAAACAAGAGCACCTAAAACTTTTAATTGGTCCTGCAAAAACCCAGGATATTTTCATGCCTTAACTTTGTATTTTGCAAAGGTCTGGACCTGTATTACTATTGGCTGAAGTGCAGGTAACATTGCACTAGCGCTTTCATGAAGGTTCTGACAACTGGAGTCTTTCCCAGTGTCAGTTTTAGAAGTCAGGTTTCATTTCCTAGTGCCAATATTGACACAGTTCTGAGACAGGTGTGTTTAGTGTTCGTTCTGAAGAGGGTATGTTCTTTGATGTGCATCCAGAAAATTGTTTTGGTGTGGGTAGGATTTCTATTGTACAGGGGCACGGGGGTTCCCTCTAGGATTAGATTTCCTCATCCTCCCAAAGCTGCTTTAAGATGAATGCTTTTTGTACTGCTGAGAGTTGTATATGGTGTAAAAGCCTGTTCTAGTGCATTGTGTAGCAACTGCCTAGGCCACCCTATGGTGCACAAGAAGTCCTCCCCAACCGGGGTGACCAAACTCCTACCATCTTCTTTACCCTTCCTGGCCTTCAGAACAGGGAAAAGAGTGCTGAAATACTTAAATAACAGTTGTTAGTACTAAAACCTCATTTTAGGATGATATTGGTACTAATTTCACTGGTTTATTGAGAATCCTTTGAAGTCAGTCATAATCTCAGCCTGTCTCCTTTCCAGCATAGTATTTCCAGGTAATTTGCAGCTAAGCAATCTATTTATGGGTTGTGCCAATGCATCATGCTGGACAAGATGACACATTTGCTTTTTGCATGTGCAGTAAGGAGGATAAAGAATCTGGGTTTATTTAATAAAGCTTGGTTCCCTAACTGAGGTTGCAGCAGAAAATCTGCGTAAGGTGGTGCCAGAGACCTCAAAGTAACGCCTCACACTGGCCAAGCTGGTAGCTAGGAATCTTTCTCAAGCAGTTGAAAGTTGTAGATTGAGTTTCCAAAGAGATGAACTGTTTGTAGCAGGGCTTTTACAGCCTGAGATGGGCTGCAGTAGATCCTGTGTGGAAGCAGAATCCTGATGGTAACTAGTTGATACGTATTCTGAATTTCCAAATAGTTTCTGTTATTCCTTCTCAAATGTAAAGGAGCAGCAAAACAGACTTCAAATACAATACTTGATATTTATTTGAATATAATAGACATTACATCTGTGTGATTGGCAACTTACCTCAATTTATCTTGTGGTATATTTCTGCATCAAGCACTTTATTTAAAGTTGGTAGAGGTCTGTAACACCTCAGTTTGTGAGACAATACAGAGCAAGTTCATAGACGTGATTGCACAAACCTGTTAAGGGTTATTCATTTAAAAAAAAACCCAAACAACAAAAAAAACCCCAACTCTAGATGCAGTATGCATAATTTTGTGTATACAACAGTTCTGCAGTCATCCTTGGCATTCTGCTGCTGACTATCCGTACCGCTAGAATGGATAACAAATACTGAATAGTGTTCTTTACGCTATATTGTTGTTGTATTATTTTTTCACAACAGCTTAATCTTACTGCAAATGCTTTACAAATATGTTAATACATTCATTATTATGGAAGAAACAACTAAATTACATTTATACTATGCTGGAGACTCAAAGTATGTGGGTTTTTTTTGTCTAATAGACATGTATATATACAGACCAGGCATAGTAAGGAAATCCAGCTGGAAGCTTGAAGAGTTGTCTTGGTGCCACTTTTTCCTACACCGGTATAGGCACAAGGACTGAAACTGGAGGTTTCAGGGAGTTTGTCCAGAAAGCATGAAAATTAGCAGTCCCATGTTCATTTATTTTGTTTCCTGACAAAGTTTTATTAAAAAATGGAATTTTTTTTTTACTAAAAAAATGTTTAAATAATAACTAGGTATCTGTGGCCACCCCTGCAAAAACTGTTTTAGTTGACCACTCTTATAAGGCCTATAACTGTACGATTACATAGCATTGGGGAATGAAGGAACATACCATGCTGTTCAGCAAATACAGTCTATAAATACAGGTCAATGGTTAACTACATTTAAGTCTGGAAATGATTGTATAGTAATTACAGTTAATTATGAGATGATACAAGTGAATTGCCATGCGATGTCCTCAGAACACACTGTAACTTCAGAATGTGGTGTTGGGAAAAGGATTTGAATATTACCGCATCATCTTAGGACACAAATACTGTTCTTCAGTATAAAATCATCAAAGAGCCTTCATGGCTAAGTCTGGTGTTAATGAGCAGGCTCATCTCCTTCAGTGGAAATTTCATATATGTACCTCTACAGAAAAATTAATCGGTTCCCATTTTAACTGCAGTGATAATAACTTGTCCAGCTGTGCAGTTTGCTGCCTGTGCTTGGCCCCAGAGTAGCACCTAGAGCAAAGGTAGTTTCTCTTGATGCATTTTTGGAACTACTTGGGAGCTTGTCCCTGTTAGAGTTGCCTTTAGGCAAGTCCTAGCATGCTGTGTTTTGGCTTCTGTATCTCTTGGCTACACACCAAAACGTGATATTTAAGAGTGCGCTGTGGTCCCCCATGAATCTCCTTCTCTTCTGGGGCAGCTGTTTTTAGGCAACAGCATCCCACCCTAAGTAGCTTGACTCTATTTCAGAGTAATGAAATCTTTACTGAACAGGCGAAATTGAGATAAAGATACTGCCTCATAGACTTTAAAAAGTAGCTTTTCTGAAACTCTTAATAAAAATGCAATAATTACTGAAATTGTTGTCAGGGTCGTGACCAGCCACTGCATCAATCTCCCAGGATAGTCATGGTTATCCGGGGTGGTTTTCTTTAATACGCTGGGGATGCTCGCGGTGTTGGAACTCATGCTAAGGAAGAGGTGCAGGACTGATGGATGATAGTGGTTGAGTTGGTCTGTGTGTGGTATTGATGGAGGGGAAAAAAACTGTCCTTCTGCCCCTTCAGGTTGCTTCAGTTCTCTTTCAGCCTTTCAGTTAATAATCTTGTTTAAGAAACAGCTCTGTGGTATCTGTAAATGCCTTTTATGAGGAGGGGAGAAAGTACTTATATAGATGCTTTCTGTAATTACATATTAAAATAAATACTTGTATCTCTGAGTGATTGCACAAAGCAATTAAGGACTCAAGACATCAGCATTTCTTAAAAAAAAAAAAGTGGAATTTTTTTTTCATCCTTTGTAAGTTTGAGTTGTTTTTCAAGTGATTTGTAACTGACCACTCACTGTTATGGTGAAACTAACTTTGGGTAACTAATCATCATTGAATTTGTTACATCATAAAAGGCTACTCCTGCAGTGAATTTAAAGCTACTTTCTATTGTATAGTACAGAAACAAATATGTGATTTGGCAATGGAGGATAATAATCCCTAGTTGACACCTAATGCTCCTTATTACTGCATTACTGGGACTCTTCACAGAGGAGTTAACCGGTGTTGTCCCTTGTTTTCCAGAAAGCTGGAATAGGATGGACGTCCTGAGGTGCCAGCTGGATAGATACTGGAGTAGAGTGCTCTCAACACCTCCAGCGCAGTGTCCAGTCTCACATGGCCTCTCGATTTTTACAGGAAAAGCCAATTATGACCTGCAGCACTAAACATAACAAACTTCCCCAGTTAAGATGGGGAATTTGGAGAAGACTGTGGAGTGGTGCCTGCTGAGAGAGTATGCTTCCTTGAGGATTCCTGCGTAGGAAGGTTTTCCTCATGCAGCTGTCTCCTCAAAGGGGTGGGCACCGTCACTGACCAGCATCCAAACGGGTCCATTTTCATGGATCTAAATAGGAAAAGCTTTTGGGAAGGCCATGAGACCCTACGTAGCCATATGGGCTACCTGGCTTCTTGCCAGCAAAGCTCCACTCGCTCCACAGTAAGATGATGCTCCCATCCCAGCACATCTCCTTTGTATTGCACCCAAATTTATGTGAGGGCTGCCTTGAAAGTTGAGCTGTTACCTCTTCTGTGTAATTTCCATGGACCTGAAGAGGAAGGAAAGGACTGAAAATGTAACTGAAGGCCCACTTGGATATCAAAGATCACAGAGCATTGCAAATCTAAACATTTATAACAAGTTTATGTAATCTGTGTGTAAAGCTTGGTACTGTGGTATAGTTTAATGCTATATTCTTGAGTATTATAACATTATTATAAATACTTTTTATATATAAAGCATTATAATAAATAACTAAATATATATATGAAGTTATATACTTTATACACTTTAATGCTGTATTCTTGAGATAAAACAGGAAAAGCAACTAGGATTATTTTTTACCTTTAAAACAGCTTTATTCTAAAACTTTTCTAAGTCTGTTTCTAAATACATCTCTGTGGATTTGTGATCATACTTAGAATATCTCTATTTCCTTCCTTTAAATGTAGTGCCTCCCATTTTGAGACAAAATCGGACTGGAGAGGGGTTGTGAAGAAGGCAGCCTCACTGTGAGAGTCCCTACTTTCCTTCAGATTATTTTGGGTCAGAAATCTTACTCAGGTGTTGTTCTTTAAGACCATTGGCTCTGTTAGAGCCAATACAACTTTCCAGTCAGAGCCAATACACTGGAAACGTATATGGATACAAACACACCAGATATGTTTGGAGAAGGATAATTTTCTTTTCCTGCCATTTACCTTGGTTGTAACCTTTTTGTCTGTGGGTTAATCCTGCTGCTTTCAGCATGTATAGCTACTGGCTTTAATAGAAAGCCTGATACAGGGTATGCACACAGTCTTCTAAATATATGCAACAATGTGGGTAAATGTAGAGCTCGTGAAAAACAAGTTTTGTCTAAACTAACTAGGAAAAATATTTTTTCCTGCAGTTCATTTGGTATGTATTTCTGTGCTTTTCCAGATTCTCAGAGTGCCTAGCATCTGTTTTTCACATTTTTTTTTCCACTTTAGGGCTTCTGTGGGAAGTCTGTCCAATAAAACTTGAAGATAACTGTTAGGGCATCACTTCTGAGATTTTATTTATTTTTGTACACTAGGAAATAAGAGACTGCATAGCTGTTGGCTGATGCTGGAACAGCATGTTGGGGGCAAAATGATTTCTTAATGCTAAATTGCAGGGGTGTGTATATATATATACTTCTAATATCTGGGCCCATTATTTAGACCATCTTTTATAATCTGGTTGATCACAAGCTGTGAAAATGGAAGTAGCCACTCTAGTTGATTTTTTGAAACTGACAGCTGCAATGTAGGAAAAGGTATTTTAGTGTCATGGGGTTTTTTTGGTTTGGTGTTTTTGGGGTTTTTTTGGTTTTTTTTCTTCAAGATTTTGTTGAGTGAGAAAATTTAACAAAATTCTTCTGATACTTCCTTTTTTCCCCTCATGCATCATCATTCAGTATTTAATAGTGTTCTGTAGGATTAGGAAGAATTAATAGTCATAATTTTTCTCTTCACTGTACTGTTTTCCAGTCTCTTGTAAAAGAGCTCTAATTTTTTTATACTAAAGTCTGTCAGATGATTTAAAAACAAAACAATGGAGAAGATTTTATCATTAATTTTATTTCTTTCGTTCTGTTACGAGAGCATATTCATGCTTTTCCAATTTATTTTCAGCATTAGAAGAGAATTGAATAAGGATAAGGATCCTGTTGAGCTGAACATAGCACAAATGAGCCTCAAAAGATAAATTGTACTCCCAAGCACTAACCATCTAGAGTCACAGTTACTTTAGCTTATTAAATGGTGTGATGTTAGTTCCAGACATAGGAGTGCTGCAGCGATTTTGCACACCGGTCTGTCCATCCGTCCATTCCACTGAAACGCTTCTGCAAAACTAGAAAAGTGGCTTGAAGGTGGCTGGTGTGTGGACTAACTCGGGAAGCACACCAGTGGGAGATGGAAGAGAGTGCTCAGGAATTCCCAGTAAATTCAGCGTTATCATATGAAAAAGGCTTGTCAGGCTGCAGGCTAGTTGTAGGGTTTCTGTGACAAATCTGCTGAATGCAAAAGCTGGAAGAATGATAGGAATGTGCATTGTTTGTCCTGCTCAATGCAGCTTGGGGTAGTGGAGTTAATTGGGTTCTTCCTGGGGTTTTACTGTGCTTGATAAAGTTAATTTTAGGCCTGATTCTGCCCTGTCTGGCAGCTCTGTTATCCTGTTGGGCTGAGTGTGGGAGAAAGGGAAACGGGTCACGTGCACAGAAACTGGTCTTGCAGACAAAACCTGGTGGGTAGCTTTGACGCAGAGCTGAGGCTGCGATCTGTTTATCCGCTTGTAGTTCTGTTGGCTCGGCGGTGGTAATAGGCTAAGAACTAATAAAACTCTTTCTGTTGTTAAAATGGGTGCTGACAGGGAGATCGTCTGCTGAGTCAGAAAATGTCAGTTTTACATCTCTACTTTTAGAAGTGTGTACTTCGGGAAAGGATATTTACTCCTAATGCAATTTTGTGCATTTATACTTCCTCCATTTTGTATAGTAAATAGCAGTTTGGCAGTGCAAAGTTTTTAATTTGGGACAATCCAGTTAAAATGTATGCAGTTAAAGAAATCCAGATGAGATTTTTGAAATTAGTATTGTTCAGAATAATAAAGGGGTATGTGTGCATCTGTGCTGGAGTTGAAATGTCCCTCATTTCTACCGTTTGCAGAATTAATGAGACATCAGTGTATTGATTTTTTTACTTATGTATTTTTTAAATAGCATGTAGGTTGCTGATGCATATAGGAGGACTGGAAAATTTAACCAAAAAAACACAAGTGTCTTGTGGAGTATGAAGTAGCAGTATAACAAGTTTCGCAGAAGGCTTAAATTTCCTTCGTTTGCAGTCTCTTGTTTGTTTAGGTTATGTGTGTGTGTGTGTATAAAATATAAACAACATGTATATAGTAAATAATTTTATATATACACTTTGTATATTGCATACTAAATAGGAGGCTTGAAAATTCCTCCCGCCCCCAATGCTGAGGTTATAGAAGTGAAATCTGAGCCCTTCCCAGTGTTTTTCTCTAAGTATCTTCATGGTTCCATCAAACTCTGGGCAGGGAGTTTGCTTCGTGCCTGATACTTTACTATAGCAGGAGGCCAGGAGTTTCCATGTCATCCTTTGGTACGCATTGGTCCTTCCTCAGCAGATGAGAAGAGCAGTTTAAACTGCCTAGATAATTTTATTATAAATGGGTCAGGGTGCAATAATGAATGTGGATTGTAAGCTGTATTACAGCTTCATCCTGAACTCTGAATGTCACAGTGGGCAGCTGAACCTTCATGTTCTAGCACAGGGCCAATTCCAACCGTTGGCGGGGGGGGACCCAACACAAAAAAACAGGCATCCAAGAACAATGGTTGCTTGCCGATATGTCCTTCTTTTTAATGAAGCTGGACAAGGATGCTTTTTCAACTTTGTGGTTTTTAACTCCCATGCTTGAGACTTATGTCTTTAAACATTCCTGCAGCTATGAGCTTTGTCATCTTTTCTTCTGAAGGAAAGCAGAAACCACCGGATTTCAAGAATTTGTGACATGCTAATGGGATAACCATACCATCTAACTGTCTGTATCTGTGTGCCTGAGTTGAACATAGAATATGATTTGGAGGTATGAAAGACTAGTTCCCCAAATACCAAACAACAAGCTACAAAGTTGTCTTATCTGACAACATGGGTGGAGGTGTCTGTTTCCATTCCCAGGGTGGATTTTCAGCCTTCCAAGTGTATTCCATCGCATGAGGAGGATCTGTAAGGGGTTCAGAGTTTAGGAACTGTTTCCTCAGTAATTTCCTGCAGGACACCTGAAGAAACTACTCATCCAATAGTGCTTCAGCATTCTTGGCCTTAACCTGTAACTTGGGGACGCCAAATGTTTGCTTTTGCAATACATAGTTATAATTTGTGAAGAGATAATGTCCTTTTCCTCAATTGATTCAACCTCAAATCAAACAGATACTCCCTTTGAAAACCCAGTTCCTCTGATCGTCTTTTTTTAGTGTTTGAATTGGTGTGTTTCCTTTCACATCCTAAAAAAGAGAAAACCTCACTTGCAGGTTGGTGGAGTATATTTGTGGGGTTTTTGTTTCATTGGGTTTTTTCTTAATTTTGCCTCATTTACCATCTTTGTCTTACCTAGAGCAGTTTGCGTATCTTTGGCATTCCATGCAACCCAAGACCTTCCTGTAAGATTCAGGTTTTTTGTTTGTTGCTGTCCTCTAGCAAACCATGTGGCTTCCATGGTACCAAAGAAAACCAAATCAGACTGACTTAATCTTGTTCTTGATGAGAACCAGTTTAATAAACTCCACTGGTCAACTTATCTTTATGATGTGAGTCCAACCTTCTTACATGCTTTTTTGTCTGTCCCACCTTATCTTACAAGCAGGAAGCATCAGGATTCAAATGTTTTAATGCTCAAAGGCAAGGGGGCGGGGAAGATGCTGCTTTAATATCACTCAATTTGAATATTTTAGTCACTAGAGGGCAGACTTGTACTTCTCTGAATAAATTAATAACCGCAAACTAATAATTAATTAGATCCAAAGAAGTAGAAATAGTTGCCTAATGAAAATAAACATTTTTGATGCATTTTTTTTAATAAAGCAAATAGGAAAAATTACCATTTTCATTTTAGTTAAAGATGCTTCATTAAGGATTTCATTGTTGCTGTGTTTTCTGAATTGCTTCAGTGCTCTGAAATTCGCTTGCTCTGATTTACTTGAAATAACATTGATGGGATTGGTGGGCAAGCTTGATTCCCTTCCGTCTCCCACTTTGTACATACATTACCTCATAGAAACTGTGTATATGCATATGTGCTGTGCTTAAAGTCTACTGAGTCCACTAAATTTTTCTTTCAGTGAACTAACAAAAGAATATTGCAGATAGAAATGAGTCACCTGATATTTGGGGCCAAAATCACCATTATTGCACTACATCTCTGTAATTGTTTTCCCAGTATGAAGTTTGAAGATGGTTCTACCATGCAGGCAGGAAGCATTTTGCACTGGTATAAGAGATGACATGCACCAACAGAGAATAAAGCCAAACTTTGTCTTTTTAAGGTACAACATAGGAAATATCTTAAAATTAATGGCTTCAGTCATTTTCTTTTAAATGACATTGAGATTAATAAAAAGCAACCTTCTCCCAATCTTAGAATTTCATGCCCACTTACTTGTCTTGACTGTGCTTTCCCTCTCTTATACCCCAATAGCAGGTATGTTAATAAAATACAGTCATGGAACTGATTTGCTCAACACTGTCTTGTGGATCATAAACATAACTTTTATTGGTTGTTTTCTCAGATTTCAAACACAGTGAGAGAACATCTGGGATGTGCCTATATTCTAGTAAAAGGTTCATTTAGGAATGGTGCTAGCAGTTTGATTAGTTGATAGAGACGTTAAGTGTGCTGATAGCTGGCATAAGAAAACCAGTGGGGGGGATTATCAGCTATTCATGATAAAATTCCTTTTCATACACAAGAATTTATAAAAATAGTCTTGAAAGAGATGTTGCTATTAACAGCTCCTCCTTTCATGGCGTTCATAGTATCTAATGACTTTTAAAGGTTCAGCTCTTAAAATGACATTAATTTAAATTCTTGACTTTAAAATTCCTGTCTTTAATGAAAGTAATGCCCTGATGATTCTGTTTTTAAAAAAAAAAATAAAAGTCTTGCAAGTGCAAGCCCTTGAAGCTTCAGAGTTAGACACCAAACTAGAGAGTTCATGATGACTTTTATTTGAAATCATACAATTGTTGACTCAGTCCCATTTACCTGGAATCTTCTTTGGTCTTAACATGTTCTCTCCGTAGTATTATATCTTCTACTTACTTTATTAATAGTATAAGTATCTTGATAGATGAGAGCAACACCACCAAAAGGGCCTTTTCTTATCTATCTTTTTCCCTGAGCTCACTCTCTCTATTGGTGCATTTTCATTTTCAGCTGTTCTCGTGTGAAGACTGGTAAACATCCCCCCGCGCAGGCCCCGAGAAAAGAGCAGTGACCTCAATTATGCACAAACATACCTCTCAGTTTGGCAAGACCTGTTGTGAGTTGCAGTGTTCGGCAGAACCGAAGCAAAGGACATGCACGTTGTTCATGCCTTAGATTTAAAATGCAGTAGGATTTCTTCCTTTTAGTACAAAGAACTCTTTTCAACACCCTCTGTTTTCTGCCTTTGTTTCTTAGCTGAATAACTCCTGCAGCTTGGGTGAACGGACGCTAAATTTGTGTGGCTCATTGATAAGGACTAAAATGCGAGATGAGTAACAGTAAAGAAGAATATATGCAAATGGAAGACATTTTCCCACCTCCTCTCGCTTATAAGCATGTTACCAGTTGCCTGAAACAATAGCAGGTACAGCATACTCAGATCGAAATTGTGATCCTTGAAGGTGATACTGGACTGCAGCATTGTGCTTGGCTGATAAGAGCTGCCTCGGCAGCCTTCAGAAGGTGTTTGCAGAAGAGGTTGATTGTTGAGACATATCAGGAAGGCACCTTCATT
Source organism: Pygoscelis adeliae (assembly GCF_000699105.1). Lineage (NCBI taxonomy): Eukaryota > Metazoa > Chordata > Aves > Sphenisciformes > Spheniscidae > Pygoscelis > Pygoscelis adeliae. The sequence goes on from NW_008824474.1 coordinate 800,545, forward strand.
TGAATAAACACTTGAAGTCACAAAGGCTTTTGAAGACTAATTGACACTTATAGTTCAGCTTGTCTTTTCTGAATCTCTCCGTCTCCCTTTCTACCCCCCCCCCCTTTCATTTTTTGCTCTGTTTTGTGGTTCCCTGGACTGCTCAGCTCTGGCTTTTCAGGTGGTCGTGTTCACTTGCCTTGCTCTGACCTCTCTGTAGCTACAAGAAGGTGGATGTATTCTTCTCTCCTCCTTACTGAAGACTTGGCTTTAATGTTTTGCTTAATTTCTTTTTCTAGTTTTCCTGAATATTTCTAAGGAATGATGAAACTTGGGTGAATCAGGGCTGAAAATAAGAGAAGAGTTTCTTTTCTTACCCATTTAATACACTTTTAAGAAGTGGTGCTCAGGGGAGCAAGCAATATCATTACATTCAGGTATTCTCGTATCATCAAATGACTAACCTGTGTTTGCACTAAACATTTCATGCTCTAGGTAAACATTTTTTCAGTGCAAAATGTGTTAGACTACAGATAATGCTGATGATCTACAGCTGCTTGTGATGGATGCCTTTTTGGGAACACTTGGAGAATTAAGGGAATTGGTTAAATGGAATTAAAATTTGCCTTGTTCTGGTTGACAGTTACCTGTTTATAGTTCCCAGAAGCTTTTCATTGACGAGTAATATATTGTATATGTGGTACTAAATAAATAGCAGGTACTGCCTACTGTACCAAGGTGCTACAGATATTTTAGGCTGGGGAGGACACTAAAATTAATGTTAGGTGTATTGGAATTAGACTGATACACCTTCAGGACCTGTGTTCCCATGCTTCAGGTGTCTGTGCACAGGCATCTTCCTGGTCTCAGTAACGTCATTGCCACTGCAGGTACTAGTTTCATGGTTAATGTGTTCCCACATGGGTAACTGGGAGCTCTTGCTGTTCTCTCTCAGAAGTTGTTGCATACCAGTAGCAGTACATATAGCAATTACGTGGCTCCGCTGTGCCCAGTTTACAGGCAAACGCGTGCACTCTCAACCACCTTTTTCCTGCACTGAACAGCCCTATGTCTCTAGGAGCAGGTCCCATATGCTGGCTTGGAAAAGGTTGGCAAGGCAAAGAGGCTGGTCCCCAGTAGTTTGGTGTGCTCTGAAAGAGCCCAGGAGCACACATAAGGAAATACCACTGTTTTTCAACTATCTTTTCACAGCCATGTTTGCAAACTTGTCCAAGCTATATAAACATTCAAGTGAAAGTAACTTCTGCTCATATGGATAATGTTAGGAATCATTATGCCTTATGCCAAGCTTTTGTCTTAATTAGAAGTTCTGTTGCATGACTTTATTTGGGGGCATAAGCTGAAATAACCTATGAAAGTTAATGTTTTTTCCTTTGGAAATTGGTTATCAATTGGGTATCATCAGATCATGCCTCTTATTTCTCACACTGTTCCCCTCAATGGGAAAGCTGTGAAGAAAGAAGGAGGAAAATTTATTTTGAAACTCGGGATAAACCCGTTCTCTTCTCAGTCCTATCTCCCTCTCTCTCTTCATCTAGCGTAAAGCGGGTAGCAACAACCTGTCCTATGGATGCATAGGCATGTCAGTAGGTGCTCAGATGAGATGGCTCTGTGTTATTTTCTTTTTTTTTCCCCCCCTTTTTTTTTCTTCTTTCAGCCTGTTAGAATTAAAATCTCTCAGGAGTTAACCAGGCAAGACTTGGGATCCATTGGGAAGTGATGGTGAAGAGCACTTTCCATGCTTGTATCACTCTGATTTTTCAGATGAAGTCCACATGGATAAGCCCCTGACGAGTTTCTGGTTTGTACAATTCTGAACTATACCCAGGATCAAAACATGTAATATGATTAGCTGGGATAGTTCTCAGATCTCTTCTTCATGAGCCTCTTCCAATTCAGGGATTGATTATTGTTTTATATAGCTTTCTGTATCAGACACACAAGTGTCAGATACTCTTTAAGCTGTGAGGTCCTTAGGCTAAGAGTTATGTTGCTTGAGTGTTTGGAAAAGACCATATGTGAAACAAAGTTTTGGTATGGTACAACTCACTCCTGAAGAAGCTTTGTAGCAGGGGATGATGTTTGTTGCATCAGTAGCTCTTAGTGAGCTGGTAAATGAGACCGAGCCACTGCTGTGAAGCCAGCTGTTGTAGGCTGTAGGGATGCATCTGCAGGTTTGCTTGCAGTTCCTGCTTGCTTGATGGCATTTCTCAAACTTGATCTCTTCAAAAGGAGAGAGTATTTGAAGCGTTAGCAGGTGTGTTCATAGCTTCCATGCTAAGCAAACAGGTAAGTGGTGTCCTGATGAGCATTGGGAGCGGCCATTCCGTTTTCAGTTACTTGTGTTGCCGTGGCGCTTCTGTTTCCCGTGGAGATGGTGGCCACCTGGGTCCAGGGAGGCTCCTGAGCCCATGTCCCTGGGCTTGGGTGGGCACCTCTGGCCTGCAGCGCTTCCAGACTATAATGTCTTCACCAGGAATAATCTCTTTGCTCTATATTAGGTGAATACTTCAAGATCTTGAAATATTTCTTCTCTCTAGTTGGTCTTGGTTTTAGCAGTAGTCACCATTCATCCAGGAGTCCTGATGGAAAGAAGGTGGGTAAATTTTACTCCTGTCAAGCCAGAGGTAATGGTTTGTAGAGCTCAGGAGGCACAAGGAGTTCATTGATAACATAGGGCAGATCCTCTAGGTACCGTGAATCGGTGGCCTTGCTGAAGTTGTGACCTGTGACTTAAAATAGGTAACAAGATTCAAAAATGTGGTAGTCAGTTGTGGCATCTAATACTGTCTTGCTGTTCAGGAAGATGCCTGCTTTCCCATTTTCCTCCAACTCAAGCTGATATTTATATCTTTAATATTGTCTTGGATTAAGCCTCAGGGAATCCAGTGTTGTGCTATTTCCTTCATGCAGAAGTTGAGGACTACAGGGCACATGCTGAGCTCCAGGCAAATCCTTGTTTGCTTTTGACTCTGGGCAGCAGCTTTGTTGGATTAGGGCGAGTTGGATAGCCAGTATCTGGCCAGCATCTGATTCTGCGTCTGAGCCTTTTACCAGTGTGTTTACAGTAGTGAACAAATGGGTTGGGTAATGTCACTGATCTGCAAACCTGTATCTCAAACTTCGGCTGTAGTAGGATACCTTTCCATTACTCTAGCGCTGGCCAGCCTACTGCAGTCACTGTGCCAGCTGCTGCTGCGTTCCCCTTTGTGTCATCAGAGATGCATTAAGAGCTGGCCGTTACATGTTGGGAACGTGGCTAGGCATGTGGTAGGACACACCACGCACATTGTTTTCACACATGCAGACTTCTGTATTGTCACAGTGGTCTCTGGAATGTGGACACGTGGTGGGATGGACCTTGCAGCAGACCACTGGTTGAGGATATGTTTCAGCAGAAAGTTTTGATAACTGAGTATCTGCAGCTTCCACTGGGAATACTCTTGTCCCGGTGGTGAGGTGAAGTAGGTAGGCTCCACAAATCTTCTTTCACTGAATTTTCTCTATTCAAATCTCCTTTCATTTGATTTTCATAAGCCAAAAATGTGCTTGACCTGGCTTTTGCTGTAGGCTAAAGTGCATATGTATGGTCAGCTACACAGCTCAGCTACTCAAATTGCAGTAGCTTAGTCCTGTTTCTAAGCTCATAAATCCATTTAATCTAAATCAAAGTAGTGAACTCCCTAAATGATTTGTCTTGTGAGGCTTCAGCTTTGTGGCTTCTTTCATTAGAAATGAGTCCAGTTTTTGTGACATGCTGGCAGTCAACATATGTCATGGATGTAAATTCCAACATTGGGTACCGCTTTATTCCCCTGGCATCCTCTGAGCTTCATGGTGTTGAGGAACCAACCTAAGCTAACTGAGAATAAATGACTCTTAGGCTGAAATAAGGATTGGAAGCATCTGAGTTGGGTTTAATTTACTAATGTGAGTTCCTGCGTAAATAAGAGCTTATTCTTGTATATGTAATGTCACTTCCATAGCCTAAACAAGTAGGAAATTTTAGAAGTCTGTTTGCTGATTTGAATTTCCATAATGGCCTATGAAAAGTTGTATGACACAGGTAATCTGGGGAAAGCAGAATGTCAAATACCAAACACTCACTTAGTGATGTAACTGACTTTTCATTTGATGTGGAGCTTGCATACAGTGCATCTTGTCACTGAACTGTAGCAGGCTGCAGCATAAATGGTCTTCTGAGATGCATCTTGCTAGGCATTAATGTCATAAAGCAGTTCATAATTCAGAAGAGTCTCTCTCACTCTCTCTCCCCGAAGGTAAAAATCCCCTTTCAGGGTTCTTGTAAATATGTGTGTACAGTAAAATAAACAAGTTTGATACAGCCACAAAATCCAAAAGTTGTATATGTTAAACTGTATCTCAACTATTTCAAATTAGATATTATTTCACTATATGTATAATACAGTTGAATAAAAAGTGTGATTTCTGGCAAATTACTTATTGTTTACTTTCTCCAGTGAGACCATTTTAAAACACGCTGTGCATTCCCGTATGCTTTTATTGTACCAAGCAATAAAAATTGCATTAGAACTTTATCAGGTAGGAGTTAAAAAAAAAGCAGGTCAGTTTTTCTTCACTAAATACCCATTCTAGGTGATAACAATGCATACAGGATGCTCAGTTATATTGTAGAGTCTACAAAATATGAAATTACAAACCTGAATGTATTTATCTAATTTATCCTATCTTATCTATCATATTTATCTTTGGCTTTGCTGGGGACTCTATATGGTGAAGTGATGCTCCAGAATAACATCATAGAGTGGTTCAGGAGAGGTCTTCAAGCATCATATAAGCTGTCAGTTTGTTTTCACTCTTTCTGGATCTTTCTCCTTCAATAAGATTTGATTTCCATAGCCTGGTGTGTAGGTATTGTAGGTCGTTATCTGAATTGTAAAAGCTGCTTTTCCGTTCAACAGGGAAGGCACAATCTCAAATTGTCTGAGGATGAATAAGAAAAGCCTTTGAATACAAGGGTGTCAGTAGCTCAGTAATGGTCTGTCTGTATTCCCATCTCATGCATGCCGATTTAAATTAGTTTTGAGTCTAAGCTTGGTGTAACCTTTTATATTTTTATGGGGTTTCTTTGATAACACAATAGAGACTTCAGGGCTTCCTTAGCAAAACAAGACAGGGAGGAGGAAAAAAAGAAAGAAACCTGAGATTTTTTGTTTGTTTTTTCATCCCTTATCTCTTCTCCAGAGAGATGTCTTTGCAGGGTTGGGTTTTTTGTATGTGGTGGTTATTGCAGACACAGCTTGCTTATTTTCTGTGTGAAGTTACTGTTCCCTTTTAATGAATGTCAAGGAAAAAAATTAATTACTTAAATGCATGGTATTTTTAATAAGAAGAGATGTTTTCTCAGGCATTACGCTGCTTTCTAAAGATGGTTTTTGAAGCTTAACAGAGTAAATTCAAGTCTACAATTCTCTGTAAGTCAAAGACCTAACATCATCTCAGGACTTCAGGAGACATCCTCTGGAGTTTTGCCTGGAGTTGTCCTGGGTACTAGCAGATACTTAGCATGCTTGATGTGCTGTTACTTGCATAACAATAACTGATGGCAGCTTTTATTACAAAAAAGATGATCTCCAAGGTGTGCTGTCTAATATATCTGCTGTCCCATCCCCCCTCTCCACACACACACTCTTTTATCAACCTTGAAGAAAACTTCTAAATAATAACAACTGGAAGGGGCCTTTTTGTTTGCTTATTCACTGTGTAGCCCCTAAAATCGTAATGATTTTAGGCTGTTTTGTAGTCACTTTGCCACTGTTGCAGGTATGAGTCCTGCAGACAGGAAAGTGTACAGAAGTCCTAACTTCAGGCCCTTGGAGAGGAGGCTGGCGGTGGACCAGCAGCAGGCTTTGTGGAGCGGATGGGGCCATATATGGCCCTGGGCTTGGCATTGCTGAGGCAGCTGGGGCTGTTTCAAGTGAAATCTCTGCTGACTTTGACATGGGAATTGCATTGAGGTATGTAGTGCGGAAGGGAATCTGCAGCGTAAAAAACCACAACGCCTCGAGGTTAATCCTGTAGCTGGAAGCGCTTGTCAGCCCTGCCACACCAGTTGTCATCCTTGGACACAGGAGGGACACCCATGCTCGCCTTTGTGCAGCCCCTCATGTGCAGCAAGAAGGGCCCAAGATGCTGTTCAGCTGCCCTGGTGGCTCTAACACATCCCTGTGGTAGCTGCAGGCAGGGATACGGGTGGCCAAAGCCACTCGCCGGCGACAAGGTAGTGTGATTAAAAGAACGCTATGAGATGGTGACTACTGCATTGACCTTTGTGTTTTCAAAGAAAGCTGCGTTCATAAGGACACAGCAGGAGTAAGAAAGACTTGGCGGTTATTGTTTGGGTGCATTGTGGGGTGTTCATTATTTCTTTCCTTGTCGGCACTGGCTGGTCAGTGTCTTGTCCTCTTGGCTTCTGCTTCTCTCTGTTGCAGAGGATGGGTGAATGTTCTGGGCAAGGCAAAGTTTGGGGGAGGGTTGATGGGCAAATAGTTTTCCTGCTGCAACAAGTGAGTTCACTGCAGGAAGGTGAAAAGGTGGAGCGTAGCTGTTCCTGTTCTGCTCTGTAGTTCAAATCGACCTGCTTTGGTTCCTGATGGAAACAGAAAGGGGAGTTTGATTGGCTTTGGAGAAAAACTAAAGGTAGACTTACTACACTTGAGTAAACCAAAATTACAGCAAATAGGAAATATTCCACGATCTGTGACTTCATTGTGTCATTTACAGTTACTTTGACGTGATCAATTCTTTAATTGATAATTGACTGTTCAGCAAATTGTTATTAAAAGGGCAAACCTTGATGTCATTGCTGTGCCACTCAACAGAGAAAACAAGAAATTCTCCTCCGCTCGAAGAGATCCAGTCCTTAAACCTAGAGGAGGGGGCTTCCATCAGCAATTGTTCTCTTTACAGGAATAGTTCTGTATTGATAGTTTCATTTCAGTAAACTATATTTTGACTTATCTGTGGGCACAGCTGCAGTTTCTCCTTGGCCGGTGGCAGAGTAGCTAGATGTAAAACCTTGAGTTTATGACCTAACATGTATACATAGTTAGAGGTAGATATATCTTGCTAAACGTGTATCTGTATTTCCATCTAGGAATCTCTCCATAGGCATAATAATACATTTTATAAAGCTCATAAAAACTTAGGAGGCATTCATAAAAACTCAATTTTACATGTGTGAAACAATCAGCAAAGATCCCCAGTAGTGATCAAAAGAACTGGGAAAAACAATATTCTCATCTTTGTTTCTCTGTGGTCATAAAGATATGAAGATAAAAACCATAATGCCTACCTGTAATCTTAACTATCCAATCTTGTTTGAGGTGTGGCTTACTTGTGAAGTGGCTTTTTTATGTTGGCTGGAGGTTTATTGTTTTGTTTTTTCTGCTGGAGAACTACAGAAGCAGTTTTCACCACCCAGCTGGAGCCAGACTGTTGGAATCTTTTTTCATCAAGCCACTACTACTTTGACTGTCATTTAAGAAATGTGAGTTTTAAATAGGTGATAATGTAAACAAAATGAGAACCTAAAGTTTAAATAATCTATCTTACTAAGAGGACTTCTTTCAGTTGTTACGGGCCTCTGGTGCTTTCTTGGTGGTTCTCCAGAAAACCTTGCCAAAAGGAAGTATAATGAAACGGTGCAGGCTGAGATCCTCTACTTGTGGCAATATAATTTTTGACTGCAGCTCTTCCAGTTTACAATTTTACTCCATATTTTTGAGGCATACAAGGCTTTATTAAAAAAGAATAGCTAACAACAAAACCCCAAAAGAAAAGGCAGCTGTTTTCCACACTTTTTATATTCATAATGAGCACAAAGAGCTGAATCCCAGGCCATGAGACTGGGCAGCAGAGGGAACCTGTGTTCTATGTGTTAGTGCTCTCTTTCCAGACTTCAGTGTTAGTCAGGAGTGCCTACATCAAATGTTCTCCTACAGTTTCTTTTCCTTTGCTTTTTTCTTTAAATCAGCTTTCTGGCTGGCTGCGTTGTTACTGGAAGTTGCAGTTGCTACCATGGGTGGTCTTGAGGCGTCCTTCTTTTCAGGAAACTATTCAGTGTGTAAATGTTTTACTGAGTACTTTGCCTTGACATTTTGGGGATCTTTTTATGCCGTCTATCTCTGTGGGTTTTTTTTCTTCAGTGGTAGGCCTGTGCAGTGGAAGTGCAAATTAAAGATAATTGACTTTGGAAGTGGCATACTTTTTCCTCTGAGCTGACTTTGGCCTTGTACTGAGAATATTTACAATGGTGAGAACTCATTTGCTCTTCCTAAGCTTTAGCCAAATGTTTGATTTGTCATAATTTAACTGTGATATAAGGCAAACTGAGGTATTTAATGCCAATGTCAGAAAGAGTTACCAAGAGCCGGTTTTCACAATCCAGTTTTAGTCCTTAAGACTGGGATGAGTCATTTAATCTGACACAGTGAAAACAGAAAAGCAGGGAAGATGTTGAAGCACAGAGGTGTCAGTTCATCTTCCACTTTTCATGTTCCAGAGAAAATCTTTCCAATCGGGGAAATTTTTAAGCTGTCTGCAGTGTAACTTCATGAAGATGCTGTGATGTTTCCCAAAGAGCAGGAATTCAGGACTCTGTACTGTTGACAGGGGAAAAAAATGTCCTTAGAGACCACTGAACTAAAGGAGTCCCCCTACTGAGTTCATACAGTAGCATGAAGAAGGTAGGATTGATCAAATAACCTGGCACATTCACAGTTAAGTCTGCTTCTTTCCCTTACCATAATGTTGCAGTTTAAATCAGGGGAGGAACTCAGGTCATAGATAATGAACGTAGCATAGGTGGTAGGATGTACTCTCTACAGGAGTACAAGGAACAGTAAGCTGTGTAATAAGTATTTTCTTGTCCACACTAGCCTGCCATTATTGATACCCAAAGCATTCAGGAGAAACCCATCTGTTTCCCAGGCTTTTGAAAACGTTGGATACACATGGGGATAACTTTTTGAGAGTGATGACAGCCTAAATGAGTTGTGGCTTGTTGGCTGGTATTTTAAGAGCTTTTTTTTTAACTGAGATTTTTTTAAGATTTCTGTTTGTTCAATGGTAAAAAGTGTCCAGCTTTGAGTTGTACTGCACTGTGAATGGGCATCAGAAGATAAAGACAAAGGACGACTCAGTGCTTCAAAGACTGAGGCTTCTGAGTTACTGCTTAATGAATGTTACGTGTTTGCATTCACATATGCATGAAATCCACCCATTCTGAGAGGGCTTCATTAAAAGCCCAGCATTTAATAAGCAAGGTTCCACAGCCAGGTTTGAGCGGTTTTTTGTGTTCCAAAGTGCCCTCCACTTAAAATCTTTTTAAAAGAAAAGAAAAACCCTTTCCTACTTCCTGAGGAAGTTCAGTGCAAACCTGGAACTGTCTCAGCTGACTTTAAGTGTTTGATTCTTCAGTGGGCTGAATTCAGTCTCTTGCAATGAGATCCTTTGTGTCACCACTTAAGGCTTGTGCAAGACCCTTGTATCACAGAGATTGCTGCCAAATTAATGCATCCCATAGCAATTCTAGAGTACTTAAAAGACCTTCCACCTGTTTTCTCCCAAACTCCAAACCGTGGCAAACAGAGCAAGTTAAGTTATTTTTGAAACTTGAATTGGAAAGTCCTATCCAAGCTTATTGAAATCATCCGGCATCTTCACTGCTTCTGGTAAGCTTTTGATCAGCAAATCATGCAGGGTTGTCTAGTTGCTTACCAGCTCGTCAGGGACCTAGACTTTCAGGGAAGACTTGTTTGTGTTTAGGGCCTTGAGCATAGAGCAACAGACTTCTAAACTGGGCTGTCCACAGCAGATCTCTGGGGATGTTAAACATCTGGATTTTAGAAAGCATTTGTTTATTAGGTGCCAGGCACTCTTACCTTATTTTTAAATTACACACATTACTTGACCAGGAAGCTCACTTGCTGTCTCTCTTGAGGTTTTTTTAGGGCTTTCCTCAGAATCATGGTAACTTCATACTCTTCCCCCTACTGAAAAACAAACTTTTAAAAAAGTCTAAATATGACGGAAAGCTTAGGCTAAATTGGGCTCACATTTGCAAACACAATGAAAATACCATGCTATGTTTAAATCTCATGGATTTGGTTTTGTTTTTTTTTTTGAGTGGGGGAGAGGTGCTTTCAAACTTGAATTTGTAGTATTGGGCAGCTTTCTGAAAAAATACAGGAAGGATTGAGCCAAACAAGCTGCTCTACCTGTTCTCTAGCTACTGGTATTTCCAGCTCTTCTGCATTTAGAATTGCTGGCAAATATGGTAATGTGGTTGTAATCTCAGGCTGCTACAGGTCAAATGAAACAGTGTCATCATTCTCATGGATCATGCAAGAGGAAGAAATCAGACCCTGAGGTGTTTAATTGTGCTCTATGGCACAAAGAAACATCTGGGAGATAGCAGGCTGGCTGATCTCAGCTCAGTCCCTGGGAGGATTGTGGCACCGGTCCTCATGGAAGCCATTTCCAGGCACATGAAGGACAAGAGGTGACTGGAAACAGCCAAGCATGGATTTAAAATGGGCAAATTGTGCCTGATCAGTGTGATGGAGACAAGGTGCTGTGGGCAAGGGGAGAGCAGAGGGCCTTGCTTACTTTGATGGTACCAAGATTTTTGACACTGCCATTGGCATCCCTGGAGCTAAACTGGATACATACTGGATGGATGGTTGGATGGATTACACAATGTGTGGAAAAAGTGGTTCAGCAATGAACTGGCAGAGAGTTACTGGTGGTATTCCTTGGGGGCTGATACTGGTGCCAGTGTTGTTGAATATTTTCATTAATGATACAAATGATAGGATGGAGTGCACCCTAAGCAAGTCAAAGGTGACACCAAATTGGCGGAAGTAGTGGATATGCAGGAGGGCAGAGCTGTCATTCAGAGGGACTTCAGAAAGTTGGAGTAGGCTAACAGGAACCCCATGAAGTTCAGCAAAAAGAAAGGCAGAAAACAGCTTTGCAGAGAAGATATGGGGATCTTCATGGGCAGTAAATTGGATAGGACTCAGCAGCATAGCCTTGTGGCCACAAAAGCAAACTGCAGGCTGGGCTGTGTGAGCAAGAATGTAGCCAACAGGCTGAGAGAAGGGGTTTTCCTGCTCCCCTCTGTGCTGCTGAGATTGTGGACCCCCATACAAGAGGGACCAAAGAACTGGAGGGAGCATAGTCGAGGACCAGAGAGATGGTTGGGTCTGGAGCATGTGACTTACCAGGAAAGGCTGCGAGAGCTGGTTGTGTTTCGGCTGAAAAGAGAAGGCTGAGGGATGCTCCAATTGACTCCAACTATCTGTAGGACAATTATGAAGCTGGAGCTAGACTCCTCTTAAAGGTGCACAGTGAAAGGACAGACAAGAGGCAGTAGTCACAAGTTGCAGCAGGGGAAATACTGGCTGAGCATAAGGAAAAATATCCTCCATTCTGAGGGTGGTGGAGCAGGTGCCAAAAGAGGTGGTGGATTCTCCATCCCTGGGCAGGCTTCTGAGCAGCATGACCCAGCTTTGAAGCTAGGCCTGCCTTGAGCAGGACTAGAGACCCCCAGGTGCTATGAATGTAGTCCTTAATATTTCCCTTTTCTTGAAATAATGGTTTGTTAGTGCATGAAAATTAGTAATTGTATTGTCTAGTTTTAAGGGGAATGATGCAAAAATACTTGAGGCTCACATGCAGCTCATGTCAAATTCCTAGCTTTAGATCTTTTGAAGTTGACATTGCTGAATCATGTGATTGTCTTTCCATGAATTAAAAATAAGCCAAGTCTCTTTCTGCTTAAAAGAGACTGTTATGTTCAGCAGAACTCGAGGTGGTGATGCATTTTTGCAACGTTAGTGAGCACGCATATGGCTTAAGAATGGGACCATTGTCTACAGCCCTGCTTACTTCTGATGGTTTAGTTTGAAGCTTATTTGAGAGAGAGATTTTTGGGGGGAAAAACTCTGAAAACTATGTCTTATAACATAAAGCTACCTCCCTGGCGAAGAACAGATTTTCTTGGTAGCTTGCTTTCTTCCAGGAGTTTGAAGTCATTCATGCCCAACATCCATTGAGCTTCAGAAGAATGTGGCTATAATGCTACAGTGAAATGCCAACCATTAAATAAGGGTGCATTCGGTTACACATTTCTGATCTTTGTGAATATTGTTTACCATTATACAGGATTTTCTAATTAATACTGCTATTCATGTAGCTCTCAAAGCAATTTTTAAAATTATTCTACGAAAGATAGTAAAACTACTCCTTTTTTTTCTTATTAATTTGCTTAAGCTGTGTGGGTTTGACCTTCAGACTTCTTCCATCAAATGAAGTAGCTTAAGACTACGTGCAGAGTTTTAGCTTATGTTTCACCTTCATCTACATTTCATCTGCAAAAAAGCAGTAGACTTAGGCTTGGTGTTGCGTGGCATCCTGGGGGAAGTTCTTTGCTAACTTGGCTCAGATCATTTTGATGCATGAGCTCTGAGTGGGCACACACCTGAGAGAATACACAAAATACTCTTATCCTGAAAAGGGCTAGCAGCTATGTAGGCCAAAACTTCCATGCCTTCCAAATTAAATGCACATTTTTATTTAATGGATTAATTGAATAGTGAAGTGCAACAGATTAGGCAATGAGATACGGAACTATGGGACTTAAAATTATTTAGATTATTTCGATAGGTGTTAAAAGGGGACTTTAATGTGCTGAGTAGCTGAGGCCGCCTTTTTGAGGCTAGACATGCAATAAGATAACACTCTTCCTTCTGAGGGTTTTTTAAGTAACATTGTTTATTCCTTTTTTTTTTTATCTGTGCATTATGAAATTTTAATACTCTTTCTGACATTGTGTATGCCCTGTTCTTGTATTCAGGGGCAGCTTTGTGGTTTCCTGCATCTCCAAATCTTTGCATTGCTTTTTACCTACTTGCCCAGAGGTAGTTGCACTATCCTATAAATTTTCCAGGACCTGTACGTGGATTATTACACTGAGAATGTTGGATAAGCCTCAAATCAGATAGACACGTTCCACGGTGTGTTTAAGGGCTTGTATGCATTATGAATGGGAGACAGTGCTCAAGTCTAAAGTGAGACGCTTACAGGTTTGTCCATGTAGTGTTTTGTCGGCACAAGCAATTCGGGTTGCCCAGCGAACTTCTTGCTGCTGGTGTCATGTTGGGGTGATGCACCTGGCCTGCTCAATGAGCAAGTAGCTTGAACAGCAGCAATCATCTGCACGGGGGGTGGGTTAGCACAGGGCCGTTCAGTGCATGGGCAGCAGTGTGCGCCTGCAAAGTGGTATGTGCATGTGTGCTTCATCATCTGAATTATGCAGCTCTGTGGAGGCCCGCCTGGAGGTGGATCTAAAGCGTGCCTCCCTGGGGATGTTTAATGTCTCTGTAACTACCCATGTAACAAGCACACAAAAAGATTGCTGAATGTGAAAGTTTTCTTTTCAGTTTCTTCATCTTATGTCTTCTGGAAGGGAGGGATGGCAGAAGGGAGCAGGGGCTCGGATCAGAGTTACAAGCTCTTTTCCCAGTTTGACCATGAATTTGTTTCTGACCATTTTGGAAGAGATTTCCTCTCTCAGACTCTTTCCTAACTGGAAAAATTAGGAAGATATCAATGTTCTCACCTTCTATTAAAGTGCTTTGAAATCTGGATTCAAGGCAGAATGATTTTTTTTTTTTTTTTTCCCCCCTCCAGTGAATTTGATTCTGCCACAGCAAGGTAGCTAACAAGTCTTTCAGTAGAAAAATAATAGAAGATGATGTTTGGTAATGGTATGTTTTTAACTTTGGCTCTGTCTCAAACTCTGTGTTCTAATACTTTCTCCATAGATAGACACAAATTTACATGTATATTACTGTAGCTCTATCAAAGTATGTTACAGAAATAGAACAACATCTTCCTTTTAGGCTCTCAGAGGTCCATTGTAAAGAAGCCTAGATATTTTCATGGGTTGGTTGGCTACCTGACACTGACTTCCATACTTGTGTCTGGGGATTTCCAGATACAAGCACATATGTGTCTTTGCATATGCATTGAATTCAGGATTTGATGTGCTCTGCGTGTTTCGCACAGGTGGTCTGCATGGCATGCACCGCAGGTTTGATGCCTTCTTGGGCACACTGTATTGCATGTGCACGTTTAGCCATTTTTCGGGATACCTAGTCAGCCCAATTCCTTATACTTGGAGAATAAGAGGATATTTGAGATGGGAGACAGAAGACCTGAAGTAATTGTTCCATTATGAGACTAATGTGTTAAGTCACCAAACTTAGCTGAGTATCAAAGTTTTGTGTCTGTGTAAGATCACAGGTTGGGCTGAGTGTAAAACAGAAATCTCTTGATCTGGCACTGTGGATTTTTGGCTTTATCTGGTGTGAGGAGTGCTTAGAACATGCTTTATTCTCCAGGATTTTGCCATACATTCAGCTGATGCTCTAATTACTTACAGACTTTAACATGTCAGAATTTTCTCATGGTAAGAAGTCATTAAGTTGTACTGAAAAAGCTCTAAATAATGAACTGACACTTGTGCCTTGTTTTGTTGCTGTGGATAAGATGGATCCGACCCCCCCCCTTTTTTCTTTTAATTCTTTAGTCCTGAAATCAGCTGTCTTCTGGCCCAAATTCAGTCCATCAGAATGCTTAAACTTAGGCTTAATTTAAGCATCTACTTACCATTGCAGGACCAGGAGTTGCATAATAAAGTAACAGTCAGTGATAGAAATAACAAACTTTTTTCAAACTCGAAGTGGGGAAATTTTTTTTTTTAAATACCAAATTGAAATAAAAATGAAAATAACCACTAGATGGCACTTGAAAATTGGGTATTGAGATAGTACATCTGCTTTCAAAATCAATACAAATTTTGATAGACCCAAAAGGATTTTATGTGGATCTGCGTAGTTCTGAGAGATGGTGGTGTTTCCAGAAACAGCGTCGAAGTTCCTTTAGCTGTATCTCCTTCTTTTGTGATCAAATTAAACCATTCCACTAAGGAATCTAGTCTGCATTAAAAGATCTTTCCTGATGCTTAAAGTGCTGCCTTTAGAAAGAAGAGAAATACTTGTATAACTGATAAATGTGTGCAAATTTGTTTTCCACTTATTTATATCCACCTTTTAAACAAAATTCTGCTCTGCCCTGGCATTCTGTTTACCTTCTTGGGTTATGCCTAATTTGAGATACAACATGTTTTGACAAAGTGTTGCTGCTTTAATATTAATATTATTTTAAGTCAATAGCTTGGAAATTAACCCAGAGTCTGGTAGGGGAGGGTTCAGGCAGGGAACAGACTCTGAGGGTTCACTTTTCACTAATTTTTTACTTCACTGACTTTATCTCTTGGTAGAGGGAGAGGATAGAAGGAGATTGTGACAATTTGATTCTGCAGAAAATAACAATAGTAGCTAGGAATTTATTATCAAGTCAATCTTGTGGTATTTCTGTCAGTGATCATTGCACAAGCCTGTTTTATTTGAAATTTTCATGTATTGTTTGAGATGCATGAGAGTTACATTGCTGTTATTTATAAGCTAATAATATTGAAGATGAGCAAAGCTGAGTAAATACTGTCTGTAGCCATTCATTTGATCCTTCTTCCATAGGAGCAGTGGGTAGTAGCTGTTTCGAGGGGTTGTTTGGACAACTGTCTTGGCCTATTGTACTTGAGCTGAAGAGAGCAAAAGTAGATAAACTATAATAATGGGTTGTGCAAGGATATTTTATGGCCTATTAAATATGTACTAAGGGACTAATTCTTTCATTTGCTCATACAGCTGTATATGGTTCCCCTGACACTGGTAGTAATCATGACTGAATTTTATTATGAAAGCTTCGTTACGCACATGGTAAACCTTAGAATGGATTACAGTAGTGGTGGACACAGCCGCATTGTCCTGGTTTTGCAGAAGACGCTAGGACACAATCAACAAGAGGTGAAAAGGAGAGTTGAACAATTTTCCCATTCAGCCACGCTCACCCTGCGACGTCTGCTGCAGGAACGTCTCCTCTTTTGTGCTGTTCCATGCTGTGCAGAAGCACTTGGCTGTGTTTCTGCCATGACTGGGCCCTACAGCAATTTGTATGCCTACTAATCAAAGATAAAAATGAAGCTTTGGGAGTGGCGAGTCAAAAAGATTGACCTTTTTTTTTGCCATTCAGTGGGTCTCATCCTCTGAAGGCTGTGAGCAGAACTCCAGGCCGTCACTCTTGTTCACATAAAATTTCAATTTGACTTTGAGTTCTTACCCGATAGGCCCTTCAGTGAGGAAGCTGTTGCTGAATTGCAGATGCCCTTGTAGGAATGAGCTGATGGGAGTACCCATGCACTGAAATTCACTAAGTATTTCCTGTGGCCATCTTACCTGTGATCTCACTGGCTCTAAAGCTCTTTATGCTGAGATTAACCGTTTAGTGACTTGCAAAAGCTCAGAGGGAGCCCCTGGTGACCCAGTTAACAAATCACAAAGATTTTCATTTTAGGACGATACTAAAATAACAGCAAAACACAGGAATTACAGCTGTCTTTCTAGAAAAGCTGCTATTCATGCAGGCTCAGGTAGTCCCGATCACGCAGGAGCACAAAGCAAATTTTTCAGGCTGTGTATGTGAATACTCTCTCAGTTCTGGATCCTTGTTTTCATTGGTGTTGGGCAACCATTCTCTCTGTCAAAATTTCTCCCCTGCTTTAATGTGCCAAAAGTCAGTGTTTTTTGGATTGCACTGTTGCTATGGTCTATGATGCTCTGCAGGCAAGTACTCGTCTCCTGTCTGAGAGGTGGTTGCATTTCATAGTCTACCCTGTGTTCCTGCAGAAAAAGCACACTATTGATAAATTGCTCTGGCGTCAGCAGAGGGCTGTTGTAGTGCGTGTTGTCATTATCCCCCTCTCCGTGGGAGGAAGCATTGCAAAGTAGGTTGGGCTCTGCGTCCTCTGTGCTTTGAATTTCAGGCACTTACTCTGCTTACCTTCCTGGGTTTGCTGGCGCTCTCTCCTGTTGTGGCAGCAGATGTAGGAGCAAAAAGAAATGCTGCTTTGGAGCAAAAGGATGCCAAAGCTTTCTGGCTGGGTGGGTCATGTCTCCTTCACCTAGGAGCAGGGCCAGGTTTAGTAGCATCGGTGTCCCAGTGTATCCATCCCCTGGGTGACTCACCTCCATATGCGGGAGGCCTGGCGCTGCTCCCAAATGCCTGGCTCCTTTGCATTTGCACTGCACAGAGCATGCAGTGAGGGAAACCACTGCCTGCTCTCCAGGAGCTCCAGGCAAAGGAAGCCGCTAGGCTAATCCGGGGGGATTTTCCCAGGGGATGCGCACAGCTGTGGGCAGACCTGCTGTGGCAGTCGGTTGGCACGTGGGGTGGTTAGTGCCTGGTGGTCGGAAAGGTGGCTCTCACCCTAACAAGTGCTTGTCTGCTGCACTTTATGACACAGAAATCTTGGCTAATGGAGTGTGTCACTGCAGTCTCGTTAACCTTTCGGTGAAGTAAGTGTAGCTGTGGCCTGTGACTCGCTGGGTTTGTTGTTTTGTTGTTTCTGCCTCTGCAGCTCCTGAAGGCTGAAATGAATCCTGCAATAGCAAATGTCCCACTGTAACTTAAATTCAAGGCAAAAAAAGGCCTGTTTTGGTTAAGATCTGAGTCTTCAGACAACTGCTTTTTTTTCAAGTGACTCTGGAAGAAAGCCACACAATCTGAAAAAAAAAGTTAATACAAAAGGGTTATGCCTGGTTACTTCAAACTGTTTAAATTGCATCCTTCTGTGGAGGCTCCTGTTTGGAGACATTAATGCATTTGAATAAAAGTGTTAGTGATTTACACCCCCAAACCTATTTCTGCAAGGCAAACTCTTCCATTGAACACACGTGCTCTGCAGCACAGGGGAGGCGAGCAGCTTTCCCCTCGACTGCACCAGCGAGCCGCTTCGCAGAGAAAATTGCACGCAAATTGTTTGGGTGAGTTGGCTGGTGTTTTATTTCCATGGTGCCTGCCACTTGTTGTTGGGGTTGTTGGTTTTTTGGGTTTTGGTTTTTTTTAAGTTTACTTTTAAAAGGGTGAGCCTTAGGTGCGAGCTTCCCTTCCCCTCCCTGCCCGCGCCCCTCCCCCCACCCCAGGCTGCCAGTTTGGAACCCCCGGGGCTGGGGCCAGTTTGGAAGTAAACACCTCCAACCCCTCCACCTGCTGCCGGGGCTCAGCTTCTGCTCTGCGTCCTCCCTCTCCTCCAGCACCAAGCTTGCAGGGAGCCTGCTCCGAGAAAGCCTTGAGCACCTCCTTGGCTTTCCTCTGGGCCCGTGAAGGTCTCCTGTGAGGGCATGGCTCAGCAGAGCTGCTGAATGCCAGCGTGGCTTCTCCTCTTCCCCGCAGCAGGTATTTACTGCCATTTCCCTCTTACCAAAACACTGCGTGGTGGCTTGATGAGACTGGAGAGTTGGCACATGGGTGCAGGAGCCCTAAAGACAGCCAATGTGCCTAGCCCCTCGCCGGCGCGTTTGTCCCGCCAATGTGCCTAGCCCCTCGCCGGCGGGTTTGGCCCAATGGGAGCAGTGCCTGGCCAGCCGGTGGGACCTGTCCCCCTCTGCGCCCCAGCAGCTGCACCAGCTGCTGGGCGCACATCCGTACCCCCTCGCTGTGCCCCAGGAGCGCTGCCGACCTGGGGGGCAGCCGGCCGGGAGATTGCCCTGCCCTGGGCTGCCCTGTAGCCCTTGCCTGCCTGTACCTCTCTGGCTGCCTGGCCGTGGCACAACTGCCGGGTCCAGCACCCGGACGCTCCTTTTCAGCCCCCCTTTATCCTGCACAGGTACCAGTGCCATGCTGCAGTTACCAGCCGTTTTGTCACAGCCCCGGCGCAGGTCACCCCATTGACACTGGGTAGCAGCAGCGTCTCTGATGCCCTCTCCTCATTTTCCCTGACCCGTCCTCCACAGCGTGCCGATCCGTCCTGCTCCTGAATTGCTGTGCTGTTTGGGCAGGCGTGTTTCCTGTACCCCCTCCTTCGTCTGGATTTAATGCTCACCTACTGAACAGGTGTTGGGTTTGTGGATGTGCGCTGTTTTCGAGTGGCTTCGGTGTTTTGTTTTGATGTGGAAGCGGTAAGTTTCTGCCAGACAGAAACTGTGTGGCCCAAACAGAGCAAATGTTTCCTGTGGGGTCGGTCTGCTGCTCCTGTCCTGCTGCCTGCGAGGGAGGGCTCTCCAGGGCTTGGCCTCTGTTTTCCTTCCTGTCAGCAGAGGCCACCCACTTGTGCTCTGCATTGTGGATGTGGAAAACAGATTATTTGCTGATGTCTTTTATGTATTCAAAGCCTGTTATTTTGTCTTTGTCAAGCTAAAGGATGATAGCTTTCACAAAGCTTTTCCTTTATTTTTCTTTGCCCTTTTTCTTCACTCTTTTTTCTTTTCTTTTTTTTCACCCTTTTTCCTGCTCTCATCCCTCGTCGTTTTACTGTTTGCTCTCTTGTCCCTTTTTTTTTAAATTTTTTTTAGTATATATTCTAGAATACAACTACCAAGTTGTAGTTTGCCCTACTGACAACAAGCACTTGCTGGCAGCCTAACCATGATACACTCTTAACTTGGTTTTCCAGTACCGTAGCTAATGTAGCACTCCCAAGTTTGGGTTACATACTGAATTTCAGGCCGAGTGTAGGTTGAAATACTCACTTGGCTGAGTAAGGTCCAGTCAGCTGTGTTTGTTCTCTGGCAGGGGCGTAAGAAAAACCCGATAGTCAAGATCTATGCTAAGTTTTGTCTTTTTTATTTCCTAATCCGTTTACTCATGCACTGTAGCGATAGGATCCACTTCCTAATTTTGTAGCAGGCACGGTTTGCCTGTCTTTCACTTATTTTAATGAGGACATTGCTAAAGGCTGAAGAACTCCCTACAAAGTAAAATATTATTTTATTTCTTCATGTTCTCTTCTATAAATGAAGAGGAAAAAAAAGAACTAGAAAGAAAAATGAGAAATCGTTATTTAAAATCAGCCATCATTAAAAGACACTGCAGTAGATTACATATCTCTTCGTGACTTTTCAAGCTTTATTTCTTATATTATGCTTAAGTCTCGTGGAAAGATTCGTGTTCATTTAGTATCTTTTAAAACGCAGTTGCCTGAAATGGTGGCTCAAGCACATCTGGGCAGAGTATTCCTTGCACAGAATAGGCAAGTTTTTTCTATTTATTGAATGTATGAGGTTTTCTTGTTCAGTATGAGGTTTTCTTGTGCCATCCTGTGCACTTGCTGTCTGTGCGGTTTCCATTTTAAAAGCAGATTTGGAGAGAGCTAGGACTTGAAATGCCTTTACAACCGTTCTGACCGATAGCTCTGAAGAACTAACTATGACAGTATTAACCAAAAGCAAAACTAAATGATATGCACATAAAAAAGGCAAGTGAATGCTAGTAACAAATTTATTCTCCCCCCCCCTTTTTTTTTTAAATTGAAGCATCCTGATGTCATGCTAATGGTGAGTACAGTTGTTCAACATAAAGTGCTTTTCGTACTGGGCAAAACCTGCTTGATTTTTTTTGCATTAAAAAATCCCAAAGAACATCTTTTTTTTGTGCATGTGTGAATGAGCAGAGAAAGAGTAGAGCTGAAGTTTAAAATCTATTGACTTTTATTATGTGTTGCTTTTATTCCTCTTTGGTAGACATAAAGATTCACTAAAAAAAAAAAACCCAAAAAATTCAAAAAAGTGCTGTTTTGATGATCTCGGGGTTTAATTTTATGTATTAGAGAACAAAGAAAGCAAGCAACTCAGATCTGAGTTTAAGAGACTAAGGAATAATTTAAAATCATTTAT
>NW_008824474.1:821397-860414 GCF_000699105.1 Pygoscelis adeliae
CCATTAAAAATTAAGTAAGACTCGTTGCTGTGTTGCTAAGCATTTCATGTGGTGACAGTCTATCCCAAACCTCTGCTAGCAAGCAGGACTCCATTGAGTCTCAGCATGTCCCCCATTAAACCATCACGTCTCTGAAAGTTAGAAAGCTCATTAATGGCTTTCTGCTGTGAAACAATAAAGAATGTATTCACTGACTGGTCAGTAATTAGTGCCAACTAGTTTTTGTCCTTCATTATAGAAATATTCTGGTTCAGTTATTCCAGAGCTTAAAGAAATTTATTTTTTAAAAAAACCTTTTGTATTCATGTAGGTGTATTTTACTGCCAGCAATCTCCTTTTGCTTTTATTTGAAAATTCAAATACCTCTTAAGCCCACTAGACCTGTGAGAACATGAACTCATTTCCCAGTCTCCTGCTTCTTTGTTGAAACAGCTCAGTTCACTGACTTGGTAGCCCCCAAAACACCAAGCCATTAGTGTCATAGTTCGGTCCTCTTTTCTCTCTTTGGTGTTTGTTTTTTATAAAGCGCGAGAGAACTTACACAGTGTAAAACAGAGCAGAAAGTGTGGAAAATCCACTTGAAATTTTCCCTTTGCTCCTTTGTACCAGTAATCTGCATGGAGTCAGCTGAGGGCCCAGCTGGACTCCAGGAAACGTGGTTTTAAGGTAACAGGAGAACAGAACTTCATTTCCACTGTCCTCATGGAAATAAGATGACTGTTGCTGAAGTTCAGACATTCTTCCACGGAGAACCTTCCAACAGAGACTACACCATAGGCACAATTCACGTCTCTGGGGTCCTGCTTTTGCAGGTCTTGGATTTCTTTCTAGCCTATGTTACAACATGTGCCTTACAGTGCTTGGTTACTTTTAAAGACCTTTATAAGGATTTTGGTGTTTGTGGACATAGTTTGGGGAACGCCTGGTGAGTGCAGCTTGTTCAGCACAAGCACTGGTGGCATTCTTGGTGACAGATCAACTGTGGGGTGAGATAGTCCCAAAATTAGGACTGCAGAAGCTGGTCACCTGTCTATATCAGGTTTTGTAGATAGAGGAAGATAGGAGGAAAACAAAATTTAATGTTAATGAAGGCGATCAAACACTTGTTGTTAATGAACACTTAAAGAATTAAGGCTTGCATACAGTTGTGTAATTGAAATAGAAATGTATGCCGTAAAAAGCTACAGTCATGCTTTTCCCTGTTCCCACCACCACCACCATCCAGCTCTTTCCTTAAGGAATCTTAATATTTTTCTCTGAAGCCCTGTTAGGTATATGTATTTATAAGACATCCAAGAAAACTGTGATTCTTTGATTAATGTTTCCAGGACCAGAAAGGAAATAATACAGCCAGCACAAAAAAAAAAAAAGAAAAAAAAAAAGTTAATTTTTTTTTTTACTGGTGTAATATCTGTAACGTTTGATCTGTATCTGAACTAAAGGTAGGTGTAGAACATCACCCTGAAGGTACCGCTTGCTGTCAGTGGATCATGAATGTCAGCCTTGACAGGTATCCTCTGGTGATGTTATAAAGCATGTGTGGCTTATTTTAAGCAAAGCTGTCCATACTTTTGTCTTGTCTTGTTGGAATATTCCTACTTTCTACCTAGTGTCTGTCACACTTTTTGTCATCCTTAAGCTGAGAAATACCTTGTAAAATCTTGTTAGCTGGTTTCAATTGTTTCTCCTCTTGTGGACTTCTAAAAGCCAATTACATCTGCCTTGAAAGATAAATGATACTTTTACTGATACTGTAGAAGAAATTACATTTTTTTTGTTATATGGTTCATAAATTCCAGTTATTACAAACTTTGTACTTTGGGTGCTGTGTATCTTCTATACTTCTAAGCCCCAAATCATGCAAAGACTGCCCATGACTTGTTCTGTGACTTTCTGTGGAACTATTTAATGGTGAAGCTTAAACACATGCTTCAGTTCTTGTAGGGTCCAAGCCCAGCTCTGTTTTCAAAAGCTTGCTAGTAGAGATGCTTGCCAGCACTTGGGGATCCCTGAGAAGGAGAGAAGGAGCTGGTATTTTTGCTTGCTTCCATCTGCCAGCTTCCCATCTCCCATACGAAACAAGCAGCTAACTTGCTATTGATGTGTCGAGGGGGAAAAAAATCAGATAAATAGAATCTGAAGAGTCCACTAAATGGATTCCGTTGATGTTTTGCCATTAAACAAGTAAATAATGCCAGTAAACTTGCGCTGTCATTTAATCATACATGCATTCACTTGTCCATGGAGTGTCTTGTCTAAGTAGTTATGCTATGTCTTGCCAAAATCTTCCATACAAAAACATGAAAGTGTCCATGTTAGCTGTGTTTTGCATTTGACTGGATTTTTTTTTATGGGACAGCTTCTCTCATAACTATATAATTGTATGTGAATATATCAACAACTATGACAGAAATGCCCACAAAGTGTGGTGGTAGTAATATGGAAGATGAAGCAATCTGAAGGAAAACAAGTTCATTGTACTATGTCAGCATCCATTTTTTTAAGAGGAAAAGCCCCATGTGATGTAATAGAGAATTAGAACATTTTTCATTATGCCAATCCTACACTTGACTGAGAGACGCATCAGCAAAAAGTGAACACCAAAAAAGTCTCTGAAATGTAGGGCAAAACTTATGAGAACTTGCATAACCAAAAATGGGGGAAAAGGATTTGGAAACACAGAAATATTGAAAAATAGGAGCTGAAATAGTTTATCTGTTCATGTTATGAATGACCCCCTATTTTATGGGAAAGAAGAGAGGGCATAGAGGTCAGAGTAAATAGCTTGACATATTTAAGGGGCGGGGGGCTTCCAGGCCATGCTGTAAAAGTAAAGTTTGAAGTCAGTGTGTGGCCTCAGTCCTTCCATCAGTGAGGTTAAATCAGGAGGATTTTTGTTGCTGACCTATGCAGAGATTCACTCTGAAGTGGAAGCAAAGAGCGACTGTGTGTCTTTCTGTAGTAAATGGTGCCTGTATAACAGCCAGGATCTGACTTACTCTGTGTCTTGGATCTCCTAAATGCTTGTTCAGCTGATAGGGTAATGACCGGTCTTGCCAAACAGCCTCTTTATAGAAGAACTGCTGTTTCAGGGTGACAATCAGGGTAAAATGGTTCACAATTTAAGAAAATACTCTTGAATTCCTGGAGCTGAGCATACGTTTCTGTTTTAGCACGAATGTGCAGTGAGCTCTGGTTAATTTATTTTAGGGGTAACTGGGTGTTCAATACCTAGCCTTCATGCATGGAAAACAAAAATTATTCATGAGCTGGGCAGTAGTAAAGAGACATAACGTACTGAGAGCCCCTTTGGGATTTGCAAGGTGACCGGTACCTAGGGTCTGTGCTGCCTTGCCAAGCTCAGCGTAGAGCATAGGCAGGGCCTCAGGGGTGATGGAAGACACGTGTAAGATACACCGTGGGATCACTTAAGTCCTGTGAAGTTTTGTCTTGCTCATCTTTAGAAGGGCAGCGGGCAGAGAGGTGCCAGCTAAAGGCAATGCTGTTGTCGAAATAGCACTGAGACTTCAGCTGAGCTTTGTAAAGGAGGATCATGGAGCACTCTTCAAACATTAATTTAGCTTCACACTAACGAGGTAGAAGGCTACTAGTAGTACTCATCTTACTTAGGACTGACTGTAGGCAGAAACCGTACGATTAGCTTGCCTAGATAAGTCCGTGGTAAGGGCTGGAGTAGCTGACTCCCCGTCGTACTTGTAGCGCACTTATCCTGCTCAGAAATAGGCCACGTACTTTGTTGACTACAGTAATGGGCAGATCTGTGTAATTTAACAAACTCCGAGACTTAACGAATCTCTGCTATCCACAGGAGCTGAAGTTCCTGCTCAAACAGTAACTCAGCTACTTTGTTGATTTGTGTCTGAAAATACCCCAAACAAAAGCAAATGGTGGTTCAGCACTTTAGGAAGAGAGACAGATGGGTAGCACAGTGCAGTATGGTACATGGCAGAGGTCACGGTGGGACAGAAACAATGTCAAACTTGCATTTTGTGATACTGGATTGCGGCTTGAGTTTTCCACACTTTAATGTTATTTTAAAGCCAAAGTTGTTTGTTTCTGTGTATTTGGATCTGCTTTGCAAGTCACAGACAAAGATTTAGGTGAAATGGTGCATGATTATGTGCCATATAATACTCGCTGAAAAGACAGGAGTTGGTTACAGAAAATGAATAGAGGAGCGGGTGCTGTGAAATCAAAGTTTAAATGTGTTCCAGGTGGAAGCGGCGTGATGGGGACAGCAAAGTGTGGAGCTTAATGGCAAGCTGCTATGAAGTTACAGGGCATCCTTAACTGGTGGGGGCCAGGTACCGCTGACGAGCGGAGAAGAACTAACAAAATCTAATACACATCCAGGAAAATGCCATTTTTAAACGTCAGTTAAAATTTCTGAACCTGCTTCCTTCAGGGTTCAGTTGTTTCCTCCAGCAAGCAGTGTCTGAAGGTCCTTCAGCTTTCTGTGCTGTTGGAGTCTGTGGGGGAAGGAGCTGCTTACACACAGTTCTGGTGCAAACAGGGCATATGGCCAAAATGCCAGTGAGTTAACCAACAAGAAACACATGGAAGAGATCAGCCAAAAGCAGAATTAGTGATTGCTAAATGGGTGGGATATATAGGAGCGTGGCCGGAGCTGTATGAGCTGTAGCTACTGAGTGCTGCTGTGTGAGATGGTTCTGGTAAGGCATTCACCTTGACAGTGGCACCAGGGCTTGGGCAACTGGTGTAAGTGCAGGTGTCAGAGCTCTCTCTTCTGCCACTGTAGGCTGAAACATTAGTGCTCCAGCAGGCATCTTCCAGACAGCAGCATCCTAAAATGCGATGTGGCCTTGCAGTTACAAGGCTCGACCTCTTTTTATGCCCTTCTCCTGAGAGTCAACAACAGAGCTTCTGCTGGCTTCACCTGCAGGACCAGGACTTAGCCCAGCTTCTTCATCCTGCTGGCGAGAAGTCCCTGTGAGACTTCAGGGACTTCAGTTGGCTTTATAAAGATCTAGCTGGCTAACCGCTGTCCAGTGTCAGTTCGTTTTGATGTTTGTGTTGTTTTCTTGGAAAGCCAGCCATGCTCCTGTCAGGATTATCCATTGACAGTACACAGTGTAAACAGAAGGCTACGAAGGACCAGACTGTGTGCCAGCAGTGCTTGCTTCCCGTGGGCTTCGGTCCTTGGATGTGATGTGCTGGCTTTATTTATTTATATATTTATTCGCCCCTTACTTGGGTATTAGCTCTTTAAGCTATCCCTTAAATTGGTAGTTAGCATGTGTTAAACATGTATTTTTTCTGAGAGGTAGTTCTGGGGTATTTTGTAGATGAGGGCACACACACAAGATAGGTGTGTAAGTATTACTTAGCTTCTGCGTGCACTTGGTTCAGCGGATGGCTTGTTTTGTTTGCTGTGCGGGGGCTCTTGTTGATGAGTACTTTGGAAGTGTCAGGGTAACTACTTCTGGTTGCTTCCTTCAAATTCATGTATTAAAATCCACTTCTCTTAGGCAGGGAGTCAGGTTTCCTCTATTGCATCTTTTAATGGCACTTGGGAAATCCTAGCTCATAGTGTCACGGGGTTCTGCATCAACATTGCTATATCTAAGTGCATGATTAACAGATGAGTGGCTGGCAATATGCTCTACTGCTAAAAAGAGGGATATCCGACATTTTCAGTGGCAAAATATGAAAAACTACAGTGGACACAGGTGTGGAAGAGCTGTAGAGTCTCTCACTCTCTCGACCAGTGAAGTGTGAGGGCTTTTATGCTATCCTTCAGACAGGAGCATATTCGAGAGCTGGACTGGCTGGTGTCCTTGCTTCGTGCTCTTAAATTGAGTATTGCTAGTTAATCTGGGCATTAGGTGGAAATGTTGAGATTGGAAAAGATACTCCATGCTGTTGTTGATAATTGGAATAAACCTCTCTCCGTTACCTTGCCAAAAAACTTGTAAGAGTCTTGCATTAGTGCCCCACATATTTGTCACTGGTTTAAGTATCTATATGATGGTCACTTATGCTTAAGGGTTTGTTGTGAACTTACAACTGTTTTTGCATGACAGGTCACAGTAATGAAAGGCAGTAGTAGGAATAAGGATCATTCGACAGAAGGAGAAGGAACTGGGAAGCGACCAAAAAGAAAGTGTCTTCAGTGGCATCCCCTGCTTGCCAAGAAACTCCTTGACTTCTCTGAAGAGGAGGAGGAAGAAGAGGAAGAGGAAGATATTGATAAGGTAGACTTCATTGGATGCTTTGACCGTAGAAGGTTAATGGTGGGTCAGATTCTCCCTAGCTGTGTTTTTGTTTTGTTTGCTTCCTGCTGTTCTCTTTTGTGAACAAACACAGCCAATTAAAAGAAGTGATGCTGTGCCCATAAGGCTATAAAGGTGAATAGCAAATAACACAAAAACAGTTGTCAACCACGCTTTTAAAATCTCGGACAAAACTCTGGTTTTTAGAGTTAGACTGTAAGAGTTTTAACAAGGTTGTTTTGATAACATGTTACACATCTTGGTCTTGATTGCTCAAGGTGGGTTTGCTCAAGGTGGGTTTTTCTGTTCACGCTTTCTAATTGTTCATTTTAGACATGAAGTTGGCCTGTGCTTAATAGCTGCTTCTAGTGGCTTTGAGGACATACCACGCTAATACTTTCCTTTCTTTTTTTAAAGATTAAAAAAATACAAACATTAAAAGAGAAAAAGAAGAAAAAGCTGTCAGCAATTTTTACTGTCTTTGCATGTGAAATTCAACTTATCCTCCAGAATATTGGGAGCACAGGTGGAATAATCTCTCTCGTTTGATGCTTGGTATTTTGGTATTGTTCAGTGATGCTGGCCTTACCCTTTTTTCGTAAGGATCCCACAACGTGGCATCTCACAAATGTACAGTTAGACTCATCCTCTGTAACAAGAAATGGGAATGGGAGGTGATGGGTTTTGGAGACGTGATGTTTCCATCATGTGGATAACGTTCATATCTGCATCTCCTTGATGCTTTGCTAAGGCAGGAAGGGAGAGGTCAGTGCTGAGGAGACTGCCTGGAGCCACGTACTGATAAGGAAGAGTGACCTTGACAAGGATAAGGAGCAACAAGGAGGAGCCTGATACTCCGAGAGTGCTTTCTATTGACCTTACAGGTCACTTGCCACAATGTGGCATAAAACAGCCATGTTGCAGTTAGGTAGGAGATGGTTTTCTGTCTCGTACAGTAATAAGTTTCATTCAGTCAGAACTAGTCTTCTGTGGTGCATTCCTTGCAGGAATGATAGGCTGGTCTGTGAGCAGAGAGAGCATATTTTGGTGGTGTGTTATGTTGAGATTTGCCCTCTGGCTCCGACTGAGCAGCTGTGCAGTGGCTGCACTGCAGCACAGCTCACGGGCCAAGTAATGAATGGCAGGAGATGGGGGAACAACTGTTACCTATGCACTTTCCTTCCTACGCATTGTGTAGTTGCAAACACAAGTGATTGAGGTCCAAAGCAGCTCTGCTCACCTCATCCCACTGAGATGATTTCTAGGTTGTGGGAAAGGGGTAGGAAGGTCTCCTCCCTCCAGCCCCTTTAGGACTGTTTACTAGAGAATGGTCCTCAGCTTAGAAATCTGCTCCACTTGCAAGTCAGAGTTTAAGTCTTGCAGAGAGCATGAATGAACCTTGGACCGTCAGGTGAGGAGGTGTGATGTAGGACTCCTGGTCTTCTGGACAGAACGGATGGCCTTTGGAGACAGCTGTGTGTATCCATGTGCATCTCCCTCGTTCACACACAGCATACACAGACTCTCAGTCTCCGTAAGAAGCGTGGATAACTGAGTTTACACCCCTTCCCTTTCGCTTCTCCTAGGTGCCGCTCCTTGGCGCTGACGGTTTGGAGCAGGATGCTGATGAAACCGAAGATGACGAGTCCTCAGAGCAACGAGCTCGCCGACCAATGAATGCATTTCTCTTGTTCTGCAAACGCCATCGTTCTCTCGTGCGAAAAGAACACCCTCGCCTTGATAATCGTGGCGCAACCAAGATCTTGGCAGATTGGTGGGCTGTTCTAGATCCAAAAGAAAAGCAGAAATACACTGACATGGCCAAGGAGGTATGTTCTGTCTGAATGGTGGATGTAAAGGAAGTTCATTGCATACTTGTCTGACTTCTGTTTCTCTGTGTATTAAATGTTTTCTGTGGGGTCTTTCTCTTCCCTGGGTTCCTCAGCTTCCCCAGTGGGATTATGGTGCCCAGAGCAGCTGCTGTTCTTGCTTTGATTCACTTGGTCCTTTGGACCAGAATGAAAAGAAATTGGTCTGTGTGGGCAAGCTAACCTGGCTCTAGTAGTCATTGGTACAAATATATGCGCTTTGTGATAGGTATCACCTGATAATTGGTGCGGTACAAGCATTAACATGTGGATAGTGTGTGGATAGTGGTCATTGAAAACAATAACATACAGTGCAGTGTCAGCTGAATAGTGATACTTAGCTCAAGCTGTGCATTTGCTATCGATAATACAGGTTGCTATCATAATACATGTGAACCAAACCAAAAGCATAGTCAACAAATGTAGTCCCTTTTTACCTTTGATGCTAAAGAATTGAAAAAATATTAGTGTTTCATGAAGTGCTCTCCCTATGTATTGTTAACCAGTTTCTGATAGAGCAAACTTTGGTGAGGCAGAGTCCGATACCCGAATCAGAGAGCAATACATAGCCAGAGTCCTTTAACTGGGAGCAAAGAAAAGAGATTTATCCCCATATTTCACAAAGTATCTTGACATCAACTTAAAATTTAAATGAGGCTTTTTAAGAAGTAGCTTGCTTGGTAAGCTGGCCCCAGGAAGGCTGCAGGTATTGACAGTAGAGTGAGAAAGAGACAGCCAGTTACTTAGGCTGATAACATCACCCCAGAACAGATCCCTGTAATTACCTGTGTGATGTAGATTGCAGGTAACCATTGAATTCAATCTTAGAAAAAATAATGGAGGGCCAGTGAGAAGGAAGAACATGTGTCTCATTTGTCGAGTAATGCTAGCACACTACAAGAAGTACAGATAGCTGTGAAATGATTGGGGAAACTATTATCCGTACCTGTCCTGTCACCTGAAGTTGTCTGCTACTGTTAACACATGTATATAAGGTCTGGCTGTTCAGTAGTTTGTGTGAGCATGGAAAGGTCCACAGGAAAAACGGAAGTGTTCTGCATGGCAGGTCCTTTTTGAAGCAGGGTCTGTAGTACGTCTGTAGTTCCCCACGTGTGACACAGTGTTGAAATACTTGAGTCTCAGCTTTGTCCAAGCATTCCTGATTTGTTGTGCATTCCCACTTACAAATTAGCGATGCTTCTTGAAATGTGTGGGAAAAGGGCAATTAGGAGATCCAGTACCGATACAGAGGAAGGAAAGATGAAAGTGAAGAAATAATTTTTGGAAGAAACAAACCTGGTGTGACTGTTTTTCTTAGCCTTTTGTCTTGCTGAAGGAAACTCATTCATTAAGAAGGAAAATAATTGCAGAACTTCTGTATGAAGTGACAGATCTAAAACTATTAATCATATTGTTGTAGAAATTATTGTTCATGTAGTGATTTATTTATTTTTCTTGGCATGAAGAACAAATTGCATATTCAATGTCAAAGCGAAACAATAAATCTACGTAGTTCACATTATTACAAGTAGTTCCAAGAATGTGTAGAAGAGAGATAGCATATAATTTTTATTCTTTAAACAGTTGTATGTTACAACAATAATTAGCATCTGTAATGTGCTATTGTGTATATTTGGACCTTCTTCACCAACAGGCCTGTTCTGTGTGTGTGTGTGGATCGGTTGTTTTGTTTTAACACTTGCTTTTGTAGTTAGGCTTACTGCTGAGACTGTCAAAAAGATGTTAATGTCAACTCTAGTGCGAACCATTTATTGGTATTTTTCTTTGTCCTAAAGGGAGCTCATTTAAAAGTCAAGAAGGTGAATGCTTTTGGAAGGACATAAAATTACCATTGTACCAATAATCTTCTGTTTTGAGTACCTTTATGTAAAGCTCATTGAGGCTTAAAATACAGTGGATGAGCGTCTGTTACTTAAATGTAGCTTTTCAGTGCCCTTGGACTTCCAGTTTTTACTGCATAGCCTCTAGCCACTGCCCTGGCAGGGTACACATCTCCCAACATATCTAGGACCCTGTGTCATATCCGCTACCCTCACAATATGTCTTGTGTACCCTGAGCATCTGAATCGCTCTTCCAGAGATACGAATGGGCCTGACAGAAGTGGTCCCTACTGCAGTGGCTACAACCCCTGTTGTTTTACAGTCTCAAGAATGTTTTTACTGCTTGAAGCCAGAGTTTACAAAGCCAGTTAGCTCAGATCAAGCTTCAAGCAAGCAGCTTTCAGTTTGTCACCTGCTTAGTACCACCAACTGATACTATGTCAGCAGTGTGCAAATCAAGGCATTGGCATATATTTACTTACACATATCTAGCTATATGCAAGGTCTAGGATTTTGGAAGATAGTGAGATACCTGAACACTTTGCCAAGTGGAATTATTAGAAGTTTTCTATTGGGTTGGACATCTAGCCGTGATTCCCACTGAGAGGATAATTGGGTCTATGGTTCATTTAGGCACTTTTGGAAAATCCTATTATGTACCTGCCTGTACCTTGGGGTGCCTTAACTTCCTAGAAAAACTCTCCCCATGATCTCTCTGTTTTCATTTTTGTGGTTTATGGTCTCTTGTAGCAGCACCTGCCCCAGAGACCTCATACTGTGCCTACAAGAGCTCAGTGTCGGCTTCTGCTGGTGTTTTCTTTAGGAGCAGGCTTTCTATTTGTATCCTACAGACTTTGTAGATCAACTTTGAAAGCTTCGTTCTAGAGGATTTAAGCACAGTAGCTGATAAATACTCCCAAGCGGAACAAGTGTTCCTGCCATTTGTTAGCATTTCCCTTCACTGAGGGGAAAATAAATTCTGGCCACTCATAAATATGATCCAGCATTTTTAGTTACTAAAATAATAGGGGTAGTGTTCTTCTGTTCACGCTTACTGGGAATATTCAGCTGCCTTGGAAAATATCCAGTGAGATTATTATTGTTCAAGCCCTGTTTCCCTTGCTAGAAAACACTTCGTTTTTAAATATGCTTTTGCATCGGCAAGATCCAGGCAGTCGGGATTGTTTCTTGTAGGGAGCAGCCTGATAAATCTAGGATGCTGCCATTCAGTGGCAGAGCTGAACACTTCTTCCCGTGAGTGCTGTCAGTGGTTTTGCAGGTACAGTCAGCCCAACTGGAAGCTTGCTGTCCTTGCTATGCCACTGCTTTGGCAGCCACCTCGGGGTAGGAGGGGACAAATGTTCTGGCTTCCCGGCTGGAGTCTGGCAAGTTCACTGGGTGACGTATGGACCATAACGTGTAATGTGAACCCTGCGTCTCTCAGGAGTGAAAAATGGAGTGTAGTATTTTCTGGGTGGGGGTTTTTTGTTTGTTTGTTTGGTTAGATCTCTGGGATCCATGTGACACTTAATAGCCAGTTGGTGGGATTTAAGCATACATGTAAAGTTAAGCACGTGCTAAACTGCTACCCTGAGGTGTAGCTGGAATCCACTTTTGATCCTGTTCCCACCACACTGGAGAAAGCAAATCTTTTTTTATTTGGTGATGAAAGCAACTCAGGGAGTTGCACTGAAGCACAGCACCTTTTTTAACCTCAGCTCTAAAGTGGCACCAGTCCCACCGTATAACGCATCCTTCCCCAGGCTTTCACAAAATAGAAATGATACATCAGACCGATCCCACAAACATGTCCTGTGCTTTTTTTCTCTTACCTGGAACTTCAGGACATGACCCTGCCAGGCTGTCCCTGCCCCTCCTGTGTGGGAACCAAGGTGGTGTCTTTGCATTCCAGGTTAAACTTACCTTCCCCCCCGCCCCCCCCCAAGTGACTTTAGAGATGTACTTAGACTGGCAGTGTTAAGTTGGTTTACTGCACTGTTGGTCAACTGGAGGAAAACAGTAAGCTTCGCTATTGCCTTTGGCATTTTCTCATTACTGTGTAGCTCATTTAAGTTATCTTCTCATGACCTGGCAAGCAGAATCTCACTTCATTTTAGGCCTTGGTCTAATAGTCACAAAAATCAATACTGAAAGTCTTTCTGAGATTTGGATTGGGCCCCTGTATGCATTTGATAAAACTACTTCTTGGCCATTGTTTAACTTTTTACATTTTCTTTTTCATTTATCTTGAGTGTTGAAACTGTGAAAGGGGCCGATGAGTTGTCCTCCCTCAGTTTGCTCCCTCCCTTTCAGAAAGTGCAGCTAATGGTCGCTTCTTGGCTTTTCAGAGGAAAAAATCCATTAATACACCACCTCACTTGAATTGCTCTTGTTGGAAACTGATTGAAAGCTTATTGCTGCCTTGTCTCGCAAATGGCATGCGTTCTGGTTCTCATTTGATGGGCAGCCTGTCGGCTTGTCAAATTACTCCACAGAATAATTCAATTACTCAAAGCAGCAATGCTGATATGAAGAGCTTATGTACCTCATTGCTAGCGATTCTGTGCTTTTCGCTCTGCAGGCTGGAAACATGATTTGTGAGTGGGCTGTGGCTTTAACAATGGAAGGCAAAGCTGCTTCTCTCTGCGTTTCCTTTCCGCCTCTTCCCTTACCCCCTTCCCTTCCCTCCACCAGGCTATTTTTGTGGTGTACTGAGCTCCCAAACCAAACTGAGGGAAAGGGAAAAGGGGCGAGGTGAGAGGTGTCACAGTCCTTAGTTTGCAGATTTAATACATATACCCTATTCAGAAAATACAGTGTGTATGTGGGTCAGCAGTCCCTGCAGATTTTTATTATTTATAGCCATTTCTATAAATACAGGACTTCACACAGCGGGTTCACACGGTGCTGTGCTTCTTGTAAACTGAATTGTTTTTATCCTTGCTGCAGTCTGGAGATAGCAAGCAAGATAGCAAGCTGATAGATTAAGATGGAAATGAAAGTAAGCAATACACATGCGATGGTGATCCTGCCACAAGGCATGCTGTGTATTGATCTGGGAAGACACTGCAGTGACTCTATCAGAGGATGAGGTTTTCAGTGCTATTTCTGTATTTGATACCCAAGGGACTTTTTTTCCCCTCTGCATGTGTTCCTGTGCAGGCATGTGCATGAAACATAGGTGCTTCTCTGTGCCGTAAGTGGGACTGATGACAGCTGGGTGGGTGGGAACATGTGTAATCATGGAAGACACTTCCTGCAGCTGCTCTGCCATGTACTTCAGGATAAAACCACTCTTTTGGTCGTTTGCTGCCATCGAGAGCTACCTAGCGCATGAGGAGGTATTGGGTTCCTTCTCCCTGCATTCAGCGCTGGTACTTACTGGGTAGGCTCCCACAGCGGCCAGTGCTGTACACCCGTATCAATTGTTAGGCAAACATTTGCAGCTGGAATGTGTGGCATGTTCCTCTGATTCGCCTGTTCTCCACCTGGCATAGCAACACATTTAAAATACAGAAATGTGTTCTTTTTATTGCTGTTAACATTCAAAAATCTTGTTTTGGTCTGGTTGGCAAGCTACTTGGAAAATGTCACTGTTGCATTTTGTGAATAAAATAGGTCCCCATCCTTACCCCTACCCCCCAAACTGTGTAGGATCCAGACCTTTACCCCCACACCCTCCCCCCGTGTGTAGTCTGGCTTGGTTCGTTTTGCTGCCTCATACCAAGAATATAGCAAACAACTGAGATGTGTGCTGTGTGTTCAAGGCCAAAGAAAGTCTTAAACGGTTCCAGTTTATTTTACGCAGCCATGCAGCATTTTGGCAGGAACGCTGGGATGATGTATCAGAAGTTACTGAAAATGAGATGATACTGGTTTTGGTTTATTTTCGGTGCCTGGTTTGGGAAAGCATATACTCAAATATTCTAAAATACAGAACTATTAGAGAAAAATGAGTGCAAGGTAAGAAGCATTGTGCTGCATTTACTGCTAAATGTATGTTTTCATTTCATTCAAACTAGAAAGTAAACAAAGATTGTACCTGCAAAAGAATTCAAATAACTGTCTGTTTCCCACAGAGAGTGAGCATACGAGCACTGGGGAGCAGTTTGCAGGATCAAAACTTCAGCCTGCTCTGGGTGATAAACCCACAGGAAAGGAAAGAGAAACCCCACTTTTCTAAATACAGTTCTACTTATCTTAATATTTCTTCTTAATAGATTGTGTTGGTGGTCAGACTCTAAGCATGTGATTAAACTGTTAAAAAAAATCAAGATATTTAAGGATTATTTACTGTATTAAATCCTCTTACACGCAGTGCACTCTATGGCCCTGTGGATAGTATAATGTCATGACTGGCATTGACTGGTAATTTTCCTTTTTTTTTCTAGTACAAGGATGCATTTATGAAGGCAAATCCAGGGTACAAGTGGTGCCCCACGACAAACAAACCTGTGAAAACCCAGGCATCCACTGTTACAAACAGGAAAAAGCTATGGGCCTTTGCATCAGACACTGCAAAAGATTTACCGAGCCCAAGAAAAGTGACAAAAAGCGAAGAAATGCCACAGCTTAACTTCGGGATGGCAGGTGAGATTTCCATCCATGTTACTCAGACATGGCATCCTCGTTTTGTTTGAGGATGTGCTGTTGAAATCGAACTGTGATACCAGTTTACTGCACATGGTACTGTAGTGCAATTAACTTTCATGTCCCAAATTAGATTGTCAAGACTCTAGTTAAACCTCTGCATAACAACTTCCCAAAATTTTCCTTAGTGCATGATTGCTTTCAAGAGTCAAGTCCAGATATATGGCATTATAACCCATATCCCATTTGGGGTCCAGATTTGATTGATTTTTAATTCCAGCTTATCTGCTGTTAGAGATTTTCATTTTCTAGTCAAAAAGGAATATGCTGATTGTGTGCATTCTTTTTCATAGAGCATTGTACTATGTTTGGTAATTTGCTGTTTACAAAAATAATTTATGGGTGTCTATGAAGTTGCAGGTGTTAATGTTCTTGTGGATTAATGTACTGCTGGAGCTAACTTCTTGTATTTAAATCAAGAGAAGAGTAATTTAATTTCACTTAAAATATGCTCTTTTGCCCATTATACCTTGGAGGGGCGGATTCTAACCTTTTAAACATTAAAAAAAAAAAAAAAAATTCAAATCTGTGAAAAAGGGTAGGGTAGGTGGGGCGCCTGAACTGGTGAAAGGCAGATAATCTCTCACTGATATCCACAAATAGCAGAACTGTTGCAATCCTGACCTTGAAATACAGAGATATTAATGTTAAATACTGGCAGCTTAAGAACCTAACAGTCAAGGTAGAAAATAATTTTTCCACCACCCCCCTTTTTTCTTTTTTTTTTTTTTCTTTTTGCTGTTTAAAGTTTCTAATTTTACAAATACTGGTGTATTTGAAACTTTGTCATATCCTACCTAGTTTATGACAAGTGTGTGGCAGATAGGACTTTTCCTCTTAGAGAGATCATGAGCTGAAGAGTGGAAAATGGTTTTATGGAACAAGCATAAAAGGATAAAAAGGGATAAAAAGGTATGTATACCTTTTTGCCAGTATAGTGGTATGACAATTCCTGTAATGAAATTCCTTCTGGCTATGAAGGAACTGTGAAATGTGATCAAAATAAAGTTTTTCATGCTACATAGTTATGATATATGGGAGACTAGTTCTAAAAATCGCAAGCCCCTTCATCCCATTCTGCTTTTGCTATCAAAGGAGTAACTTCTGTGCTCCTTAAAGGTTTATTGACTTAATGCAAAGAACAAGTAATAGGCCTTGGTCTACCTGTCTGCCATCCCCCACTGCTCCTGCTGGGCTATCCAAATGTAGAGTTTCTGAGTACAGAGGGATCTTGAATCAACACCTGTCAGAGCAGAGGACAGAGAACTTAAGAATTAATTAGAAATGAATCTAATCCTTTGTTTTCTCTATAGAGCCATTCATTTCTGAAGAAGGCCCTTTTGAGCTACGTGATTTGATTTTTTTTTTTTTTAAATTTATTTTTACTGCAGACTGACTCAATGAGCATAGTAATTCATAGGGGTCTCACTCCAGCCCTCGTGCCAATGAAGGCTGGCTATTTCTTGAGTATAACGACAGCTTCTGACAGAGATGTTAGCAGCATCCAAATCATGACAAGTCTGCCATGCCAAATGGATTACTGTTTTGTCAACTATATACCAGTTCGTGCTAAATATGTTTTGTTGTGTTCTTCTCTCCTTGACTTCACGTGATAGTTCAATTCACCTCTGACTCTTCTATCCAGCACAACCTCTTTTAAAATCCAGGCTGTGTACTAGCTGATGAACTAAAATGTAGCTGAAGCACCTCAGAAGCACTTTTACCTTTGAAATGCTACTGACTGTCTTGCATCTTCAAGGCAGATAGCTTCCTTAGGACAGGAATTATATGATTCCAGAATCATTCCAGGAAATCTGTTCTACTTGTTGGTAGTTGTTAATCCTGTCTTGATTCCTTTTTACATATTACATTTCATTTTGGAAAATGTAATATATAGAGAGTAAGATGTTCCTTTCCTTTTTTAAGTCCCACATGGCCCATATCTCTCATTCTACTTTTGGCATTCCAGCAATAACCACCCCACTTTTAAGCTTCACGTGTTGACCTACCATTGTGTCAAGAACCTGAGGTGTGGCACCAGCATTGGGCTTCCGACCTGCAGACCCACTAGCTGTGTCTTTGCTCATCCAGCCTGGAAGTTGTAACTGAGCATGTTTTTCTCATGACATGGCTCACCTGTGGTCTGTTTTAGGGCACCGAGCAAAGACAACTGCTGTTCACAGGTGAACGTGACCATTGTAGCATCTACCCTCACAACTACAGAGCTAAGTGAGCAACAGCATTGCTATACATATGTGCAGGGTTCCCAATACTTTCACATTTCTGCATCAGAAGAAAACCATCTGAGCAAAAAAGCTTTTTAGTGAAGCAAAGGGTGGAAAAAAGACTTTTCCTAGATTAGGCAATATACTGATAAAGATGCAATTTTTGTTTTTTAGAAGGAAGCTTAATTCTGCACCCAGGTAAAAGTTAGTTGAAACTGGTACCTGCCGGCCGCCTTTCTGCTTAGTTCTTCCTCAGTTCTTTTCTTTCCTCTGACTGAAAAATTGTGATGATGAACAAGCCAGCCTGCTGAGTTTCTAACCAGACCAATACTAACAAAGTATGTCATTCCCAAATAGTGAGATGGTTTGACGTTTCATCAATATTAAAAGCAGTTGAGAAAGTCAAGAATTGCCTCCCATTCTGCAAGTCAAATGTGTGTGCTATTTTTTTAGCTGTAAATTGCTTTAAAATAGCACTTAAAATTCTTAATTTGTCGTACCAGTAAGTTCTTAGTGCCATAAGAGAAACATTGTTGTGCTGAGAAGGCACTATAAACATACGACAGTGTTTGCATATTTACATTTTGTCTTCCCTTAGATGAAGTTATTTTGTAATTTGAAACCTTAGTGGAAGGATTTTTGTTTTTATCATGATCAGACATCTAAGTGCCAGCCTTCTGCTACAGCTGCAGCATAAGTATTCAAGTTGTTGAAGCACCAAATTAAACTTCCACTTTACACTTAGCTGTCATTTTTTTTCCTTCCTCTTAATTTTTATATTTAAATAAACAGTTTAAGTATTTGCTTACTTGGGGAAAAGACAGTCCTATCCTTGTCCTGTTACGATAAGCTGCTTATTTGAAGGGCAGAAAGCTGAGACCACCAAGAAGGTATTTAGAAGAGGGGGAAGAATTTTAGAGCCATAAGCTGGGTGTTCTCCAGTTGGCCAAAACTGAGGAGAGGGAAGACGATCCACAGGTAACTGAAGTGAAGCACAAGAGAGCAGCTGGGAGCAATCAGTGTGATCTGGGCTTAAGATTAAGTGCTATACTGCGGTGTGTCAGGCAAAGTGTTTTCAGGAACTGTAGAGAAGAGTTAATGCCATTGAACAGAGCACAGCTCATCGGACGTGGCTGCCCTGCTGGTCATTCACGTACAAGAAAGATGAACTCCACCTGGAATAACCAGAGAGGAGAGCTACAGGGATCACTGGGACTGTGGGAGATGAGCATGCTTTGATGACACCGGGAGATCTTGATTTGCTTAGGCTAGGAAAGCAAGTGGAAGAAGAGTAGGGTGACTCCTGTAAACGGAGAAGGAGAATACCATTTAGGGAGAACAGTTATTTAATCTTAAAGAAGCGGGGACCAGAAAAAAAGTGTACCACCTGGCCCTGAGTAGATTTAAGCTGAAAACTGGAAGAAAGCTCTTAATGTCTTCCAGTGGGAATAAAGAAAGTAGAAAGCAACCAGCCAAGCCCTTGCTTTTTCATGTGGAGCTCAGTAAGTTTATTATGGGCCTGGAGATCTCCTCCAATCTCTCCTTCCTCCAAATTAACTTGCCTGCTCAGGCATTATCTTTCAAGATACATGTTCATTTCTCACTTCTTAATTGCTCTGATGTCCTCTTGTTTGAAGGACTGAACTGTTTCTGATCAAGTAGTTTGATGGCAAAAAGTGCTGTGCTGACAGGCTCGCTTCACTTACGAATCGTGCTTAGGTACTTGCTGGCCCTTCCCATTTTCTGTCTCCATTTCTTCAACCACTTCTTGTTACTAGATCCTGCACTTCTGACAGTGCCTTGTCTCTTTGTAGAAACTTAGTATCTTTTGTTCCCTTTTCTATTTAAAAGTAAAAAGTTTAAAAAAAAAAAAAAAACTACAGAAAACCCACTCACCATCTACCTGTTTATTATGGTAAAGGAAAAAATTCATTCCAGTTGGACACTGGGTTTGAAGCCAGATGCTATTTAGGCTGTGTTCTTAAGATAATGAGCCACTCTTCTATCCTTGAGATTAGTGGATGAGCCTGGCTTATTCACATTGCTTTCCTCTGCTTCTATTTACTGCTGTTCTAAAAGAGTATTGAAAAAATTTACCCTGTGAATGTCAGTGCGAGATGCTGCCTGAGGGAGAACTTTTGGCCGCATCTGTGGTATTGAATTAAACAGCACCAGTGAGTATTCCCGTGAGCTGGACCTTGATCATCTGTAGCACTAAATAGTTTGGAGGTTTACAGGTACAGGTTTGGCCCATGTCAGCTGAAAAGCTCAACAAATTCCTCGGCACCGCTCATGAGTGGGAATGGGCCAGGGGATTTCCTGGTGGGCATTTTGGATGCAGCTATTCCGCATCTAAATTTTGCATAACAAAATGCAACCAAATGGACACGGGTAACTATGCCACTTGGCCTCCATTCCAGGGAATGGTCCCAGGCATGTGTAATTTATTGTTGTAGAGAGAGTTTTTGTATAGTTTAGTGAAAGGAAATTGGAAAATGTGAGTGCATGCTTAGTGAAACCTGGGGAAAGTTACTTATCTTTGGTGTCTCATCATTACTGAAGTTGGTGTCTCAGCAACACAGCAAGGATAATGCTTCCCTTTTTCTCACGTTGTGGCTGTTGTGCAAGACATTCGGGCCACAGACTGTCTCCCTCTCTCTACGTGACACTGTTAAATCAGGCCTCTGCATTGCTTCCAAGGCACTCCCCCAAAACCAGACAATTAGTCTTCATAATGATGAAGAGCAACCACTGTTCTGAGTGCAAAAGCCACTCCATGAGTAATGCAGTGCCAGTGTTCATTGCTTTCACTTCTTGTTGTCGTTTTCCGAGCTCCTGAGGTGCGGGAAGGCTGTCAGCATCAAATTCTTGGAGAAAGAACATTTATATCTCCATTTTACTTTCCTCAATTATATATTGTATTGGCAGGGCAACGAGTAGGCAGGCAGCTTGCCTGGCCAGTGCCTGTGCTGTTCTGGCACAGAGGATCAAGTGCTTCATGCTTCAGAGCTGTCAGGCTGGCACTTTTCACCACTAAATGCAGCTCGAAATTAAAGGTGAATGAAAATGGAAATTTTGCGTCAGAGCTTGATCATGTCATTTTGTTCCATCCTTTTACTGGTTCAGTGGCTATGGAGGGGAACCACTCCCTTGGTAGGAGCATCCATTGAGCTACAAGCGTGTGTGATATTAGAGCATCTTTGTGTATATTTATGCATGAGATCATTGCAGTTGCTGTTTTAAAGATATCCATCTCTGTAGCACATAAAACCTTTGGCAGTAAAATTGTAAATCCACGCAATGGGGTGTTAAGCACACAAATCCAATTAAATCCTTCAAACAGCTTTGAAGGCCTCTCCCAGAGGGTACAGAATGGTTATTTGTGATTCTCTTGAACTGCCTTTTATGGCAGTTTGCTTAGAGTGTCTGTGACAAGTAGTCTTCTGGGGGTTTAACGCTGTAAATGGTAGGTTCTTTAAACAAGCAAATGAATAAACTTAAGACTTGGTTTTACTCTTTTAACAGATCCTACACAAATGGGAGGCCTGAGTATGCTGCTTCTAGCAGGGGAACATGCCCTGACTGCACAAGAGGTAAGGAACTCTCTTCTCTCCTTTACTGCGAGCCCTCAATTTAAAGAGAGCTCTGAAGAGGAGTAATTGACCAGTGGTAAATGAAAGTTAAGATGCATCTTGGGTAACCTCAGGTGGGACTGAAGTGGGAGCCCTGTGATATGAGTCTTGTATTCCAACCGTGAATGTAGAGGTTAGGCCCAGTTTTTATATCGTTTCCTTATTAACTCCGCTGACTGAATATTTGATCAGACCTGGCAAGTCTGCCCCATAAGAGGATATTGTCACAGGTAGAAGGGTTGAAATACAGTGACTGTGTTAACAAACAGGTGGTTTGCAAGCTCTTTTGGGCAAGGATTTAATATGCTTGTGCAATGCCTCACACACCTGCGGCCTTGGCACTAACAGCAAAATAAATACCTAATAATTTCCATACAGTCACTGTCATTATATATGCATTCTGAAACCATGCAAGTGCTAACAGGCTATCAAAGTATTGCAGTCTACTCCTATTCACTAAGTCTTTATGTCTAAAAAGAAGTTTGTAGTTCAGTTGCCATCACAAACATTTTGTTTTTACAAAGGAGTCTAGTAAATAAAAGTGTTCCTACATATCTCCAGTAGTGCAGAGATCCCTGGTCTTTATTTAGACTGATTATTATTTATGATCTATTTTTTGGGCCAGCTTTGAAATTTGTTCAAGAGGTGGCTTGTATGTTGGGTGAAATAGGTAGTCACTGCCATAAATCTCTAGCCTGGAAAGCAGAGCCATGGAAGTGAGGAGGGTTTCTTTTTTTTTTTTTTTTTTTTTTTTTTGTTATTGGGAGGAAAAGCAATAATTAACTATCTATATGTGATACCCCCAAATGCAAAATGTGTAGTGCATTTGAGATGGGTTGCTTTGTACTGCCAAGACTGAGCTAAGACTCCTCAATGCTTTGCACACCAGTTTGAGCAGTGGAAGTCTTTATGCAGATGTGGGTACTGGCTTTCTGTGCTGCAGTATGAAAAATAAGAAACACTAGGGTAAGGTTGGCAGAGAAATGTAAAGAAATTGATTATTTTGTGCTAAAATGAGAATGTCCTGTAGTTTTCAAACTTTGAATCTCTCAGCTTGAAGTTTAAAAACTGTTTTTACTATGCTATAACATTTAAATGAGAGGGAAGGTGTGTTGTAGTCACAGATACTCAGTTCCATTAAGAAGGGTCTTTGCTATGGCCTTGTGAGTTGAGCTTTCTTGGTTTTACATGAAAAGTACCTCAAGTAGTATGATTTCAGATAGCAGTGAGGGAATAAAATCTGCATGTGGATTTAGAGATAAATCAAAAAGGATGTGTGATTGTTTTAGTATATGAATGTTTTTTTTAATCAGGATTTTCTTTTTTTTTTTTTTTAGCAAAAGACACATTTCCCATGTGCCTACATAAACCTCGTTTTTTCTGATAGAAGCATGCAATATGGCTTGTGATGTAACAGTTACTTTATGTATGAGCTATACTATGCTGTGCTCTTTTGGCCCTGTAGTCTTCTTTTGAAACCCGGCCCTCCACATTAAACAGGCAACTTGTGTAATCTGCTTTCCCCCAAAACGTAGAGCAAAATGAATGTCATAAATACTAGTTGAGGGATTTGTTTGGTGTTGTTAGAATCATGATGGGACAGAAATTAGCCCGTACTTATTAGTAAATTACCGTATTTTAATTGTCCTACACTATCTGAGAAGCAGGTATTTTTAATATATATTTTTATATGCATGTAAGTATATAAATATATGTTGCATATCTAAAACCC
This sequence comes from Pygoscelis adeliae, assembly GCF_000699105.1. Taxonomy (NCBI): domain Eukaryota; kingdom Metazoa; phylum Chordata; class Aves; order Sphenisciformes; family Spheniscidae; genus Pygoscelis; species Pygoscelis adeliae. Next base: position 843,601 of record NW_008824474.1, read on the forward strand.
TGGCATTTCTTAAAAAAAAAAAAACACAGATGCAGTGTCATTTTTAAAGGAATGCTCTAAATGATATCACGTAGTCTTCATTATCATTAAAGCATGTGTGTATACATGTAAGATACACATGCATATGTATGGTTCTTCAACTGGTGGACCGCCAGACGTAAGATTACCTGTCAACATGCAGTTTGACTGCTTGTGCATGTGTATGATCATGCAGATTTGGGTGGCCTTGTAAGCATAGGTCTTAACAATTTTTAAGGTGATAATAGTATTTAATAGAAAGGAGGGTAGCATTGGCATAGGTTGCTCAGAACTTGGGAGAAGATGAGGAAATGATACCTACAGGTCTGCGTCCATTACGTCCATTACGTAATCCTACATAAATGTATTCAGCGCCCGCTGATTTTCTGTCAAGTGTATGTTAAATGGATGTATAGGGACTTTTCAAGTCAGGTGTTTAACCTGTGAGTTGTCAGGAGCCCAGATGTCAGGTAACAAAGTGAACAGGTGCCAGCGGGAGGACGGGAAGAGGCACAACAGCGATATTTATAAAATTGCCTTGAGGCTTCAGTCACCATCTTTGTGTGTTGCCGGTTATGTTCCTATTTTTGTAATTTTTTTCAATAGACTAGAGAGTTTTTCTTCTGATAACAGAATTCAGTGTCAGTACATGATTGATTTCCAAGCAGTGGCTGGAGTTACTAAGCAGATAGGCAAGAGAATCTACAGACCTTACCAGCAGTAAAACAAAGGACTTGGATATGCAGTGAGTTTCCACCTGGTGCTTGGGTCCTTTCATTAGTTACACAGGACTATGGTGTGTATATGAGCATATTTTGTTGAACGCCCGAGCAGAAACACCAGACGGGCCTGCTCCAGGTTCTGTCGTGTGCTAGGCAAAGCCAGGGCCTCACAGCAGGTTTATGAGCAGAAAGGCTGAAGCTGGGTGAGGAGCACTGAAGCTGGGTGAGGAGCATTCCTTGCTTGCCCGCTTACCTCCCTCCCTGCACATCTCCCTTACTTGCCCGTCAGGCCCTTTGCTTGCCTTACAGCAGCACCTAGTGGCCTGTCTGTGGGTTACCACCCAGAAATCCCGGAATTTGTAGCGTGGTCCAAAACCTGGCTCTTCTACCAGTTTCCCCCCCTTGCTGCTGCCTGGCACATCAGGGCGGCATTAAAGCCTCGCATCAGTCAGTGTGGAAGGTGAGCCAGGGGCTGTCCTTCGCCTTCGTTCGGTGTGATCCGTTTTAGAGCAGGTTACGGTAACCTGCAGGGAAAGGGAGGCTACGGAGGCATTACCCTTGTGGTTTCCTTCTCTTTGAGAGCAAAAGGTTATCTTGCATGCAGTGCCGGGTCTGCGCAGGGTGGTATTGCCCAGGGTGTAAATCAAATCTCTCAGTGCAGCTGAGGGTAAGCTGGAAGGAGGAAAGAGGAGAAGAAATGAGGAGATGCTGAGGACGTTTTATTACAGCAGGAAATGAGACGTATGCGATGGCACTATCTGTGCATCCATTCCCTCCGGTAATTATTTTAACGCTTTGATCAGGTTCAGCCTGGCAGAGGTTAGAAGTCCTGGAGATAGTAACTTTCCCACAGGTCAGGAGTGTGTGGGGAGCAGCAGAGTAGAAGAAACATGCTCAAATCAGTGCTTCTGTCAAGCAAAGGCAAGAGCATTAACTTTTAAAGATAACGGAAATTGATAGGAAAAGTATGGTTGTTCTAACCACAGAGTCATCTCTGAGTTACTGGGCACCAGCAATCTGTCCTTTACACACAAAGCTGTAGGATACCAGGCTTTGCATCTTCCACAGCTTGTGGTTCCTGTGCCACAAGGTGAACAAGCTGTGCCCAACCCCCAGCACGTGCCCTCAGAGGCAGCAAGAAGGCTCAGGACTCCCTCTCTGCACCTGCCTGGGGCGCGGGTGCCTTACAGCACTTGTGCTGCAGGGGCTAAGCCGTAATAACTGCTTTCGGAAGGGCTTTTCCGCTCCAGCACGGTGCTCCTGGGGTGGCACAGGTCAATGGCTCCCAACTCAGAGCTGGTTTGTGCCGTGCCAGCTCAGGCACGTGTTGACATGTTCATGTGGACGTGCCCCTAAATAGGCAGAGGAAGCTGCAAAGCCACGGTCTCCGTTATGACGGGTGGGCAGAGCTCAGGCGTGCGTGGCCCTGCAGCGCCTGCCCCAGGGAGCAGAGGGATTTCACGCAGCTTCCTCATTCACATCGCTTCTTCTAAGCAATGAGCTTCTCCTGCCTTTTCGTACAGCACATTGAATAGGCTCCGCTTGCAAACAAACTGCTTCAATAGACACCACAAACTAAGCTACGTAAGGCAGCTGGTCGAACTGCAGAAAATTTAAGTTATATGGGGAACCAAATCCCAAATTTGCTTATTCCTGGGACAATCCCGCCAGTGAAGTGGCCTGAAATAACCAAATGAGCGCTCATATAAGGATGCTGCTTGCCATGTCTATTTCACACCAGTGCAGGGACTCAGACCTTCAGAGATGGGTCACTCAACAGCAGCAAGTTCGGTATGCATCCCTGGTACAATCCGCAGCACTGCTGAGGCACAGACTTCTTAAATGTATCATACAGAAACATGAGAAGGGCAGTAATAAACATTACATCAGTGAAAACAGTAACACAAACCGCTGAAAAAGCAAAAGACAGGCATTAAAAATACATTATTTGTAACCCTTTGGGTCAGTATACTCCCATAGTACACTGATAAAACATCCTGCTTGGTGTTTAATAAATATAATGGAAGCATAGATCATAGGAGGCACTGTTACTGCTTGGTTTTATGGCAGGGAAGAAACAAGTTTGACTGTGTACGTAAGCAAATTGTCGTGTGGTATGGTTCCCCTTGGCCTGTGGGTTGCTACACTTGGATTTAGTGTTTTCAGGGGGGTATGGGTAGCAGATTCCTGAAACAAAATGCTACTGGTGCTCTTGCAGTGCTTAAGCGTATCGGACAAACAGCAGCAGGAGCAGCAGTACAAACTGCATGTGCTGTAGGCCTGCTTATTCTGTGGTGCTTTGTGCTTACCGGCAACAGATGCAGTTGCTAGCTAAATCTCATGTGTGCATTCACTAATAAATGCTATTGACATACTGGTTTTGGTAATCAATAAGAGAAAAAACACATTAGCAGCAAAATATTTTAAATAAACTGAAATTTCATGAAAGAATTAAAATGGTTAGGGAGAAAACAATCCATCCTGTTATTTTCCTAAAATCCCACAAAGCTTCCTTCCTTTCTTCTGTTTCCTATAAGCCATGTTACGTACCTTATTTTATACTAACTACTTTATGCTTCTAGGATTTATGCATGTAAATCTTTTACACTCAAATGTGACATTTAATGAATGTATCGTATTTGGTACAATTCCTTTACAGAATGATGCTTGATTAACACATTTCTGGCTAATAAGAATAGTATGGCTAAGCTCAGTGTTAGTTCCAGTAAGGCTGTTGTTTTTGAACAGTCATATCTTTGTATTTTGATTTCAGAAGTTACGACTCTTACTTGCACTGTTTCTCATAAGCACCCCTAAATGGATGTTTAGGTATATTATTTGAGCAATTTTAGGCTTAACTACCTATTTTCATGCTGTCAGGTGATTGGGGATTATTTTTCTAATAAGTACTTGTGTCACTTAGCAACCCTCAGTGTCTTCAAAAAAATTTTTTTTAGCTTCTAAGTAGTTTCCGTATTCAGAATGGTAGTACAAATTACAGATATAGCAGTGTTGATAGCATCACCAATATGAGGTAGTTGTGTATGTAGCCCAATATCCTCAGTTTAGTATTCTGTTGCATAAAAGTCTCTTGCAAAGTTTGGAATTATAAAAGGAAAAAAAATCCCTGGTATTTTTGTGGTCTTTCTGAGGTGATTTTCAAGTGTATTAAAATGGGTGCTAAACTATGTTTTCACCTATAAATTTGATTTAACCTGTCCAGGACTGTGAAACATGAGATTGCCCATCTTCTCTTAAACACTGTTTCTTGTTACTGCTGCCTGGTATTTTGTTTTGCTCACTGTTCTTAGTGCGAAAGAAGCACCTTTGAGGTCTTACTCTGCACACTCCTTGTTTCAGGTTTCCTCAAGTACCTGCCAATCTGATGCAACTAATTCTACAGAAACCTGTCAGAAGTCGTCATTGTTTCAGTTCGCAGAGGTGAGTTTCTTTAAAAAGGGTTGTATTCCCCAGCGTTTTCCTTTTAAGAAGCATCTGATGTTCAGCTGAAAGAGAAATCAAAAACCTTTAACTAAAACTCATGCTTTTATTTGTTCCTTCTTTTTGGTTTTATGGTACTGGATCACGTATCAGGTAGATAGATCAGACTCGAAGTGCAGCAGAGTGTGTTTAGGAGCATGGTGGAAGCTCTGGTGCAATAATGGAGCTGTGGTTTAAGCAGTAATTTAGAGATGTCACTCCTGCACTTAGTTTTAAACTAGAGTCTTACTAACTAAAGTTTTAACATGTATATTTGGATGTTACATTATGTCCTTTATCTATTGTGGCTGCTTTAGTCGTTGACTCCATCAAAAATAACTAGTTCTGGAATTTCCAAAATTTTCTTCTATAACCACCAAATAGCTCTATGCAACTATGCTTTAGTTTAGCAATGTACAACATTTTTGTCAACATATTTCCAGTTATGGCTAGAAGTGCAACTGTGGTGTTTTGGTTTGGGGATTTTTTGGTTGGTTGTTTTTTTTTAAGTATACACCATTTTATCCAAGTTTTAATGGATTTCACTGACATAACTAACACAACAAGAATGAGGTTGCAAAGAATCCTGGTCCTCTGCAAGCCTCACTTGCTTGTTTATATCTTTCCAACTTTTGAAATGATCATAATCAAGTGACATATAAATATTTAGCTGTATAAATATTGATTGTACAGGATGCTGGGTGGTGTTTGAGTCAGTGCATATGGAAAGAAATTGTGTCATAGCAGGGCCTTTTTATTACCTGTTTTCACATCAGCCGTGAATCTGACTCCCATGTGTTTAATACTCATTGTTGCATGCACCTTCATACTCCTCCCTAAATGTCATCACTTACGGAGCAGATACATTGCAATACTAACACACAGAAAATGTGATATTTTTTTTTTTGTTTGTTTGGTTTGGGTTTTGTTTGTTTTAACATCAACCCACAAGACCTTGAGTTGCAACTTACGATCTGAGGCTTTCAAAATGTATTATAAATAAAGCACTGATCCTTTATTTCTGATTAAGGGTAATGGCCACAGTGAAGTACATAACCTGTAATTAGGCTCTTAAACAACCTGATGGCTTTTCTTGTTAGGAAGAGGAAATGCCTGGTGTGCCAGCAATGAAAAGCAGTACTTAGAAGCTTCTTAAAATTGGTTAATTCCAGTGTCACTTACGATACTTCTATGGTAATAATTCATCATCCATCTTCCAGCATTTCTAAGATGCTTTTGCATACTTATGCTTTTGCATACTGTCAGTTGAGCAATGTCATACTTCGTATAGTTCCTCTTGATAACGGTCTGTTTCTTGAATTTCAGTCTTTCAAAAGAGTAAGACAAATACCGGCTCAGTTAATTGTTTCAGTTCATTTTACAGTGCCCAAGCAGGAAAGTGCCAGAGCCATGTGGTAGTTGGCAGGAATTGTGTTGTGGGCTGCAAGATAAGCTCTTGCTAAGGGCTTGTGACCCCTGGCTTTTCCTTACCCCTCAAAGAACAGTTTCAGTAGGTGCCAGGAAACAAGCTCATCTGCTCTGCTAAAACATGCGGTTTAGAAGTAGCTCACTGATGATCAGTAATTAGAAATGCATATTAGCTAGTCTGTCTTTTTAAGGATGTTAAACAGCCTGTAGTGAGGCTGCACCTAACCAGTGCATGGTAGGTATGTGTGTCAATGGCAAAAAAAATCAGTACTTGTACCAAGGCCTAACATTAATCAGAGGTGTCATTTGCAAAAAAAATAATTGTCACAAGTTTAACAGTATAAAATGCAGTTACCTTAGTGTCTGGGATAGATCTGGTATCTCGAAGTACCTGCATGCATTGTGTCCCTGTCCACACTTACCTTCCTTGCTAAGTAGCAATTTGTGCTCTATCAGCACCACCGTTCTGCAGTCTCAGGTCTTTCACTGAACTGTGAAATACAATATAGTTGCTAACCCTTTTTTGAAATCAGCGGGCAAATAAAAGCTCTTCAGGAAACTCTTAGACTGTTATATTGATCCTAGGAAATATTTTCCTTGTGAAAAATAATTCAAGATGACCATTTCACAGATCACCCACTTATGTGTCTCCTGGAAAGCAGATACTGTTCTTTGTACAGGTGTGCTGGGCTTCGTTTGCATGCTCTCAGGTACCAGGAGTCTTTCTGTATGAGGATTGGAAATTTAGCCCGTTGAAGTTTGATACTGAAACTGAAGAGTTAGGTAATACAAACGTAATTGTTTTCCTGACAGATCTCCTCAAGCACATCACAGCCTGGAGTCCCGGGAGCTGTAAAACAAACCGAGGAATCTGCATTGTTTCAGTTTGCTGAGGTATAATGGCTGAAATATGGTGGGGGAGGATGGGAGGAAGCAAGGAACCAGTAAGAGTTGTCACTGAATGGCGAAGCACACTGTCTTGTAAGGGATTCCCATCAGTAGATGTTTATCTTCATGACAGCATTGTGTTAAGAAAATCGTGGAGGGAATAACCAGTGATTGGACGAGATGTTGGCCAGTTCTACCAGCTGTAGCATACACAAAAGGTACTGGGCTTGTGAACATTACCTGGCCTTCCACACCAAAGGACCACTGCAGACATATTTTCCAAATGGCCTTTTAATTTACATCTAGGAAAACAACAAATAAGACATTCTGAAATGACACTATGCACTGCCTATGGAACAGGCTGCAGCAGTGTGAAATGGCAACTCCCCTAGAGGCAGGAATCCTTTGAAAAATAACCTTGCCGGTCAAAGGAAGCTTATCCCAACAGCTACAAGAATATGTAACAGCATCGTTAGGTGGTGACTTATAAAGCCTATAAATTACCCATAAGTATGTAAACTATCCTTCTTCCTCCATGTAGTGAAGATTTGGAGTTCTTTAAAGATTGCTTTTAAGAATTTCTTCTCCTATGTGTTTAATGTGCCTCTATGAATTGACTTTCCACACATGCTGCTCTTGCCCGTTTGGGGGAGTCTGGTACTGCTTGCAGAATCAGTTTGCTAAAGGTATATTCAGGGTGTGTGAAAAGACTGGGATTAGAGCTGGTATTATTGTGGAGGAGCATAATGGGATGAAAGGATACCCTCTTTGTTATTCCGTGTGCTTACAGAGGTTTGACTACATACAACATGCTTCCTTCTGTTAAATGTTAAGCTAATTGTGTACTGTGCGTTTTTAGCTTGGCTAGGATGGGCCTTGTGTTTCTTAGGAGGCCCAATTAAGAAAAAACAATTTACTGATTCAGGTGCCATAAAATACCTGACTACAAACACCCCTATAAAAGATACAATAGAGTTAATATCTCTAATCATGAAGATGTTTTCATATGTGCCACCTTTTTTTGAAGTTACAAGTTAATTTGGCAAGTTCTTTTCAGAAAATTAGTGGAATTGAGCAGGATGAAGCCATGTAGTGACGCCAACCTTTTAAACCAAGTAAAAGATATAAGCTGGAAAACATTTCTTGTCAATTTTATTGCAAAATATTGCACGAGTGAATCTGCTAACTTAGTTTCAAAAATCTTAGCCATCTTACATTTTAATTAAACAGCAATTTCGGATATCTGCAGAGTTGAACAGGGTATGAATTGCCTTTAGTACAGCATTTTCAAATTGTCATGTAAAACCTGACTTAGCCATACTTTCAAAATTTCACAGAACCTAAAATCATTTCCTCTCCTAATTGAACAAACAACAAAATGACAAACCTGAAAATTGTTATACGGATGTGACAGTGCATTGAGTTGCATACTACTACACTGAGCCAGCTCATTTGGCACATTGGAGTGCATGTATGAATCATCAAAGGTTAGGCAGAAGAGGTGCTTAGAAAGTTAATTAGAAACTGGAAAGGACAGCTTTAAAGTCAGGGTTAATCTCTTTTTTCTTGTAAAAATATTAAAATGTGTGTGCAGTCTGGAGGGGGTTGTATTTTTTTGGTTGTTTTTTCAGTGTCTGGAAATAAGGGACAGAAATCTGGAAAAGCAAAAAACAAAACAAAAAGAAAACAAAAAAATACCTTGTTGGCCATGGTTATTTCTCCTGTGTTATACTGTTGTGAAATCTTAATGGCAGTGACTAACATCATGTTTTATCCATAGCAATAGAGAAAAGGCATTTTTTTAAGATCACAGCCTGATTTCATTTCGGTTGTTCCAGGGAAAGTATTGAGCATGCTACAGAACCTCTTTAAGCTTTCTCCCCCCGCTATTAAAGCTGCTTGTGCTATTTCAAATACAAAGGCTTTCATTTGCACAGGATGTCTTTGTCAGGTTTGGCAAAAACCCTGTTCCTTACTGTGCCACTTCTTACTGGGTCCTGTCTATATGAACGCATTACTGCATTTAGTAAGCTAAATTATGATAAGCAATTTGCAGTAGGCTGCTGTCAGCAATGTGCAGTGCTACAAAAGAAAAGAGAGAGGGAGAGAAAGTAGTTATTTAGCCAGTAGCCAAGTAGACCTGTGAAGAAATGCGGAGTGTGCTGTGGTCTGATGTGCCTGGAGACTTTTGGCAGGCGTCCCAGCTCAGTTTTGGTTCTGGCTGGGTGTTCTTCATATGTTCCCTTTCTCTTCGCCGCCTTTGCAGCAGGGTGAGTAAGAGTGCCTCTTTGTGAAGACAGCAATCGCATTGAGTAGACTTGTCATTTAAAATGGACACCTTTACCCCAGGAGTACAAGTCCCCTGTCACTCAGAAACAGCTTGTTATATGTAGACATAGCATGGGATTCTTTCTTCTTTACAGCCTCAGTTAGCCTTTCATCTGTTTGTCTGTCCCAAGTGCTATAGTCTTCAATTAAAGCTATTGAGGATATGGCTAATGAGGCCAGCCCAGTGACTTGCCACAACAGATAATGAAAGTCCTGGGAGTAAGACTTCGTTGGGTCCTGCGGGCGTGCAGGCAAGTGCCTTGGAGGTCTTTGAAGATGATGTGATGTCATCATAAGAGTTTTTTGAAATTTGGAGTGTTGCCAAGTCATGCTCTTGGCTTTCTCATTCCACTGTGATCTTGGAAATACTTGGCCCTACCTTTGTCCTTCTCATTTGTACCTTTACGGAAAGCCATTATATAGGCCAGTGATTTCTGAGCAGTGAGCTGTGTTCCTTAGCATGGTGGCTGTTTGCAAGCTGTCTGCTCACATGGGCTGGTTGCTGTCATCCTCCTTGTCATGTGAGGGAAGCAGAGCAGATGGGACCCCTTGCTCTCTTGGTCTTACTGGATGCGTGTTTGGCAAATGCGAACAGATGGTGATGACTGCTTTATAGAGAAGAAACACAAGTACCTCTTAGATTTACTTAGCTAAACTCTTATCTGTTATTAAACAAAGAAAATGCTTCCTGAGAGTGGAAGCAATAAAATTGCTAGTTCACCCATCTTAAAAACAAAGTTAAGCCAAAAACCACAAACTCTTCACTTTCAGCTGCTTTTCTGAAGTTTTTCTCTAGGTGATTTAATCAAAAAAACAATTGCATGCAGCATGCAACAAGGTGGAATTTTCTTTGCTAGTCCAGCAGATTACTATCACTTAAGAAAAATGCATGCTTGAGGATGATTTTGTCACTGCTGCATTCTCACTTACTCACTTTGACTGGGCTTGCGGGCAGCCCTTTCTCTTTATTTCTGTGCTGAACAGAACGTTTGAATGTAAAACTCTTGGTCAAAATGCCTTGAATTTGGGAATGCGAGAGTTAGTATTTTCTCTTCCAGCCTTCCCTTAGGTAAAGCTGTAATCTTCCCAGGTAAAGCTGTTACGTAAAATAGACTAATATATTTGCTGTTTGCCTATATACTGAAATTATTAAATATCTGTGTTGAAGTGAAATGCCTATTCTAGGAGGGAAATGAAAAAGTGGTACCATGGCACATGCTTCTTGTGCAAACTAGAATGTAATATAGTAGCTAAAATGCTGACCTGCACTGTAATAAAATATAATAACTTGATCCTAATGATCCCCAAGTTAAACCTCTACATAAGAAGGGGCTATTTGTGGTTGTAGTACTGCAGGGTCTGATTATTCTAATTAAAACTGGAAGATGGTGTTGAGACAGGGAATAAGATCTGTAATCTCACTGAGAGCTGATTGATCAGCCATCCTCTTACTTCTGATGTTTGGCCAGCAACTTCGGCAGAATGAGTTCTAAGTTTGGCTCTTGCAGTTTGATTTCTTGACTATGAAGAGAATTTTTTTGCTGAAGTGAAATGTTGGCTTCCCCTCTTGCTATTAGTACTATAAGGATCTCGCATTTTGTTAGGAGCACCCATTCTATTGTCAAAACGAAATTCTTTACTCTTTCCTCACATTGTGCATCAGGAGGCAAGATATGCCTGCATGTTCTCAGGTTATAGTTCGCTGTGTGGGTGTTCTTCTGTCCCTTTTCTGCCATTCATATTGCACTGAAAAAATCATTAAGGGCTGAGAATTTATTACGGTAGAAAGATAAAAAGTTGAGGCCCTCTTCCTGCAAAGTGCAGTGTACAAGATCACTTACTCCAGTGGGGTCCTGAGCAGGTTCACTGAGCTGTCTCAAAGCAAAACTAGGATTTTGAATTATTTTAGTTTAATGCTAAAAATTATTATTAATGCACATTCAAGTATTATTCACCATATTTTAAATAGCTTGCAGTAAATGGATGTTCTGGATTGGGGGGGGTGTAATGAATCTCCTTGACAATTGAAAAGTAAACTCTTCAAATAATCTAGTTCAAAATAAAGACATTAAATATAAAGAGAAAGGCTAAGCTGATAATTTTTGCATCTGAAAGATCATGGCCATAAGCATGATTTTTGTGATGAGGCAGATGCCACGGAAACACTGGTGGTCTTGCCCCTAATCTTAGGGCTTTTCAGGGCTTCCAGGTCAAATACTACCATGTAACGCCATGCCAAAAAAGATCAAATATGAGAAATAATGATTAATTCTTGCGTTGGTGAACTCATAATGCTGCACTTGGAAACAGGTCAGAAAAAATTTGGCTGCAAAAGCAATTCCCTGAAGTGCAGTGGTTGTTATTTACTCAGCGCTGGTGCTGGCACACCAACATGTATTTAGAAGGCTAGATTTGATCTCCAAACGTAAGGTCTTCATTCTTTTTTTCTAACTAAAGAAAGAGACACAAGCAGTGCCTGTGAGGACAAACGGTCCTCTTCTGTATCTAACCAAATACCGCTCAGGCTTTCCGGGAGAATTTTATTTAACCTTGACCACCACATTTCATGCTTTTAAGCAACAGGTATGTCTTACTTAGTCACATAAAACACATGTAAAACACATGGTATAATAGAATATTAGCTGTGGACAATACAAACGTAGAAGAGAATCCATGAGCCTAATCTAAGGAAGAAATTCTGTATTTGCTTGTATCCTGCTGACTTCTAAATGCCTGTTAAGTGTTTCTTGGATGGGATAGCCTGTCTGAAGTAGGGCCTTCTGCCAGAAAGATCTAAAAGTAACTGATTTAACTAACTCCTTAATTTTTTCATTCTTTTTCTCCCTTTCTTTCTGTCTTTCCTGTGTGCCACTGAAATATTTTCTCCTCTGTTCGTTTAAAACCTAGATCTCATCAAATACTTCTCAGTTGTCAAGTCCTGAGCCAGTAAAGCACTGTGGGAAGTCGGCACTCTTCCAGTTGGCAGAGGTAAAGTTATACCCATTAGCGTCACAATGGGAAGATGTGTGTATCTTTCCCCAAAAAAGTATGAATTGTGTAAGGTTTGCTCTAGTATCAAATTTGGTATTTCCAGAAGCCTAAATTAGTAAATAATAGAATAGCAATAGAATTAGGCAGTGGCAATGGCCCCAGGGACCTAGCTTTTCTTTATATACTTGTTAATGTGCATAGTTTCTTGGAGACTGCACAGAAAAAGTTACACTTCTTTTTAGAAAAATTGCCCTTGTAACTATAATAAAAACAATGCTCAGGGCAATAGCAAAGACGAGACAACAGCATTTTTCTTAATGAGGAGCTGAATACCAGGATTCAAAAAGTAAAGCTTTGGTATAAGGACTGGAAGGTGCATTGCTGAACGGGGACCAAGAATAAGAAGAGAAAAGTAGACTTTTGAGATCATCAGGAACCTGTATGAAGAGTTGGAAGTTGAAGCAGTCTAAGTTCTGAAATTGGCAGCTGTCAGCAGTAATCAAGAATACTAGGTCAGGTTTCCCAACAGTCCTAGAAATTCTCTGACAGTCTTAAATATAACCTTGTAGAGGTCTCCCATTTGATATGTATGAATCACTCAAAAACCTTTGAGGCTTGGTGTGCAAATATTACACTTCTTGATGATCGAAAAATGAAGATACGTGCTGCATTCCAGGTAAATAAGGGAAGATGCTAGCACCTTATGTGTACACTTTTTTCCCTTTTTTTCTTTTTTTTCAAAATCACTTCCTATTTCAGTGAGGAAAATGGTTCTCCGGATCCCATCTAGTGGCATCCAGCAATATATTCTTGCTGGTGAAGGTAATTCCTCTCAGGGAAAATGTGGAAGCACTGAAATAAAAGTATTTCATGCCTTGTTCCGTGGATAGTAATGCTACTATCTGACTTTATAGGAACTTATGTGAGTGGAAGAAAATGGGCCTTACTGTACAGCCAGTCCCTGGCAGTAGTAGAGTTTGTGGGTGTGTGCTATGTTGTCAGCAGTGCCTATGCAAGGGTGATTACTCCTAACTGTGATCAGTGATCCATAAGGGCATTTGACTGTTGCGGCCCTGGGACAGCAGAAAGGCTGATAATATTTAGTCAGGGACACCAGAAGTTTTTTGAGGTGTCCTCGTACAGGACAGCAGCAGGCTTTGAGTAGTGCTGTTCTGGAGTAAGGCTGTTGCTGAGTGCAGCCTGACTTTTGGAAGTCAGCATTAAAATTGTGATGTGACTGTAAAGCTTGTGAAGCCCTAATATGGGGGAAGGACAGGTGCTTGTCCACTGGAGTGCAGAGTTTGTACTGCAGTTGGTGGGAAAAGTGAAGCTAAGTCTGGCAGCATGACATTTGCGTTTTGGACAGGTTTCCGTGATCTAGCTCTCAGTGATTGCTCAGATGGATTCCTACAAGCCTAATTTAATACACAAAATGAATGTTAAAGGCTCTGATTCAAACTGAGAAAAGCATGGCAGATGTGCTAAGCACGTCCTCCTTGTTTCTAGCTCTTGTAGGACATTAGTGCTATTGATTTCCTCCCCCGCCCAGTTTTGGAGATCTCTAATGTTGGATTGTAATTGAATAAATAAAATGAGAGATCAGCTTCAGTTTTCAGATAGCAGTTCAGGACCTGGTTTGGAGCATCCCAAATAAACTGTGTTCATTATCACCTCAAGGGTGTCTTAGGTTTGCAAGTTCATTTGGCAGACATCTGTGCCATGCCACTGTAACTCCAAACCACGGATGCTGTGCACTGGAGGGGACTCGACTGCTGTCTGCATGCTGCTGGCATGGCAGGGGTCTGGCGCGTGGGAGCAGCACACCACACTGCTCTGCTCCTCCTTCATCTCTCTGCTATGTGGATTAACCAATTTTATCTTTTCCACACACCCCTACCCCCCTTCCCTATGCCTTCCTTTTTGATATTTCACAGTATTTCACAGATGGTGATAAAATAAAATGCAGAAGTGGGTTAAATTATTTTCTGAAAAATTCTGAGAATTTCAAAGTTTCTAAAAATGGTTGGAGCAGCCACTCTGCAGTCTGGAGCCTGGGAGGCCATTGCTGATCATATCTGCTGAGTCTCTTCCTGTGCCTAAATGCATGCTTTGTCTTTAGCCTTCAGTGTGGAGGCATGAGAGTGAAGGGAGGCAGTGGTGGGGGTGCTCGTCACCTCCACAAGGCAAGGAGGCCACTTCTGCCACAGAGTGCCAACAGCGCTAACAACGCTTGGCTGTAAGTGGCGTTTGGAGACTTGATCTGTAATAGAGCTTGGGAGATGCTGTGAAGAGCTGCACCTTCCAGGAGACATAGAGATACAGCATTGTTAAACTTTTTTTTTATTTATTTCCTTTACGGCAATGATGGGTTGATTTCTGCAAAATCGACTTTCTGGACCTGTGTTGGTTGACAGCAATGAAAACTGAGTTTGGAGGGATAGGGGGAGCTAAAAGGTTGTAAACATTTTAGTTCCCCAGCTCCTAGAACTCCCCCTCTTTCTAAGGAAGCAAGTATAAGAAACCTGGAAGCCTGATCAGAGATTACGGGATATGTCCTTAAAAATAGAACATTTTCTTCATACTGATGGCCAATTCTGAGACTGATCCTTTTAATTTGTTTAGAAAAAGATAATTTCTTTGCACCTAGCTCAAAACTGATACAAAACACTCTAAAGTATTGAAGAGGATCACGACCTGTTACAGGAAAAAGATTCTGGAGAATAATCAGCTACCTGCTTGCCAGACAGCCTCCCGTACTCTTGAGGAGTAGTAAAGGTTACCAAAGGCTTGAAGGCTCCTACTTCACTTTGGTTTCATAACATCTCTTTTATGAGTCCTATAGGACACTAACAGGCTGTGCCATAGCCTGACAGGAGTAACCTTCTTAAGCTATGACAATGAAATGATTTTGCAATCAAATGTCCAACTAAGCCTGTAAAAACATCACCAGCTGGGTTGCATGCTGGTGTAGATTGCTGCTTATCCACTGGCGTCTGTTTATGTGTGAGAGAGCATGTGCTCCAGTTCATCCTGCTCCTCAAAGGGAGTTCTGACAAGAAGATCCCCAAATCTGGAAATAGCTTTTAGTGTCCAGTGGTATTACCCACCGTAGCAATGGTGGAGCAGGGTTTTATTTATAACAGCATGCACAGGTCTGCACTTCTTTTTCAGTATGTAATCTTATGAATGAATTTTTGGAAGAGGGAGGAAATAATCCATTCAAAAGCTGTGTGGTAAACATAAAAGAATTGTGCTAGTAAAATAATGTTTTTCTTTTTTCTCCCCCTCTGTTTTTTCTTTAGATTTCTTCAAGTACATCCCATTCAGGTTCTTCTGATTTAACAAAACAGTGTGGAACATCAGCATTATTCCAGCTGGCAGAGGTAATATTAAAATACTGGTGACTAATTACCACAGGCACAGTGGGGCGGAGAAGTTAATGATGTTGATTACCGAAGTCTGGAAGGCAGAACAGTGCTACAGTCATAATTATACTGTTGCTTATGGAAGCATAAATTATTGTGGCCTGGGTGCCACAAGTCAAGACTTCCCCAGACTAGCCATCTCCTTGGAGGTTTCTAAGAGTCTGTGTTGTAGCTGAGAAGAAGTACCAGTCCCTGGTGGCAAAGGGACTTTCCAATCGCCACTGAAATTGTTTCAATTCCTTGTTTTAGGGTTTGGGGTTTTGACTGTTTGGTTTGGCCGGGGATGCGCAAGGAGTTGAGAAAGAGGGCTGGATTAGTCTGTTACTCAGACTGGGGCATTGCCATTGCAAATACCTGTTAAAGGTCATTAGTAGCTTTCATTTATTTTTGCTTTTCATGCCTACCATTTTTTGAAGTGGGGAATAAACAGGTCAATAACTTATATAGAAACTCTGCTATGATACTCTCAGCAGATCCTCCTTCTGGGAACAGTTAAAACTAATGGCCTCTTATTGAAATGTTGTATTTCTTCTCTTTCTAAGCTTTTTTTTTAAGCTTTCCCAATCTTAAGGACTGTGAATTGCAAGTTTATTTGGAGCTCACAAAACGGAAGTTGCTTTTTTGTAGCCACATCTGTAGCCCTTTGTACTATTGGGTACTGCAGAAGCAGCAAAGGTATAAAGAAAAAAAAACAATCCATTGGCAAGGGGTGTGTGTGTTTAATTGACAAAATATTATTACTGTCCAATGAGTTGCATTTTAACGACTGATCTTTAGCTTTTGAAAATCACAGGCTGAGTTTACATCACAGTGCAGTAAAAAAGTCACAAAAGTACCTTGGTACCAAGAACCACCTCAGCATAATTGTGGGGTTCTCCTCTGCGTAATTTAACCTGCTTCCGAATAGACACTGTGCTGCCCAAGCTCCGGTGTTTCCAGTGTTCAGCCTAGCTTGACCTGAGCCAGATCAGGAGTTTCTACTCCCTGTAGCAAGAACTTTGGAAGCTTACCACAAAGCATTCGATCATTGGTGTTATGTTCGTACATATATTGGTGTAAGAGATATTTTTAGTTTGCAAGGAAAAAAAATGCCTTGCTGATTTGAGAAATCTAAAATTGACCTAAAGAGAATCGAGTGATCTGGAGGGTACATCCATATTGACATGGCCCGTGGGCTGAGCTGCGGGATAGGGAAACTCCTGATGTCTGGTTCAAAGCAAGCCTCTTCCATCTGGTTTTGCTCCAGGTGGCTGTTTGGTTGACATTTGTTTTAAAAACAAAATAGCACTGGGAATTCAGCTTGTGGGCTTTGAGAGGGAGAGTAAGAATAAGACCGCATGTCTTCCAAGGGCAACTGCTTGGTGCTGTGAAAGACTACCCTCTGTAGCAGTGTCACTGTAGCTTACAGGTGATCCAAAACCGAGAGGATCTCCCAAGTCAGTGCTAGGAACATGGCAGTTTGAGGACCTCATTACAGCTCTTTTTTTTTTTTTTTTTTTTTTTTACATTTTTCTTTTCTTGCAACACTCTCAGG
>NW_008824474.1:860647-884300 GCF_000699105.1 Pygoscelis adeliae
AATCACCCCCCCCCCCCCCCCCTTCAGGGCCATTTGGAAGATGGAGGAAAGAATTGTATACGAGACATTTGGGAGTTGAAGGGAGTATGTATGTGAGATTTCAAGTAACTTGTCTGTGGCAATAGTGAGAGATACTGTATTGTTCCGTTACATTTAGGGTATTCTGAAAATCAATCTAGCAGTGGGTTTCCGGGTTACATAAAAGGCACTTAAAGGATCACGGAAACAGCACTGAGATCAGTTGGAGTCTTTTTCTACTAGAGCAGTAGAACCCACCAGCCTTATTCTAGCACTTAGCCATCATCATGTCTCATCAGTTTCAGTAGGGCTTCAGCATCTTTTTCAGTATTGTCCTTTAGCATAGTTTGCTTTCCTGAACTAAGATACCAGAGAGATTCCCTGTGTAATGCTCCTGTTAATATAGGTAAGTGATGTTAACAGTTGATGTTTGCTTCATGAGACTATTTTAAACTCGTTTTAGATGTGCCTTGCTTCAGAAGGAGTAAAAGTGAAAGAACCTGGGAAAACAAAAGTGGAAGCACCGGAAGATGTGGGAAGGGAAGTTCCAGAGGAAATGGAAGTAGAAGAACTGGAGAAAACAACAATAAAAGACTCCTGTAAAGGAAAAGTAGAACAGTCCGAGATAGAGAAAATGCAAAACCGGGATGAGACAAAAGCTGAGGAATCAGAAACTGCAAAATGCAGAGATTTTACTAGTCTTGCAATGGAGAGCAGTCCTTTTGAGAGAAACGATAACACAAAGGATCACATGTGCTGTTCTCCAGAGCTTTCAATGGCTGACATGAATATCCTCGGGCTAAAGCCAGAAAAGATAAAGAAGAAAAAGAAAAAAAATAAGTTGGACCGGCACACAAACGAAAAATCCACCCCCAAGAAACCTTGTAAAAAGAGGCAGTCCTCAGAGTCGGACATTGAAAGTGTAATGTACACAATTGAAGCCGTTGCAAAGGGGGACTGGGGTGCTGAGAGACTCGCAGAAACTCCCCGCAAAAAAACCCGCCCTGTCTCAAATGTGAAGGGAAGTCTGTTGGATACAAAATCACCAAAGAAAAAAGTGAAGTCGAAAGAGAAGAAAACATCAAAGGAGAAACCCACGGAGACCACCAAAGAATCAAAGCCTCCTGATTTCCTTAGTATTGCAGCCAGCAAGGAAGTACCCTGTGAGGCTTCTGATAACATTAAAGTGGAGCCACTGACCCCAACAGAGGAGGTGGTACCCCCAAGCTTACCAGGACAGGTCAAAACTGAGGACAGTGACTGTGTTAAAAAGATAGAAACCTGTGGCTCCAGGAAATCGGAGAGATCTTGCAAAGGTGCTCTTTATAAAACTCTGGTGTCAGAGGGCATGCTCACATCTCTGCGCGCTAACGTGGACAGAGGTGGGTGGCTTTGAGTGTTTCATTTAACAGCATGAACCGCAAAAGCCTGCCTGGAGTGGGAGGAAAAGCAAAAGTCCGTGTTTAAGCTGGAGTTTGAGCAATGTGTGATGGGAATGCTGTGTCTGGTCACCTGAGATGCTGGGAGCAGGTGGAGGGGATGGACTCAATGGTCCAGGACAGGTCTTCTCGAGTCCTGCTATCTGCGTTTGTACTTACCTCACAAGCTCTAACCTCTCGATTTTTGTCTTTCGTGATCTGAGATTTAGCTTTTTGACCGAAGGCTTTGTTGGTTGATTTGTCAGCCTGCTGATAGATGTATGTAGGGCTTGTGTTGTATGTAACCCTGAACAACTAGCTTGTTTTTATATGAACAACTCTTGTGTTGTGAGCATAGTTCTCAGTCCTACAAGAGGCAAATGTGTTCTGCTTTTGCTTTGGTTGTTAGTTTTGCTGTAGGTGGTGAGCGAGAACCCTTCACCTTGTGGAAGGACAAGTTTGAGATAATCTCTGGAAGCTTTCAGTGAGATGTCTTGGAATGTATTTTTCGGATTAGTAGATTCATATGTGTAATTAGAACAGTCAGGAAAGAAAAAGATGTTTGTAATTTAGGGAAGTTTATTACTGTGAATCTACTCATCTCTTTCTCCTCCTTTATACCTCGAGAGATCCTGACTTTAGAGGTAGTATAAAAACCAGGGCGGGGCGAGAGGGGGAGGAAATAGTTGCCAATATCATCATTATCTAGTTTAAAATAAATAAATAAATGTTTTGTAACCCCTTCAAGAAGGGGGTCAAGAAGGCATCAGAAGTTGCAGTACTGAATGGGTACACAAGTTCCTTCTGAGCCCCCTTTGTTTTGGCACATTTTTCTAAAGATGAGAAAATTTTCTGCCTTCATCCCAGGAAAAAGAAGCTCAGGAAAAGGCAACTCCTCAGATCATGAAGGATGCTGGAATGAAGAAAACTGGGCTTTTTCCCAAAGTGGGACAAGTGGGAACAAAAAACTGAAAAAGCCTAAGCCAAAGGAGGAGTTTGTTTTCGGGTAAGTAGCGGCTTAACACTGTTCAAAGTTCTAGTTAGGTCAGCCTGGTAACTTACGAGTGAGTCCACCTCACTGCAGCAAGTGAACTGGGTCCAACACCCAAATAATCACAGTTAGACAGAATTCCTGAAAATTACAAACCCCGCTGGGCTGAATCATGCTCTAGATACCTGTTGTTTATATACCAAAGTAATTCCTTTGAGATCTTCCGTGGTTTACACTGCTGTAAACAGATTTGAATGACATTATTTGCTCACTTCTAAAAAGAAATGTGCAATATTCACCTGCTCAAGAGGTAATGAAGAGGATTATTTATATTTTCAGAGCACTTCATAAGCAGTATTTAAAGTTCTGTGTAGGTGTTCAATCATCATAAACAGGATTAGACTAGAAAGAATAGATCTCTTTGCCCATTTGGAGAGATTGCTTACAGAGGAAGAGTAAACAATGTTATAATATTGGCAAATATTTATGATAAATATATCATTTTTCCATGGTAGAGACAAGATACTTAAACTGTTCGTGTACACCATGAAGAAATTAAATATATCAGAAGAATAATTTATGATTACAAATACCTTAAAATTTAGCAAGGCCACACAGAATTACTTTTCTAGTGTATGAATAGCAAATTTTTCAGAGTATTACAGTTGTTAAATCTGCTTAGTTGTAGTTGTTAAATCTGCTTAGCCATTCATACTTACTTGCAAATTCTTGAAGATTTCCAATTATCTGAATTCAGAGGGTGAAAATGAATTAAAAAGGAGTAGATTTTCCACACTTCATGCTTAAAATTATGATGTGTTTCTTTTGTGCAGGTTTGCAGTAGCCTTTTTTATAACCTAGGCTATGTGAAATTTAGCTGCAGCTCACTTTACAGCAAAGATAGTAAATTGATGAAAATCTCCAAGTCTTGTTTGCTTGGAATAGTCAAGAAAAATTAATGGAACACTTCTTGTATTCTTAGTGCGTGTATATAAGTTTAGTAAATATTTTTAAAATTTAAATTGAAAGATTGAAAACTTTTTACACCTAATGGTGTGAAAACTGAATGCATCTCCTAGCCAAATAAAATGTAGTTACAAATCATTTATTCAAAGTAGCTAGGAAAATTGTGTAAATAATTAATTCATTCGACAAATACTGCTCTACCACAATTAGCTGGCTGGATGGGGAAAATACATATTTGCCAATCTTGCTTCTTGATTCAGTCATGTCATGAATGAATATTATTTAGTGAACTCTATAAAGGCAGAATTGGTAATTTGTGGAGTGTAAGTGCTGGAGAAGGTATCCATTATCCCTGTTCATTGCACTACCTGATCTTCTGGCTGCTTGAAGAGCTGTTTTTACCTCTAGCTGCTCCTTCTAACTCTTTCTGCTCCCTTCAGCATCACCTTTGAGCCTCATTTTGTGTGTGGGTGTAGGGGGGAGGGTCCTCACCCCTCTGGAATTACGTCTTTCTCCCCATGTCCTCTTACCTTCTTCTCCATCAGTAGTTGCCCACACTTCCCCGATGGTCCCTGTCAAGTGTGCTTTGTCCATGTGCAGCCCGCTCCTTTGCTGAGTAGTGCTCTGCCTGTGTGTATCTCCTGGCAGGACTAGGCTGTACAGCATGAAGGCCTCAGCTCAGCTACGTGTGTCTAACTAGGCTTGTGAGATGCTCTGAAAATTCAGGACTGTGAATATTTTTTTCATTTGTTTGTTCTTAAATAATTAATTGCAGATACAGTGATAGCAGCACTCTCCACTGCCTCCATGTTGCACAAGCTATAAATTACTAGCCAGGATGGCAGCTCATCTGCTTTCAGGGTAGGTCCTTCTGAATTAGAGCTGCAGCCCCTCATATGCCCTTGGGGCAGGAGATGAGGCAGGTGGCAGCAGGCAGTGGGAGAGGAGCTGGGGCAGAGGATGGAATCGCATGACAGCTGTCAGAGCAGAAAATCAGCTTGTTTTGTGGTTGTCAGGGAACATCTGCATGGAAGAGAAAGGTAGCAGTACTGAGCACCGCTAATGTCAGATATCTTTGTGATTTCAAAACAAAATGAAACATGCATGCATGCACACACACACAAAAACCCAAACAAACAAACCCCACCATGCGTGCAGTCTGCCAAGAGCCAAGGCTGTATTTTAAGATGGAAGATTGCTTACCAAAAGAAGTAATGATTACAGAGAGAAAATGAAGTATCATTCTGTGTACCAAAGCTTGCAGAATGCAACTTGTTTGAAGTGCTGCTTCAGAGGGCAGAGAGAAATGCCTTGTTTCTTGTGATACTTCCAAGTGTACAATGTGTAAGGCCCATCCCTCCAACAGTCATGCCAACTTCTGTCAAGTTCAGGTTTTCCGTAGCAAACAGAATTAAAGAAGAGTAGAAAATGTCATTGTTCCCCTGTCATTGAAGGTGGTATTTATAATCTGCCTAGCTGTGCGCACTGTCTTTTATTAAAATACAGTTCCTATGCTTCTGCCTGGCTGCAAAAATGTGCTGGAACTGAGTGCTTATACAAGACAGCGTAGTCATTACAGCCAGAAATGCCATGCCATACCATCCTGTTCGAGTGGTTTGTTTTCATCTGGCTATTAGGAACAGCAATATAATGTCTGTGGATTTCTTGAGTTGTAGGTAATTAGTTACAGTCATTCAGGTTAGGCTGAAGTATGAGGGATGTTGAGTTTCCTGAAAGCATGAGCTAGTTGCATTTTTTATCTTGCAACAAATAAAATATGAGGGGAGGACATATAATCCCTCAGAACGAATACAAAGCTAATTCCCACCCCAAAGCATCAGGTTTTGGAATATCCCCAGAAGATTGAATAGTTTTGACATTTTTCTTCTGGTTTGAATTGTTGTTTTCATTCCAGTGTAAGGTTTTATTTGAAGTTATTTTATTGGTTTGTTTATTGGTTTTATTGTCTTTTTTTCATTCCCCTCACAGAACAGACAAATCTCCTGTACAAATCTGCAGCAAACAGAGCTACATGTCACCAGTGTGACATTGATTTTTTTTTTTTTTCTTAATATATGCAACTAATGTAATCAATTTGTACTGAGTTACAAATGCAGAAGCTGGAGTGTACGTTCTCATCCCAAAGTTGGATTAATATATACTAGTTGGATGTTTACAGTGTGTGTGCACTTATCTCTTTCCCCCTCTTTCTATGTAGATAGGTATGTATATACTCACACATGCTCCTAAACAATATTTTTCTTCTCCAGAAAGGGAGTTACATTTAATTTGGTTGGTTTTGTTTCCCCTTTAGCTTAGCAAAGTTGGAAGAAGAATTTGAAAAGAAATTCAACAGCCTCCCTCAATACAGTCCTATTACCTTTGACAGGAAAAATTCAGCTGTTCCAAGGAAAAAGAGAAAGGTTGGAAGCGGCTCATCTGAACAACCAAAATCCAACAAAGGTAAATAACCATGTGCAATACATTCTTAAGCAACAAGAATGCTACAAAAAGCTCGGGAATTTATACTTTCTTACTTTACTGTTATATGTGAAAAGTGTGAAGTCAAAGAAGACATTTTTCTAGCACTGAAGTTAGTTGGTTCTCACCCGAGTTAGTTTTCAGGCTGTACTCCTGACTCCTGATTTTCATGTTGAGTAGAACTGGTTAGAGTTTGTACATGAAATATATTCCTCATGGCAAGCAAATTTATCAAAAAAAGTGAATATTTGTGAGGTAAGTGAATTTCACAAGTTCTCCCAGGAGAAAATGGGGGAAAAATGGCAGATGATCAAAAGGTTACATTTTGACATTTTTCAAAATATAATTTTATGCCAGTTTGCATTTCACTGTAATTTTAGGCTCTATAAATGAAAACATAAGATACCAGAGATGTCTGAATGAAACATTTGGATTTTTTTTTCATCAAGACTTTAACTATCCTAAGTTTGCAGCAAATATGTCCTGACATGATAAAAAAAAGTTTAGAGGACAGGAAAACCAATTCCATACCCAGCTCCGTTGCTGAGGCTCTTGGAGGGAGAAACTCATGACACATTTGGCTGTTTCGTATACAACCAACCTGTGACACAGGGGTTCTAGAGAATTGAGAATATGGTAGGGAGAACTACTTTCAGACTGTGGCAGAAATACTGATGCATACATACAGTACAGAAGCATCACAAAATGAAGGAATGACGTACCAGTAATCCTGCAAGATAAAAGGACGCTCAAAAGAATCCTTATCATGTACAGTTCACAGTGTGAAACTGGTTTCCTTTTCTGCTACTATGGTAGTTCCATTGAGTGACAGGTTTTCAGATGTAATACTGCTATTTTAGCCAGGTGATCCTGGATTAGGTCTATGCCTTTTGAATGCTTCATGAATAATCACATTACAGTATGCAGGACTGAGCAGCTGTTCTTTTCTAGTGCATGCCAATTTTGGTATTGATTTTTGTATTTATATAGTTAAGTGTGGAACAGTCACTGTTGCAAAATTAGACTTGTGCTAATACCAAGTGAGTTCTGACTTCAAATGCCTTTCATTTTTTTTTTATGGCATATATTTGACAGAACTTCTTCAGTGAACATGAATGAATTGCTTTAACCACTGTATTACCATACTGTAATTAAGCAATATCTGTTGGGAACAAGACCTCCTCATCTACCATGATCTGACAGTTGAAGTTGTAATAGCAGCTCCTTGGATTTCTTGCTACAGTATTTACCTGTTCAAGTGTGTGTATGTCTAAAAATTTTGCAGGCCCTGTGTTGTTTGGGAATGGCACGCTAGAACGCTACTTCAGGTTAGGTAGCCCAGAACTGCATTCTGCTTTTGGCTAGGTTCATATGTGAGAACTTAATTTTTATCCTTGTTTGCATTACTTAAAAAGCTTAGGAATAATATTCGGCTGTGTCTCAAGGGAAGGTCAGAAGCATAACTGCAGGCAGGTTACAAGCCTGATATAAGGAGGTTTGGCACAGCCTTTGGGAGAAGGCCATGGAGCATTTGCCTCTAGCTGACAATAAGGGCTCTTTAAACTAAGCCAGCTGACTTTGCACTGAAGCAGGTGGTGAACAGTCACAAGAACCTTTCCACCAACTGAGCTGTGGGGTTGCAACAAGCAGCCCCAGGGCAGGAATATCTGATTGTGACACTGCTGTTTCTGTAGTAAACATCTAACCGCAGCCCTGAACTAAATCCAGACAGAGCTAGTGATATCTGCTCCTAATTTCAACGAATGTCGAATTCACTCAAGTTAGCTGGGCAGGCTGTCAGCTTGTGTCAGTCATTCCAGCTCCATGGAGAGTGAAGTTCAGCTCTCAAGAGGTAGTTGAAAAACTTTCTGACAAACCATTTTTCTCTTGGAAAAGAAAGATTGCTAAAATGTAAATATTCCATGGCAAAGCGTAGATTTTAATTTGTTTTTTTGTTAGGATGCGAGTTGTGGATTTGAAACAACCTGAACCAAATTGCATACAAGCAAGCTTACTAGCTTAGTAGGGAAACTGTTCCAGCCGAGCCAAACATTCATTAAGTTGAATCCTCAATTTGATTTGTGGTGTACTGACAGGCCATTCAGCTTCATCATGCTGTTGGCTTGCCTGTGAAATGTGACAAGTCCAAAGACAGAGAATACTGACCTCCAAAGGTGTTAAGCATACAGGTCTGCAAACTAGGCTCCTGCAGGTATTGCAGGAAATGAAAATGGCATATTGTGCAAGACGATAGAGCTTGGTTTGGAATGGTTCTGGGGTTTTTGAATTATCATGGTTTTTTACACCATCAGAATTAAACAAAAGTAACATCTTGTTCTTGCAATGTGATGAGCGTGAACCATGAAGGGTCAATATAGTCTTATGGGTGTGACTGTGTTGGGATGTAGGAGATGTTAACTTTGCTCTGCTGTGCTCTGCATCACCATGTCGTGTGGAGTTGTTTCTGCTGCTTTGCTCTTCCTGGGGGTTGTCTCTCTCTGTAAGGTAATTAGAAGAGATGTCCAGCTCAAATAGCACCTACTAGTGGTTGGGGCCTCTGGGTGTTTCCAAACAACAGATAATAATCACTAGGGGTAGGTTTAGTAAACACTCTTTAAAATCATTCCCTCTTTTTCTGAATGAGCATGTGCAGGATCATAAACTTCCCAGGCATTCTCAGTTCTCAGATAAGTACTTAATTTCTGCAGTCTACAGATCAGTGACTACTAAATTACATTTAAAATTTGGAAAATAGGTTGGAGTGCTGCACACTAAAACTTCCCCGGAATGTTAGGTGAATAAAAATGGAGAAATGTTTTTGTTTGTTGGGTTTGGGGTGGTTCCCCGCCCCCCCCCGTAACTAGGGCTGTATGCCTTAATACATTTTGTTTTGGAGTAAATGGTGCCAGATTGATTTTCTGTCAAATGTCATTAACCTATACCTACAAGAGACCTGATCTGCTACCTAACCCAGACAGCCAGATTGTCAGGATGTTTTCCTACCCCTAAGCAGAAAACGAGTGGGTCAGTGCCCGCTGACTCCTTCCATTGTGCTTGTCATGTTCAGTCCTCACTTCAGCCAGTTCTTTTCATATAGAAACACCTGAAGAACCCTGTAACATGAAAGCTGTTTCAAATCCACATGTATAAGGGAAAATTTGAATTTTCTTTTTTTCCCCAGAGCTTTCCAAATTGTCCAAATTCTGCTCCCACTGAAATTAATGAGGGTCTTTCTCCAGTGGAAGCAGGATTGAACAAGCCATAATGCTTTGGCAAATTCTACCTCAAGGATTTTGAACTGTGAGTTTGCATATACAACAATAATGTCACAAAATGGCTGAAGAATACAGCTATACTGAATCTGTACAGATGGCCTGCTCTGACATTTGCTGGAGCTGTGACTGATTTCTTTTTTTTTTTTTTCTTCTTTCCAATGGCATATGTGCCAAAACATCCCACCACGCAGAAGTCAGCAGTCTGCAGTGAGTCACTAATCTGCTTGTATGCAAAAATGAGCAACAAGCATAGTCATTATTTCTGCCTTGTGCTGTGAAGAAATGCTCACTTACACACTAAGCACTTCACTAAAGCTTTCGTTTTGGGAAGGCAAGGAGAGGAATGCATAGTGTGCTTTTATTTGGGAAAGGGATTGTCTACAATTTTTTTTGTCTGTGGCCTCTAGAACCAGAAATAAAGCATCAGCTTAAAATGGATGCTTCTTTGTGGCATTCCTCTTGGTCTTAGCATGGAGGTTTTTTTGGCTCAGTTCAAATCGTTCAGATGCCTGGAGATCGCATGCCATAGTGTTCCAAAGATCATGACCTAAAAATACAGCATCTTCCTCCTGAGAGATGCACAGACAAATCCGTTTGTCTTGGTTTTCTTATAATCATGTTGAAGTGTTCTCTATTTGATCAGGCCCTTTAAGATAGGGCACTTTGTGAAAGCAGAGAGGGGGCATATGCCCAGAAGTGTGGAGGAAATGCAGTTACAGTTTGTTACCTACGGTGGGTTCATTCTTGCCTGCTGCTTCCCTGAGCAGCTGCCTTTGGCTATAGCGAGTATTCCCAGGAGGAAATTCCTACCGCCCTTAGTGAGCACGATGGACAAGCCAGAGATTAGCAGGTGGTTAAATCCTGTGGCAACTGCTGAAGTCCTAGGGAAAAGAAGAGGTGTGTAGAATATTTCCAAGAGACCCATGAGCAGGAGAAAAGGACTTACTTTACACTTGCGGATGGCTGCATAACAATAGCAAGTAAACTAACACTAAAAGTTTTTTTTTCAGCTTTCTATAGGAAATCGCATCCAGGGTCCACTGCCTAACAGTGAGCCTTTTAGGTTAGTTAGTTTTTTCAGTCATGAATTTTTCTCTGGATTGAATGTTGACAAGTGGCATTTGTTTGAAGCCTGGGAGTACTTGCCTGCTGTCCCCATGAAACAGGTGTAGCCCAGCCAGCCCTCCTGTAAACTCCTGCATGGGTGAGTGTGCCTAAACTGTGCCCCTGGGGCACCTGCTAGTGAGAGCCTGAGAAGGGATATTAACACTATCCCAGCCAAAACCAGCACATGATCTCAGGAATGCTTCCTTGTTCCGCCTTTCCTACATGCAGATGTCCTCTCCAGTCCAGACTATATTTTGCCTTCTCCATATTGGTTTAGTTCAGTTAATTTCTATTAAAAGAAAAGCTCTGGTTTTTGGATTCAAAAATACCTGAATATGCCATGCAAAGATCCTGTATTTGGCAGTTCATTGGCGTAGGCCTTAATCTAAAGGCAGGATGGGATGTGGCCATTTTCAAAGAACCACCAAAT
The DNA here is from genome assembly GCF_000699105.1 of Pygoscelis adeliae. Lineage (NCBI taxonomy): Eukaryota > Metazoa > Chordata > Aves > Sphenisciformes > Spheniscidae > Pygoscelis > Pygoscelis adeliae. The sequence continues at coordinate 871,334 of NW_008824474.1, forward strand.
AGTCTATTTGGTAATCACTAGACAATTTATATGTGTAAGTGTGTAAGAGTGATTGTAATTTGGCTTTTCACAGAGGACAGTGAGTGTATCCTCTAGTTCACTCTAAGCAGTTCAGGCAGGGAGTGTGGATGAAATTTCTCATGGAGTCAGAAGTTATATTCTCAGGTCCGAGTATGACATGTGGACCTATTTAGCTATTAGCCCATCTTCTCTTTCACTGCACTCATGGCCAAAGGGTATTCAAGTGTCAATGGGCACTGTCTCACAGGAGTAACAGCTAAAAGGGTAGGAAATTGGAAGTTTCCTTATAAAAAGGCAGCTTCTCTTTTTGACCCCACTGAAATCAATGTCCTTGGATTTTCCATTTGGGAACAAAATTTTACATGCAAGTGGCATGTGCCTTGGAGTACCCTACATGTCGCAGATACAAGCTTATGACAAAGGTGCATTGGATGGTAGAAAAGAAAGACATGGGTTTCCTTCTTCATGCAATGCTTGTCATATTTTTGTGAATTTTTCATCTGAGTTATTCTGCTTAGAATTGCTGGCACTGGCTGACAGTTTATGACACTGATTGAAATGGTCTGTAGGGTGCAGGCTGAGCTGTAGAAATGGAGACTTCTGTGATACTATGTAACGTGTTGCTTATTCCAAGCACTTGCAAAAATCACTAATTTGCTAATCTAAAAAAAAAAACAATTAAAATGTCATAAGAATCATCTAGTTACATATCTCTGCCTCTGTTGTCTTGTGGAATTGTTGTGGGAAAACTTGCCTCTGTTGATGTGGATGAGGTGTTTGACCTTAGTCTTCAGAAAAGCTCATTTTTTTCACTTAGGCTTTCCCTCAACCTGCCTGAGCTTTTTCATTCCTTGCTTTGCATTTTTATTGCACTGACACTAGACTGCTTATCCAACTCTGTGATACTGAGGAAGCTATTGTAAAATTTGCAGAATGGCACTTGAATCAGTTTAGTGAATATGGCTTCTTCTATTGAACTTACTGATTTTTTTTTTTATACAAGTTCTAGTGAAGCTATTCAGATTCAAGCTGATGTTGCCTAAGATGATGTCTCACTTGGACTTTATTTGGTTTGTTGTTTGACTCCTAGATTTTTGGGAGATTATTAAACTTTTCCCAAAGATTTCATTTCTTCGGTAGTAAAAAAAACAAGCAGCAGTGAGCCACAAAGCCAACATGTTCAAAATCTTAGGCTTTCTATGCCTGTTTCTAGCTGGATTTTAGCTTTCTGTCAGTAACTTTCAATATTATTCAAATAGCCTAGTGTCTGTGAATTGTTTTCCCCTCATAAGCCTAGATCCTCCTTCTATGTGCTACACACTTTTCTCCTTTCCCTGCATATAGAGTCAGTGATGGCAAATTGCAGATGTGTGATGTAGACTTAACCTTGATTGCTGTTACTACAGGGTTGCAGTTGTGTCTCAGTAGCCAAGGTGTGTGTCTGGTTCCTCTTAAGGATGAGGAAGAGTAGAGGAGGTTGGTATTTGTGGTGGGTAGAATTCTGTTCCAAGTCAGCTGCAGATGGGAAGGATACCCTCTTGTTAGGCTGTAAGCCGTCTTGTCACCTGCAGTGCATCTCATTGCTGTTTGGGCAGGTCTGTTCTTCGCTAGCCTGAAGACTTGCTTGCCTGCTGTATCGTTGGAAATAAGATTTTAAAGTGCAGTTTCTGAAAAGTAACTCCTTAAAAATGGCTTTGCAGTGTAGAGATTATGCATCTGTTATATGTTTGGTCTGTTATGTCTTATGTTGCTGCTGTATCACTGTTTATTAATGAGACAAAGGATGGCTTCTTGATGACCTCTGCTAGTGGCATACTTTGTGGTCCGATGTCACGTAAGATGTCTTCTGACTACTACTACTACTAGCAAAGACTCTGCTATCAAAGTAGGAATGATACCATGAGCTGGGCATAAACTCACCTTCCTCTCCTGAGAGCTTTTACTTCTGCACTTAGTATAAACTCATTTCTGGTCACCAAAAAGGCAAAGGTAACTATTGCATCCTGTGGTGGGTTGGCCCTGGCTGGTAGGTAAGTCCCCACCCTGTCGTCTGCTAACCCTGTCGTTTGCTAACCCTCCCCCAGTGGGATGGGGGAGAGAATTGGAAGGGCAAAAGCAAGGAAAAAACCTCATGGGTCAAGATAAAGACAGTTTAATAAGTGAAAGGCGGGGGAGAAACAAGTGAGGCAAAAGCCAGCGCTCACCACCACCAAACTGATGCCCAGCCAGTCCCTGAGCAATGACTACTTTCAAAAAAATTCTCCCCCCGGTTTTATTGCTGAGCATGACATTATATGGTATGAAATACCTCTTGGTCAGTGTAGGTCAGCTGTCCCAACTGTGTCCCCTCCCAACCTCTTGCGCACCCTCAGCCTGCTCGCTGGGGTGGCAGAGGGAGAAAGAGAGATCTTGATGCTCTGTAAACATTGTTCAACAGTAACTATAAAACATTGGTGTGTTACCAACAGTTTTGGTCACTGGTCTAAAACACAGCACCATCCAGGCTGCTATGAGGAAAGCTTACTCCATTCCGGCCAAACCCAGTACACATCCAAAAGAGAGCATATCTTTAAACAAAAAAGAAAGCAAAACCCTTGTTTTGTTGTATGGCTAAGCTTTCCTGAGGTCATCATTTTCCAGAATGCTTTGTATGCACTTAAGCATTGGGAGCTGATGGGTTGAAGTACAGCCTGCTGAAAGCCTCCAGAGTCCATTCTGGCAGAAGGTCAAGTTTTCCTGTGCTTTCCCATGAAATGGCATCTTGTATTAGTGGAAGGGGAGGTTGTATAGTACATACTGTGACTGTTGTACTCTTTTTAAAACTGCTAATTAAAAGTATGTATTATTAATGTTGTCTGTAGGTTCATTCCAGTCTCAGAAAAAGAACTTATTCCACAAAATTGTCAGCAAATGTAAGCACAGAAAGGAGAAGCTTAATGTTCCGGACACAGGTACTGGTGCATTACTTAGTTAAGGTTTTGGGCCGCCTTCTCTCTCGATTCAGTCTCGGGGAAATGCTTCTAGACAGAGGCTACTCAGCTCTCTAGTCTTTGATTGCTTTGGTCCCTTATTTCCCTGTCTGCTTTGATTCCATTAGCTCCTGGCTCTGGTTGATCATAGTACCTTATTCCAGTATGATGCTGTTTTGTTTTTAATTGACATCTCCCTTAATTACAGTTTCCCTGCTCCAGATGCCGTGCAGCAGAGCTGACAAAGCAAGGGCAGTTCTGCAGTTGCCCCTGAACTCTTTACCTTCCACAGTTCGTAGCTCTTTAGTCCTTTGGTTGCTCTTATCTCCATCCCTTCTGTATCAGAGACCATATTATTTATCCCTTTACCAGAGCATTTATCCATGTCCCTGTCTCCTCTCCCTGTGATTTCCCACTGTCTAGAACTTTGCAGATCGCAGCTGATCAGGATGTAAGATCTTGTTTCTGCACCAGCTCTCAGAAATACTAACCTAAACCAACCCTCCCTCTGTAGAAATCTTAACCAGCTTTCTGTTTGCCTCAAGATTGAAGATAACTTCGACAATTTTTTCAGTTATGTCCTGGACTTGCTCTGCCCGCTGTCCTGCTGGTAGCTCTGCAAAGTCTTTTTCTTGTTACAGTATTGTGGTCCTGCATACCTACACACTCACAACTCTGAGGGGCATTTTTAAGTGTACAGTGTGTACAGGATTGTAGCTTAGCCTGCTTCCCTGGGCCCTTTCTTTTTTTCTTTTGTAGTTATGTTGCCCACAGTATCCAAATCACACCCAGGCTGTTCCTTAGCCCTTTCACAGTGGAGTTCTCTCTCACATAGTCCCTGTGGTGTAGAAGAGCCTCTCTGGTTCTGCTTACTTAGGTAGCTCCATTAATTTCTTCCATGTTTTTCCCCATCCATATCTGTCTCTTTTTAAGATACTAAAATGACTATCCCCATCTCCAGTTCCCGCAGCTACCTTATGCTTAATATCTTTCCCCAAGGCTTTGCCATGTCATTTTCTCTCCCTATTTTGTGTAGCACGTGCAGTATTTTCCCACATAGGCTCTGCCAGCTCTGCTGCATTCTACAGTGCAAATATTTTGAAATTACTTGCTCTGTTATGTTGTATTTGTACAACAAACATGTTGTGGGAGTGGCTCATGAGAAGTAACTATCATGCTTCCATGCCAGTGTGAAAAAGGCATCATATATTAACATAGCTTTTATTTGGTGCCATTCAGATTTTTGACTGTGAATTATTAATAGACCATCTAGACAAATTAGTAAGAAAAATGGGTGTTTAAATTCTCCTGTGGGAAAAGAAACAGAAAGCATTTAATACATAATAGAGTAAAAAAAAAAAAATCTTAAAATCTGCAGATATAAAATGTGGCTAAACAAAATGTCAAAACTCCATTTGATTACAAGAAATCAGCCTGTTTTGATATAAAGTGAAGTGTGCACTATGATCAAAGATTCAAGCCTGGCAAGTGTTGAGTACCCTGGCCTCATTCCAGCACAACACAGAGGCATGTCCTTGGAAGTTAAGCATGTGAATAATGTCATCGTGTCTAAACATTAAAGATGTGTCTGTGCATTTGCTGGAGTAGGGCCAGTTTGCTAAGTTCCTCCCAAGGCTGAAGCAAAGACACAAGGAACTTACCAGTCTTACACAGCCTACGTAGAAATCATCAAAGGAAAGACAGGGGAGATATATATAGATATTGGTGGGGAACTGCATTTTCTCTGAGTTACAAAGGGGAAAAAATTGGGGGTCTTGCCTACTCTTAAGTGTACTATGTAATGACACTGATAGCAAAGCATTGATCAGCAAAGTGCAGTGTGGGTATTGGCTTGACAGGCAGCGTACAGCCTCACCATTATGTGCTACCTACATAACTTTATCCTTTCATGAGTTCCTAGCAGCAGGGCCCTAAACCCTTTGACTCCACTGTCCCATATTCTGCAGCATTAAAGCTGGAAATCCCAGCATCTTCATTTCAAGTCAAATATACAAGGATTTAGTGAATCAAACACTAAATGAAAATTTCAACTCCTTTTTGTGGTTAGTCTATACTTGTGGTGAGTCACAAGTCTATAACATGTGGTTTTGGCTTTTATGGAGTTAGTTTTGCTGGAGGAAGGAGCTTGAATATTTTTCCAGCTGGAGAGGAGACACTTGGAAGAGTTGCTGTCAGCAGAGGTCACGCTGGATTCATGTTTTGTTGTCTTGAAAAGTGTGTGCGCCTGTGTGCGTCTGTGTTTTGAATGAAGAAAAGTAAGTGCAGTAAAGGCAAATTGTGATGTGGTTGGATCGTGTTGTCTGGGTCTGTCTCTGGTTTGAGTATCTGAGTGAATTTTGACTCCATGTGGCCACATCATACACAGCATCACCAGTGCAAATCACCATATTATGAGGTTGCAGGTGTTTATAGAGATAGATACAGCCCAGTAAAATACCAGTGGACATGCCACAACCCCTGCTCCTCCTAGCAGAGAGCACACAGTAATGCAACTGAACATGTTAAGAGATACGTCACTTCCTTAGGAAGGCTGACAGAAGCACAGCTGGACCCATCCCTGTTTGGGGGGGTTGAACACTGCTCAGCTAAGAGATTTACTTTCTGCCACACTGTCAAGGCTTTCTGGTGGGAAGCAATACTTTAAATAACAAGGGGTAAGTCACAACCGTTGACTCCTTGCAAGTACATTTAGTGAGCTGTGCTGAGGGCTCTTGCATGGTTTGTGTAACAACCAGATGCAGTGTTGGCCTTTGCACCAGAAGGGGAGAAGAGGAGATGAACATATACATCAATCTCAATGCTAGCTGATGTGTGAAGCAGCCTCCTCTCCTGTGGCTGGTAGAGCTAACTGCCTGCTACTGATCTTCATCAGCTCTCCCACACGCACATCAGTCTGTACAGCCTTAGCAATATGTTTGAGAAAGAACAGAAAGTGCAGAAAATTAGCAGAATGACCTTTTTTTTTTTTTCTTTTTCTGCTGAGAAAGCCCTGTTGTGTGGGGCCTGCAACCCAGAGGGAGCCAGCAGCTCTGTGCCGCTGTGCCTTTGGCATCCATCCAGGCTGGAAGAGGGCTGGGTCAGCATAGGCTCATGCAGCAGAGCTTCCCATCCAGGCAGCTGTTCCATACACCTGGCTTGACCATCTGCTGCTTTGTCAGCTGGTGTCTCTCTGCTTGTTAGTCCCCAGGCCTTGCTGCAGCTCTTTGTGCCGCTTGACCCCACAAGCGGTATTGCAGCAGCATCCTGTTGTCAGAAGAGCTGGAATTCCCACCAGGGCATAGGTCAGAGTGTGCTTGGCGTCACTTCATTGGTGAAGTGGTTCCCTAGGCACTGGTGACTTGAAGCTTTGCTCTGCCTTGCTAGGCTTCCCCTTTTTAACTTCATAAAGACCACTAAAGCATTACAGCCCACCTTTCCTTCTTGATACCAGCATGCTTAAACCCACAGAGTGCTCATTCGCCACTAAATGTGGTTAAACTTCTGCAGCTCTCTCTTGTAACAGATAGGCATTGCTGAAGAAATTCTTTTAAATCTGTGTCTTGCTGGGGTTCAGTCTGAAAAGCTTGTCCTCTTCTGTGCGATGCTGAGTCAGTCCAATTGACCATTTTTCTTGTTCGTAAAGATGGGGGGAAATATGACTATATGTACTCTGCATGCCTGCAGAATAGGGTAAACTGTCCATGTTAACTTTTAACAAATCTAGCTCAGGAAACCATCTGGCATAGAGCTCTAGATGTTTTTCTCTCAAAGTCGTTTTTGTCACTGTGGTGTAAGCGTGCCAAAAGGCCCACATCTTCATATCATGTGCTCAACTCTGCTTGCAAAAATAGCCCTGTGGTTCTGCATGTGCTGCTGTCATGCGGAAAACTAACCATGTAAATACCTGTTTGCAGGACTGCACAGTAGCTGCAGAACCTCATTTCATTTCTAGACAGCATTCTCCTGAAAATTACCTGAACTCTACATAGGACAGCTATTGAACACAGGACTGTATGGAAACAGAAGGGATGTGAAATGGATTAAAGAAATTACTAAAGAAAAATACAGGGAATTAAACTTGTTTAGCCCTGTCCTTTCTGCACAGCAAAACCAAGTCCTGGTTTGGAGCATCTGTATGGATATACCTTTGTCAGTTGAAGCAATGGGGTGCTGTTCCTCTTGAAGGAGGTACAGGAGGACCCCTACTAGCACTTAGCTTAGCAATATGGTTGTTGAAGCATGGGCTCCTTTCTCTTCTGGAGTTCAGTGCAAAGGGTCTTGTGAGTGAACCCTTCGTGTGATTTCCTGCAAGTTAGGTTTTATGTCTGCTTGAATAATAATCTGTAGAGAAGTCAATGAAATGATTTCTTATCCCAACATCCACTAAGACTGCTAGAGAAGAAAAAAGCTCTTCCCTTCAACACCCACCCTCCAACCCCACGAACAAAAAAATACTCGTTCATTGTTCATCTTTAATCCTTCCTTCTTCAAAACTGTATGGCAGCAGTGTTACGATGAAGTGATAAAGAGCTTACTTTAGAGCTGGAGGAGAAGAAAAAGTAGAGGACTCTCAAGTCTCATTTCAAGGATTGAAAAACCTTAAAACATGGAGAGGGAATGTACTTGCTGCATCCTGAGTTTGTCAGCCACCTTCTGCTATTTCTTAGTCAAACATGCCAACATTGCATACTATGTCTTTAATCTCTATCGCCTCTTTTTATTTTACCTTTCAAGGTTTTTTTCTTATCTTTAATTTCTTGAGCTTTTTGACGCACACAGTATGAGAAAGAAGACAAATGTACAAGGGAACTGTCTACTGTATTGACCAATCAAGTTAATTTCTAGTGACCTGACATGGCTTGTAATATAAAACGCATCTAATTAAAAACATACCAGATCAGGTTTCTTTCTATGGTATGTTGTTTATTGTTTGAAATCATGTCTTAATATTTTTTTATTAAATGTTTAAAAAAAAATTGACTTGTATTAGTAAGATTAAAGCCATTAGAAACTCAATCAAACTAGAATTAAACAGCACTGTCAAAGTACTATCTAATTAGAGCAAATCCCCAAATCAGAATTAATAAATAGCGTTGGACTACAACCAAACCATTACATTAATACATAATCAATGCTTGTAAATTCCCAAATAAGAAATCTAGAGAGAAAGCTGCCCATTTAATTATACATTCCAATTAAGATTTTGGTCTCAGTCAGTGCAGTAAGCTTATCTGAACTTTAGCCCAGTTGAGTTAATTGGAATTTACATTTGCAGTCATTGGTGCTTCTACTTAATTGGACTGTTACGGGGCAGATCTTTTCTTGTGATTTCTCTTGCTCTCTTTACAAAAAGTAAGTTTTACAGCATAGCTCTGCTCTGGAAAGGTTAGCTAAACACTGAGAAAAGCTAATTGAAGCTGTGTGCTTTTTTCAGAATAAAGAGCATGCACAAGTTCAAAAATGTTTTACAAGAGAAGGTGTGAAGGTGAATTAAGAACATAAATGAATTAAGGTTTGGAACATTTTCAAATGGTTTTACACATATGTACTAGATCTGATTGTATTCTTATGCCATAAAACATTAAAAGGTCCCTTCCCACTTAAAATAAAAGAGCAAAGGGCAACAGCTAAGAAGATAAAATGTGTTACAGCTATTCTCTTCACCCAGTCCACATCCTTGCACAGTTAACAGTTAAAGAAGCTAGCAAAAGATAGAGGTTATATTAGCCGTATCTTTGAATAGGAAGCTCATTAAATCTACAAAACAAACAATAAATAAACAGTAAACACACACTAAAATGAAAGAGGGCAAAGTCCATGTAGACTGCTTGGCTGTTGTGCATGGTTTGTGGGGTTGGGTGCTCCTGCGTGACACAACCAGTCTCAGTGTAAGAGGTTGGTCTTGTTCAGTGCTGAGCCCTTCTGAAAGACCAGTTATTTGCACTATGGCTTGAGTTTTGTGCCTGTAACCTTTGCTGGTCCTACCACCCAGAAAGTGAACAAATGGGTCTTAAACATATCTTTAAAACGGGAAGAAAGATTGAAGGAAATTGTGGGGAAGAGAAAGCTAACTGTAGACACAGTAACAGCTGTGAAATATATAAAGGACTGTTGCAAAGAGATGGGGTATAATGTGATGGGTAGTAAAGAAAATAATGAGTTGAAAATGCAGCAGGGAAGATGAGGTGCAGGCATTAGGAAAAAATACATAATCATTCAGGATGGCAGTGCACTGGGAAAAAATACCCCAAGGACTTGGTGCAGATGGCATGAGTACTCCCAAATTCAAAACAGGTTGGTTAGGCATCTGTAAGAAATTACTTGGGCATTCCCTTTGCTACCTGTAGTCTCTTTCTAACCCTAGATTATGGTGATCACAGGTGGGGTGGGCCTCATACTTTTATCACAGGAGGAAAAAAGATGTCGTAGATTGACTTTATGGACTAGTGATACCCTATGGTAACAGCAGTATGGCTTATTAAATCAAAGGAAATTACAAACGACTGACGACTACACACTGATCTCAGACTTTGGAAGCTTAAATACATTTTGTGATTGCTGTCTGACCAATTTCTTCATAAACAAGATTAAAGTGACTGTTTAGTCAGGTGAAAATTTGTGATCATGTTCCAGTTCAGGGCAGAAGGCTACTTCAAAACGCCAACGATGGTACTGTTAGAAAGATTCAAACTGTTCCTTTCTCACTCTCTGACTTTATGTAGGCAGTATTTCCGTCACGGTATCCCGTGCTTGCTTTCTTTTTTTAGCATTCTTGTCTTCAACTGTGATCCAGCTCTGCTTTTGTATTTGCTACCTTTTGGGTGTTTTTTAAGGTTTGTTGTTTTGTAAAAGGCAGTATTTCCCTCTGCTTAGAGGAGCCAACGTAGAGTGACTATAGAGGGAAGACTGGGGGTTAGTCAGGAATTCCTGAATTCTGCTTGTAAGTTCGTCTGTGAGCTAAGATAAGCTTACGTGAGGACGATTATTGTTCCTTAAATACATTTTGTCTCTTAGCTACTTGCTGGCATCTTCTGTTGCAGAGTGTTTTACACAGATATTTATACAGACTGTTTGATACCCTGCTCCCACTGAAGTGCTACTGCCCGTCTCACAGTTTTCTTTGCAAATATTAGAAACTTGAACCTTTCGGCATATCTTTAAGAGCTGATGCTACTATTCCCCTGCAAATATCTGCAGCATTCAGATCATATCTTGCCATGGGTTATGCTCCGAGTACCTGTGAGGGAAGGCTTTATGCAAATAGATGCAAAATGGTAAATGAGCATAGCTAGTAGCTGAATTATTCTACATATGAAACTGCATTTTTCTGCTCTTTCAGCCATACTCTCAGAAGACAGAAATTCCAGTGAGTCTGCCTGGAAGAATAAAATTTCTATATCTGCCCTAAACACTCCAGAGCCAGCAATGATGCATGAGCCTTTAGTTGGCAGCCAGAAGAGGAAAGCAAGGAAAACTAAGATCACACATCTTGTCCGAACAGCAGATGGTCGAGTGTCACCAGCAGGAGGGACACTGGGTAAGGAAATTGGAGTTTAAATTTTGTTAAAACTGAATGGTTGGAGAGGGTTTGGGAGTACAAGCAGCCTATCAGGGAAGTATTTTTCAGTTAGCTTGGTTTCATACCTGCTTAGAAAGGTCATTCTTTAAAATACAGGTTTCAATCAACTGGGAAATCAGTGAGTCAGTAATGGCCAACTGCTTTTGTTTGGATGCCCAAATCAGTCTTCTTTCCCTGGATATTTCTCTGTAAGAACTGAGAACTGATATAGAGAGAAATGGAAAACGGTTACCTTTCATAATTTTTTTCCAGTCTAGCAAAGACACTGCATCTAGTTGTAGGATGTAAAAATGAATTCTATAATATGACAGTTAATGCCACAGCCCTTGCAGGAGTCCTCTGCCGTTAAGATCATCTTTCAGGACTTCTGTATCTAAAACGTACACAAAAGCTCTCTTCCCTGACCTAAAAGATCAAACTCAGTTGAATGCAAAATCAGTAAACTGCTTCATAAACCTTAGTACTGTGCTTCTGCTAATAGCTTGGGTCAGAAGAGGTTGCAGCATGAATCGGATTACACTTGCAAAATCAAAGTCCTAAAGGTAAAGATTCTGTTAACACCAGACTAGTCAGTATATTGATGGGCTGCTGTGAATTTAAGGGCTAGATTTGCAAGCTTAACTTTCTTCTATTGCAGAGGAGAAGCCAAAAGAGCTGCCACAAAGTACTCTTCAAAAAACATCAAGTGCAGAAACAGATTGCAACAGCGAATGCTCCAGAAATGCAGAGACAGAAGAAAATCATAGTATTACATCAGATATGCCAGCGGTGTCTGCATTTTTTAGCTTAGCTGCTCTGGCAGAAGTAGCAGCCATGGAAAATGTACACAGGTATAGTTTTCTTTTCCCCTTGTTGTCTAAGTGAATAGTATGTGGCTGCCAGCTTGTTCAGAAAGCATGTGAATTGCAGACTGTTTAATTTGGCCTGTGTTTCCTCTTCCACAGCTTTCTATGAATGTCTGTTTTACACCACTTGCTTAGTAGTGTTAAGTCTTCACCTAAATGACAATGTAATCTATTTCAGTAGTCAGTAAAACGATCCTCCCTGGTAAGCTTACCTATCAATTTTTGTATATAAACAGGTTCATATGCTCCTTGAGATCCTAATGATTGAGGGTTTCTAATTATGAGATGCCATTTGTCAGATAATAGCAGATTTAAATAGCTATTGCATGCTGATTTGCATTTTTCAGTGGCCTAAGACTGTGGAGAGAATTTCATATAACTTCAGCTGAAGTTTTTATGCTGAACATGGCTGAAGGAAGCTAACTGGTTATTTTTACTCTTGTGCTTTGCTGTGTAGGAGGCAAAGCATCTGCAGAATGGCATGGGGCAGAACAACTCTGGGTGATGGAAAGCCACGTTAGTTTGGGTTGGTCCTCTCAGTTACTGAGTAGGCTGTCCACACAGATAAGGTGGAGAATGTGCAAGTTACTTGGGGCTGTTGGATCAGTTCAGCATGGTCAGATCCTGCATGCTAGACCTGTGGTGGGAGGAAACCAATGACAACAACTCCTCTTTGGCTCTTAATTATCCAGTGTTGTTCTTTGATGCTGCAGCTTTATTGGAGATGAAACCCCGTCCTTTCCTGCAGTGGAAAGTCAGTGAGGAGATGTTGGGCCAGTTTGAAACCATCACAGCCTCTGCAAATGGCATTTGACAGATTGCTGACTGCCTAAGAAACTCCACAAGGCAGCGGTTGATGAAACCATTCACAACCTCAGTTTACTGTTGATCTCTGTGGCCCCCATCAGCCAAGCCAGTCCTGTGTGTTCAGGCTGCACATCAAACATTGAAAGGCTTTTTAGAAGCTCAGGGGCCCTACAAGAAAAAAAGTCAGCTGAACCCAGCCTGCTAGCTCTTCTCTGCAGAAGCCATTGTCTTGGTTAAGCAAGATTGTTTTGGGTGAGAAGTGTTTTCACACTGCAGTGGCCTTTCCTCTCAGCATTGCAAAACAAGTGTCTGCTATCAAGACAGGAAAAGCCTGAACTCGTTTCTGTCATCTTCTGTGGTCAGAAGCCACGAAGTGAGACTTGGGGAAGTGCTGTGCTAAGCTCTGCTCTTTCTCACACCCTTGTGGTTTCATTGATTTCCATTAACACTGACCAGAATTGCACAAGAGCAACACAATTTGCTTCACTGTGGGTTTTCCCTCTTTGTTCCTCTAAGAATTCTTGTCCTCCTCTTGTCCCTGTTGAAGTGAGCTAATATTTTACATAGGCTTCTGTTTAGGTCTTTCTTTCTTATTCCCACCGTTTGTCATCTTGCCATGCAGCTAGAGCAATGCAGCACCTTCCATGAGGCCTGAAAACACCAAACCAGCAAATGTCGAGCAACTTGTTGCAAATTCCAGCTTGTAATCACCCCAGGGGGAAGTGACAACAGGGGAGGACTCTTTC
>NW_008824474.1:884336-893510 GCF_000699105.1 Pygoscelis adeliae
CTCTTTCCCAGTAGAAACTTAGCCATGTCTCTCGCAGCCAAATGGAAGTCAAAACAGAAACCTAAATCTGATGGGCTAGATGCATCTCTGTTTTCTACTCTGTCAACTGTTTGTTATCTTTTGCAACTCACTTCTTTATTTGCAAATAGCCGGAAATGAGAGCAACGGCATTAGAGGTTTGATGTGTTTCTTCAGTGTCTGAATTTGATTGTTAAATACTTTCACAGAGCCTTGGGCCATGGAAGCCAAACTCCTTTTTAACTGTAATTAGAGCTTGTCTGGAAGCGGCAGCGTGGATTTCATTTGAAGGCTTCTGTTTAGCTTTATTTACCTTGTGCATGCCCCAGTTAAGCGCTATGAGCCTGAGCTGCATTTTGTGCCAAGCCCACTTCCTTGCACTCTGGTTGTGCAAAGCACGTTGGTACCTCCATTTCTGCTGGGGTCTTAGCTGTGCCAGAGTAAGGGAAAGCGGCCCTTGTGTAAATAAAAAGTGGGCCCCAGATTTTCATTGCTGCAAATGACACATACTGTAACAAAAATAGAACCTGACTTGTGAGATTAGATAACAGGCAGTGACGTGCTTTGTGTATGTATTTTAAAAGGCAAGCTGCAAAGGAGCTCTCCCAAGTCCATCTGCTACAATGATTGATGTTGATTTCCAGTACGTGATTCTGGCGCAGTTTGTTTTTATGATACCCTGTGCCAGGGGGTCATTTGTAAATTAACACTGCTGTAGTAATGAAAGAGATGTTGTGCTGGGCTGATGAAGTGGTAAGTCATGAAACTTGGAATAATCCCAATGTGCAACTCTGCTGATGAGTATATTTCTATATTGCTTAAGAGCTGGCTGTTGACTTGCATTGACACGATATATGTCTCTGTGCATTTACCTTCTTTTGCCACACGTGAGCTGTACTCTCTGCTTCTGAGGGCTTAAGCCACTCCCTTACAAAATGAGTAACAGCACTTGTGCACTCTTAACTTGCTCTTCAGCCATGCATTTTGTTTTGTGTAGTCAAATACCATCACGTCTTGGTTTTGCCTGACTTTGCATTGTGTTGCAGTAACACAGGATATTGTGTTACTGTTGCAGGAATACCTCTAAAAAGAGTATGTAACAGCGGTATGTGGGCATCTGTAGGAGCAGGGAGTTACAGTGCTGTAATGTCGGACGTTAAACCATAACATGTGCTGCTTTCCATCGTTTCTGGTCTGATAAAAGCACCTTCCATGCTCCAAATAATGATGGGTGGCTTTTCTTTTCTTTTGCAGAAGTCAGAGGGCCACACCTCTCCCACATGACGGACAGCCAAATGAAATGTCTCAGGCTCCAGTGCTTATTTCCTGCGCTGACCAGTGAAGCTCCACTTTATTGTAAAACATTGTGCTTTACCTAATATCCTAGCCTTGTCTTTACCAAGGGAAGCTAGTCAGTCCATGTGATGGAAACTATAGACTGCAAGCAAGTGCTTATTGCTGAGTGGCCCAGAATTCACTGGAAGCCAGACGTTAGCAACTTGGGCCAGGTCCTCAAATCGGAACCCAGTATGTAGGAGGGTGATATTAATTGTCTATAATGAACAGAAATGGAATGATCCCAGAGCTTGCTTTCTATTGAAGGCTTTTAAACAGTAAATAGGTGGTTGGTGTGAAAAAGGCTGCCTTTACTGTTAGCTCACACAGCATCTCTTTTACCAACCAGAGTACGGCAACTAGTTTCGTATAATACCTAGTTATTCTAAATGAAAATGAAAAAAAAAAAAACCAACAACAACAAAAACACTGACGCACTGCACTAGTTATTATTAGATATTCTTAGTCATTTTTGTACATGAAGATTTAAGTTCTAAGATGGTTTATATTAATAGGTTATGCCTACGTTTATATTGTAGAATGAATTTAAAACCTGTTCCAGAGAACTCAAGGCAGCCTGGACAGATGTACCATTGTTAGCGGTGTTTGGGCAGCCATGTGGTCCAGATGTTCTGCACTTTTATATTTGCCACCAGAGTGGTAGAGTTTACTGGTAAAAACGCTGACAGGCTATGTTTGGGTTTGTTTCTTTTTAATTTACCTTTGAATAACCAGGATGATGTGCATTAGAAAAAGGAGTGGTGTATGGAAAAGAAAATACTGCAGATAATTGACTTGTCTTTCATGCCTTGGAGGGTTCCTTTATTTTTGCATAGATATCTGAGCTACTTGGTGAAACTTTCCTGTAAACAAAAAGTACTGCAAATGCGTTTTTCAAAAGTGACCTTAGTATTATTTCACCGTTCTGAAAAACCTAAACCCGTGACTTTTCGATATATACGTACACCGATACACATACCTTTTACATTTTACAGACACTGGCATTGTTGTAGTTACTATGCACAGTCCAAACCGGCTTCAGAGTTTGCGTAAAGGGCCAATTACAGTTTGTGTTGGTAAAGTGGCAAGTTGTATACAGATGAACTACAACCGAAGAGTAACATTTGACTGAATTCAGACTACCAAACAGATCCATCTGCCAGTTTCTGTCTTTGCTTATGTTGAATTTTTGTGTTTTGCTCTCATAAATACATCCCAAAAGCAGGCCAAGTGTATCACTTGGCCTGTTATCTTTGCTATCTTGACTTACACTATTGTATAACCAAGCATTGATTCCTACCAACAGATGCAAAACGATCACTAGTAATTGATCTAAAGCTACAAATTCAACAGGGTACTTCTATAGCACAAGATGTTTCCCTACTTTTTGCATTGTAGCACAACAATTTACCAAATTGGACTCCAGCAATAATTTTCTATTAGTCTTCGTCATACTGGCTGAACTTTTGATAGTATTAGATTGAGTTTGAAGTTCTTTGAATTAAGTCTTTAAATGATGCGAGTTTACATCATTCTATCAGGCATTCTTATTTATACTTGACTGAATTGATAATGTGTTTTGGGGTTATTTTGTAACTAATTTGATGTAATAGCCATATGGAGAGTAACTCTATTAATGCTTGCTAGGTTTAGCCTTTCATTGTTGTAGTTAAGTGAAAGTCTTTGGTTCAGTGTCGGGAAACAATATACAACATACCACACGAGTTGTAACAAAGGATTAAAGGTCTGACAAAAGGCAGGTAGCTGGGGAAGTGTCACTGAAACAGCACCATCAAGGATGCGTGTGTGTTGGAAGAAGGGAACAACAACAAAAGAACAACAAAATTTATGAGCCAATGAGTCAGTGAAAAGGCTTTTTAAAAATTCAGGTGAATACATGACTAAGAGCCCCTAGGATGCCATTACAGCCTATGGCAGTATTTTTAATAAGATTTTATTAAAGTTTTATAAGTTATTTTAACAAGACAGGAAAAACTTAAAGGACTTTAAACTGTTGGGTCACAGCAGGGTGGCTGTTGGAGTTTTGGACCACTTTATAATTAGCTGAAATCCAAATATGTTACAGTGCAGGCCGTTCACGTTGACAATGGTACTAACTTATTTCTCTAGAAACCTTTAGAGTAGATATATTTTTGTCAAAGCACCCCATCCTTCCTCGATTTAAATTTCAATATTGTTCCTGAAGATATTTCTGTATATTAATGGTACCTTTTTTAAAAGAAACAGAAAATTACTTTTTTCTATATGAATTAATACCTTACTTGATCTGCTTTTCCTTGACTTTCCCTTAGAGAAGGGGGTAGGGTTGGGTCAGTTTACTGGATATGACTGTTTTCAGATACTTATAAACCTTTTTGTAGATATGCTTAATTTTTAAGCGATTAGGCACTGAGAGTAGCAGAAATCCTGCAAAGCTTTATAGTTCACTAGGCATTTGCCTTTGTTGGTTCTCTGAGTGATGTCTTGATTTCAGTAGCTAGAATTTTCCCTGAATCTACTAGAATGGGTATCAGTATTTTCAGGTAACAAAGTCTGTTAGCACAACAAAAATTTCAGACCAATATCTTACTGTATTGGGGTTGGGTTTTTTCCTTGTTTGTTTTGTTTTAATTTTTATTAATTTCAGCTGCTTTCATTTTGGAAAATCTTACTGCTATTGTGTGTACTTCAGTATACCAGCGAACACTGTTACCCGTTAACACATTGTCCACAAATGCCTCTAGAGAAGAAATTGTTGCACCTTATGTATATCTCAAGCAAACCAAAATATGATGCTTTTCTGCTTTGTTTATTCTGAATATGTTGTATCATACTTTACTGAACCCATTTTAACTTAGCTAAAGCTATCAATATTTATGCATTTCACATTATTTTCTGGATCTGAACCTGTGTATAAATCTTTCTTTAAAAAAAAAAAAGAAAAGCATTTACCGTAGTCGTCCTCTGTGACTTATCCATGGGAGGGGGGGGAATCTTGTCTCAAGTGTAAAATGCAGTACTGTCCCAGTTTTCCTTGGCTTTTATTTATTTAGTGATCTTCGATATTTCATATGTAGTTTTGAGGTATACAAAATACATTGTCGTAGCCGAAGCTACAGATCTAAGCAGCTGGGAGAAAATTACTGTAATGTCCTCTTAATTGTTCTAGTACTGTATACAAATATGGGAAAAATGTTCTGCAGAACATTTGAGATGCAGATTCTTATCCCCACAGTAGGTTATTTTCCAGATATTAGACCAAATCAATCAAAACTCAATGATCTTAAAGGTCTTTTCCAATCTAAGTGATTCTATGATTCTAAAAACATCTATGGAGATTACTTAATGCTCTGCTTATGGCAGTAACTACCCCTTGAATGTGCTGTGATTTCAGAAATAGAATATATTTATTTAAGATGACTGAATGCTCTTTTATACTAATACAGTATCCCAAAGTCATGAGCAAGAGACTTCTTGGTAGTTTGGGTATCTATTTTATAGCATTGGTAGATGACTTTTGAAATTAAAGTGATAAGCGTTGTTGGAAAGGGGCACAGGAACAAGGGACTGGTAGAAGCATGTGAACTTGTGGTGTTCAAATTCCAGCTTTGGTCTTTATTATTTGGGTGAAAGCTGCCTTTGTAGCACAAGGCTGAAGAGCACTCTGCAGTTTGTATTGAGTAGAAACCCGAGAGAGTTGTTACTCACATCAGAACACGGGAATGCCTTACAGTTTAGATGCTGTCTTTTGGAACAAGATATTAAATTGAAGCAGTTTTAATTTCCACTGCCTGTTTAGCTACTGTACAGATACTGAACAGACTGAAGGCAATAGTTGTAGATGTGGGACAGCTAAGAGAGGATGAAAGGAAAGCTGGCCTTTGTTCTCAGTATGGCAAAGTTATGGCAACAAAGGGGAATTAGGAAAAAAGATAGATGTGTATATATATGTGTGTGTGTATGCGTGTGTGCGTGTGCGCCTGGGTGTGTACATTCTGCAAAAAAAAAAGTAGGAAAAACAAAAACATGATGGGTCTGCAAGAGACTATAAGGTATGTTGACCCTTTGAGTGCACTCCCTTTTTTTGAATGCTGAGTCTAATATGGCTACCTCTCCTAAAAGACTACTTTCATTAACTTCCATTTGCTTTCAGGCTTGATCGTGTAATCTTTTCAGCCATTGATACCATTTGTATATCACTGTGTGCTTTACTTTGCAAGAGCAACGTTTATGTAGTGCAGACAACGTAAAGGCTGAATATACTATGGTAGCCAAACTATGTTGCTGGAGCATTTTTGTTTAACCTCTGCCATAGTCATATGGGTTGCAGGACGTGGGCCCGCTAGCTCTAGTTGGTTCCGTGAGATCGTGTTTTGTAACAGCAGAAAATGCAGTGCTCAAGAGGGGGTGGACTTCAGGTATTGCCAGAGGTGACGCAGTAAGCCGAATGCTGCTCTTGAAACTTATTCTGGAGTTTACGTTTGCAATCCTGATTTCGCAAGGAAACATAACTGTGCAACTTGTGTATTGTATACCATAACGTTATCCATTAGATGCTGTTTGTTTGCCATGCTTGTTTGACAGATTGTAGAGCCTCCTGGGTATCTTTGCCATGTTTTGTAATACTTGTGGCATTCTCCTTACCTTGTATGTATTGTGGAACTGTCACCTACAGCTGCCAGGATGCTGAGGCACTTCATGACACTGAGCGCCATGAACGAGTGCATTTAGTCTGTGAAAGAGTTACTAGCCTCCTCCCCTGAATTCCCCAATAAAAAGGCACAGTGAGGTTTATGCTCTCACCTAAGTACTATTATAGTCATTTATATACTCAGTATTTTCTACTGAACTGACAGCTTTGAAGAAGCTTATGAGGTGGATGTATATTTTATGTTCCCCCACTAATTCTTCTAAGGCAGAAATCTAGGAAGACTTGACATGAGATCTCCACTCAGCAACACACCTAAGCTTATGCTGAAAACCATCCTTACTTACGGGGCAGCATTGCTGTTTGCACTGTGACAGTGCAGGAGCCCCGATTACGGACCACTACGCTCTTGGAGTTAAGCTTGCGCTTGCGTGATGTTCCTGGGGGAGGCACGTCATTGTGGCCTAGGGCCTTCATTGACATGGAATTTTAAAAATGACTGCAAATAGCTTAACATTTATTGAGTTCTTCCAGAGAACTGCATTGTAGTTTCTGGGTCTTAACTGTTACCATATACCAGCAGACCCACACTGTACTGGAAAAAACCACACCTGTACAGGCTAACTAACTAGGCTTCCAAATGTAGTGGTCTAATCTACTCTTTTCACCCCTGCAACTGAAACCTTATTTTCTCCCACACACTGCTACACTTTAATCAGTGGTTGGGGCTTTGAAGGTGACAAAAGCAAGAGAGGCATATATGTGCGTGTGTCTGCATGTATACACGTGCATACACACACCCCACATCGGAGTGCAGTGACTTGCAACGTGTTCTCTGTACAGAAGTGTTCCCATGTTAGGTCATAAAACAACATGAGGTTTCTCAGACGGTAGTTTTCCAACTTCCTTGCTAGATTTCAGTCTCTTTCCTTCACGTTACACCATAAGGTGTGATTTTCAAAAATCACACCTGAAAAAAACCACAGATCCTGCTGACCTGGATGCTACGAAAACCTTCTTTCTCAGCAGTGCTTGCTTTTAATAACCAGTATCTGTTGACAGGTTTAACACAACTGATTTGCTATGATCTTTCTTTCTAGGGCCCAATCCTTCAACTTTTATTCTCACACACAGTTCCACTGAGTTTTGACCCAGTATTTGGCTTTATTCTCTCCAAAGCTTGGTGTAAACATGCCTTACAATAGTTCATCTCCATCGATGGTATAACAGAGCTACTGCCTTCTTAGATGTGTGTAGTTAAAAGTCAATAAGCACATTTATAGAATGTCATACTTTCTTCAAAAACCTCTAATTTGATATTTTTAAGTGCACATGTTAAGTCATGTGTATAACATGCTAAAGTACATTAAACTGTGATAATGAAACTGAATAAAATATTTAATAAAATATTTGAAATATTTGAAAAGGACCTTCAAATAGATTTCTTGATGTTCATTCTATTTTGGTTATCTAGTGTGTGCCTGTAAACAGTTTCCCATTTAAACCTAATGATTGCAAATAAATACTATTCAAACAGAGCTTCTTTGATACTTCACCTGCTTTACTATCAAATGATTGTTTACTTTAACATATGGCTGAGTTAGCAGTATTTGCAGAATTTGTTTTTAGCTACAGTATGAATTTGTAGGCTTTTTTATACTTAAAAAGAAACAAGGTCGTTTTCCACCTGAAAATGGAAGATGCCAAAACCCAGAGACGGATCCTCAGAACTGTAAGCTGTAGTTTCCTGTCAGATCATCCGTTCAACTTCTACACAATGACTATAAAGATGTCGCATATTTTGCAAAGAACTTCTGTCCATTTGTTCTTGCTTACACATCTGTAACGGGAGCTTCCGTTTTATTTTTAAAAACTTCTGAGCCTGGTTCAGCACTGTTGACATTGTTGGAAAGATCCATAGGCCCATGCAAGTGCCCCAGAATTCAATGGATTTATATCAGCATAAAGCTGGAGACTGTGGGACAGAGAGAGCCAGCACTCAGTGCAGTTGGGCTGCGGGGGAAAAGTTTGCCTTTTCTCCTGAGCTTTCCAGGTATCCACTTCGTGTTTCTGGATTTTGTCGTCTTG
Source organism: Pygoscelis adeliae (assembly GCF_000699105.1). NCBI lineage: Eukaryota > Metazoa > Chordata > Aves > Sphenisciformes > Spheniscidae > Pygoscelis > Pygoscelis adeliae. The sequence continues at coordinate 892,426 of NW_008824474.1, forward strand.
GCACAACTGGGAAGCTCAACTATAGTCCACACAAGTATAAGAGAAGTCATCTGATGTGAAGAAGCCCTTGCTATGTTTTCGGTCTTTGGACACTATAAGAGAACTTACTCAGAAGTGGATTCTCTTTTCGAAATAAGTAGCAAGTGTCATCAATGTTTAAACTTAAAGGTCCCCGCTACTTTGGAAACTTACTTAAACCAGGACTGTGTTCTGCCCATATATTTTACCCTCTTGAGTCTTGAAAATCAGACTGTTGGGGATCTTGTCTTTTCCTGTCCTTGGATGCCTGAAGCCGCCTTGATTGCAATGTATTTTTCTCATCACAGAAGACCCAAGTACAGAATTCATTAAGCCAGTAGACACCAGTTATTCACATGGGAGCAGAAATCCTGTCTCCGAGTCAAAAGTAGCAGAAGGGAAGCCTTTAGGTTGGGGGTTTTTTTAACTATGTGCCATTTACTCAGGGAAGAAGAAATGTATGCAGTCTTGCACTGCCTTTACTGTGTATGCGTCAGTATGTCTGCAAAGCAATGCCAGGAAAGGAAGAGCTTCAGCATTAAAGGCCACGTAAAAGTCATACTTGGGGAAGGGGGGGAGAAAAGCTCTGATTCCATGAGCAAAAAAAGCTGGAAGAAATGTCCTTACAAAGTATATATTCTCTCAGTGTAGTATGCCCAGTCAGGGACATTGAAGTCACTACTCTGGTTTTTTGATTACCAAATTACCTTAAAGGAGTCATCTTCATTCCTCGAACTCCCATCTTTTTTCATCTGCTCTCATTTTGTTCTTCCAACAAAACACCTGCTGAATTCAGCTAACTCAGTGCATCTAGTTTTGTTACCCAGCTTTCACTCACGTTGCTTCTTGCAGCTGCATGGCATTACGCTGACACTTTCTTAAATGTCAGGTAAGATAAATTTCCACTAACACTTTTGGAAAAACACGGGGCAGAAAGGCATCATCCTCGTAAAACGCCATGCTTCTGCCAGGCGTTCCAACATTCTCCCCTTGATACCATTTGTTGGGTTCTTTTCATCGTTCGTCCCAGGGTTTTTTAACGTGCAGCTCACCCTGCTTTCAAATAC
>NW_008824474.1:893522-901716 GCF_000699105.1 Pygoscelis adeliae
CAGTGCGACAACATTAAGTGAGACACAAAGTAGACTTGAGCATACCATAACCATGCTATAGCTCATGAAGCTGTCGATTCTTCAGTAGGACACTGGCACTTTGTAACAAAATATGAGATGCATTCCTATATCTGCTGCAAAGTTCTATTTTGTTTTTTTTTCAGAAATAAAACCTGTAAGATATAACGCCTACCATCTATTCAGTCTCAGCTTCTTTTTGTGAACTGTTCTTGGCACAGAAACAGTAAGAAATGGAGCTCTAATATAGTTGTATTTAAAATGTACTCTAGATTTCAATTAGACTGTATCAGTTACTTTCTGATAGGAGAAGATAATGTTCTTCAGCAGAAGTAAGCTAGCACAAGATGTAGCTGTCTCAACTCCAGCTGAAACTCTAGTTGAAAATCCAGCCTATATAAAGTGATACAAAAAGTTTATTCCATATAGAGCAGCACTTGAACCTATTTGTCAGCCCATGAAACAAGAGGAACTAGTTGAAATAGACCCAAAAATCAGACCAGTTGAGTTACGAGTTTCAGGCTTAGCACCGAAGTGTAATTTTCTGAATGCAAACACCTAATACTTTAATCCACTCTGGAGCATTTTGTTTATTACTTTTGTTACCTTAGTGTTTGGATATGGAGAAGTAACATCGTGAGTGTCAGGTGCATTTATTACAGTTCACAGACTAAGAGAAGGCCAGTGTTGCCATCAAACAACATCCAGTGTAAGGAAAAAAAAAAAAGGGGGGGGGGGGATTTTTGGGAGATGTCCTTCTGATCCAAAAGAAGTATTTGGAGTACATCTTAAAGTTAGATATATGGCCTACCAAAGGCTTCCCAGTCACGGCAGACCATCAGGCTCCAGTCAGATCAATCTGAGAATCAGTTACCTTCCTTCCAAGGTCTGTGTGGGTTCCCTTAATACCGGGTCAACACCTAGAGTTATGATTTCGTTTCAGGCTTTCCTAGTGTGAAAAATCTTGATTCCTGGATGTTTTCATGAGTGAGATTCTTAAAATGATATTGCTGCTGGAGGTCTTAAAACTCAGCAGCTTGTTGCTGAAAGTTTCAGGGTCCAGTATCTGAGATATACCAACTTCAGAAAGTTTACCATAATGGGATTTCTGTTCTAAGTGGGGCTCTCTAAATGCTGCTGGCTTATCACTGGGGATTATTAAAACATCTTACCATCTTTCAGGAGTTAAGGAGAATTTGGAAGTCAGATAGTCCCAATCTGTCTAAGATTTATTTTTGGTGTCGGTGTCCAGTAATACTGGCTGAGATGTTCCATCTGGTTTGGTCCTTGCTGGCTCAATCAAACACCCATTCTTGCCCGTGGGTGAACCTTACTGGGGCTCCCAGTTGCAGCGTTTGTTATGAAGCAGGGCTCTGGCAGAGGGAGGCTTTTTCCCCACAAGCCTCCCAGCCTCTCCCCTTCAGGAGAGCAAAGTGTTTCTATGCCACAACAACTTTGTCCATGCAGCTGGGATCTCTTTTTGCCCACAGCTACTCAGATGCAATTTTTTTAAAACAAAATAAAACAAACCTAGCTGGGAACTTGACAGTAAAGTCGGACCTTCATGAACTTTCAGGTTTCAGTAGGCCATAGTTTGAGAGTGAGGGGTGTAATGCGTCTTCAGTTAGAGCAGCTATGTAAATTGTGTGCAGAGAGTGACAGTTTACGGCAACAAAGCTGGGTTTCCTTTTGTTTTGGAAACCAGTGTTTTCTAATGGAAGTAAGGTGGCAGGGAAATTGCCATCGCAGCAGATGGACTATTTTCATCAACCTTCAAGAGGTTCCAATTTCAAGAGCAAGGTTTGCCAGCCGGTCTAAAAAAAAAAAAAAAAAAAAAAAGGGAAAAATGAAAATTTTCTCTACCCCAAACAAAAAAACCAACCAACCTTCCCCCCCCCAGCCCTTGCCTGCTTTTGACCTCAAATCCTTTTGAAGAAGTGCAGCTAATGCATGCAATAATGCAACTGATATTGAGGATGATTTACACAAGAGTGGGAATGCACTTCCATAAAAAAAAAAAAAAAAAAAAAAAAGAGGAGAAATTGCAATTCTAGTCTGTGGCTTGGAATGGATGCCGTGTTTTGCTTCAGTGACTGTAGCGATAGTTTTTCAGACAGAAGTAGTATGTGAGGTACTTGAGGTGTGGTGCAGTTCTAAACCATGCCGTTTGCTTCTAGATGATAGATGTATTTGGCACGTGGCATAAGTGTTGCTAAGTGCTTCCCTGTATGTATGTCATAAATAATACTGAGTGTTCATCGTCATTTTAATTAGTGCTTAAGAAAATTCTTCCTGCTGTGTTTCAGGAAAATACATTGTGCTTGGCTGGCACAGGGCATCGTTTTACCCTGGCAAGTAATGGTTGGAAGCATTTGCGATGTGACTGTTTAATCTTGGTACATATTTTCTTTCAAAACCTCTTTACTAGTAACTATCTTTAGTGTACTGTATTTAGGATATAGTTAATTCAGCTCTGGGATCTTTTAAAGTGAAGACACCTACTTAATTCTTATGCAGAAATCCACACCAGCAAGGGAATGTCTTAGAAAAGAAGGGTTGCTAAGGGATGCCATATGCAAATGCTAGATCTCATAAGATGTGTGGCATACAAGATGTATGATTGCAGACGTAGGAGCCAGGCTCTTGGCAGGTATCAGCACAGGTTCACAGTGTCATTGTGCTGGCTTGCATGAGGGGAAAACAAAAGAGCCTATGGTTTAAATGTCAGGACAGCTGTATTTTAAACCCATTCGATTCACCGAGTCCAACGTGTCGTCGGCACCGTGTGCTCTTCCCAGAGGGAGTTTGAGGGTTGCTGCGGCGGGAGGCTCCATTGCTGTGCTGCGTGTCCTGAGTATTTGCTGTTCATTGTTTTCTGAAACTCAGCATTTTTAACTTACAACTGGATATGAAGACGGTCACAGGTTCCAAGATCAGTCGCAGCTGTAGTATAGTGATACTTGGTACAATAATGTTGTCCGCTGACAGGTGCAGCAGCCCCACTGTAGATTTAAGGCAATAAAGTGGTAACCAGCGGTTCTCGAGGTCCTCCAGGATTGCCTCCTTGGGGTGGCTGAGTGCAGTTGCTGCCTGCTTCGGAGGACGGGGTGTGGGTTTTATGGTGGCAGCACTAGCAAGCCTGAGCGAGTCACTTGGACGGACTCTGTTGCACTCAGTGCTGCAGGAGCGCGCAGGGAAAAGACCGTCTGTCCTTAGGTCACTGACTGCCCCGCTTGGGCCAGGCTCTGGGAACAGCAGAAATAGAGGGTGCTCGTAAAAAATCCTTATAAAAGTCAAGCAGAATTTTACTCAGTCGCATCCATACATGCATAGCAACAGGATCCATTCAGTCTTTTATGGCTTTTATATAAAAATTGCCTTGAATACACGATGTTTGCTGCCATGAGCTCTGACAGCTGCACTACTCACGCAGCATGCACTGTGCACTTGGTTTCTTATAAACAGGTGAGGGGAAAGTATATGTATGTTTTACAGATTTCTGTATCTACCAGATGGCAAAATGTACCTGACATGCCTTGGTCATCGGGTGGTTAGAAGAACAATAATCCCCAGATTGTTGTTGGGCTGTCCCCAGTCTGTAGGGCTGGGTCCTTATTTCAGCATTTTCAAACAGATAGCATATCTGCAGATGCATTTTTGAAATAACACTTGTGAGTTGTACTCCTGATATATGTTTCATGTGTGAGAACCATGAAAACACCGTAATACGTAAGAGTCAATATAAAAGCAGTAGTTTCATATTCACAGACTCTCTTAATCTGCAACTAGTTTAAAAAACCTCGACAAAAAATATGTGTGTGCTGTTCCACCTTGGCAAAGTGATTCTATAATTGACAGCCAAGGGTTGCCAGCAGGGATTTAAAAGCATCTTTAATAATGAGATAAAAATGTATTCTTAAAGAAAAATTTCTGGGATTTTAGACCATTCAGAAAATACTCCAAGTGCTTTGCAAGATGAGTAACATTTACTACTTTTGATTAACAAAACCACAAATACAGTTAGTTTAACAATCCTTAAATAAATAGAAAATGGTGGATGTCATTTTTTAGATGCCATGCATTGCCTCAGACCTAGATGGGAGCCCCTTGGCTGCACAGGTCCGTCACACTTGGCGGTGCTTGCAGGAGGATGTGGTGGCATGTCTGGAATGTGCAGCTGCCCTTGGCATCAAACCACCGTCCTGTAAATCTCAGCCATTGGAAATCCATTGCCTTCAAGATAGAAGGGGCATAAACAGCATAAAAGCTGTTTAAAAATAAGAACTGTCTGGTTTTTGTCACTTTTGTCAAATCTACTGTCCAACTGAAAATGCTTTTTATTTGATAGAGACAGATCTCTTCACTGTATGGTTTTGTTTATGTTGCTGGAAGTTGGAAATGTCAAGGTTCGCTTACAAATTTCTCACCTTCCTTTTCAGTCATCTTGCCTTTCCTCTCCTCTCTTTTCTCGGGTGGCTAAGAACTTGATGGACATCAGTAGCAAAACATCCCACTGATTTTCAGTAGGATGGACAGTGTCCCACACCCTCCCAAGCTACTGCACAGCTCTGAAAAACCCACATTTTTTTAACTAGTGGCATTTTAACAACAATTTTCCCCAACTGTGGCTGAACATCAAACGCAGCTTCTGCAAAAAGATAGGCACAAGGAGGTGGGATCCTCCAGTGAAGTGGGTACAGCAGCAAAGCTGGGCTCCCCGAACCCTTCTTGCACCCCGGCTTTCTGTAGAAAAGCCCAAGCAGCACCAGTGTCAGGAACCCGGCAGGCTTTTGAAATAGGATAAATTATTTCCTTCCCCTAACAGTTTATTGTTGAGAATAGTTTCACAGTTTATGAGGATTTGGCCTGGTTCATTTTTTAGTGCATGCCTTGTTATAGCAACTAATGTACCTTGAAGTCGCATGCGTTTTTTAAAAAACAAACCAAACCCCCCTTCAGCACTGCGTATTAGACCTGCAACGTTTGCGTTAGCTCATGCTAAGCCTTGCAAAGTAAAACTCTTGCCACATTTCTAAATTCCTTAGAGGGGAAAAAAAGTCCCCAGACAATTAAATTTTCTTTCTCCATAATTTCTTCAGAAACCTTCAGATCAAATAAACCTAACACCGGCTTTTCCAGTTACCTTGCCCATGTAGCCTCACCTAAGCCAACAGGTACACGTGGGGGAAGCCTGCGGGATCAGGACCACGTTTACATGAAGCATCATTGCTTTCCCTCTGGAGCAGGCACCCTGGCCGTTGGGAAGCGCGGTGCAGCAGCCCCACTGCATCCGAACGGATCGGATGGGGATGCCACCCGAACGCTGTGGACAGGCCCCCTCAGCGCCCGCTGCAGAAAGCTGCAGTAAGAGTTGCACCTGCAGGTTTCAGGTATCAAAGTAAGGGCTGTTGCTCTGCATGTCTTGTCAGTCAGTAAAATGTTGCTTTTAATCTCTGTATCTTCCGCCTACTTCTGTTTGAAAGCTGTCCTGGGCACTTTGTGTGACAGAGCTTGTGTCGGGTGAGCAGTTCTCCGTGGTTTTGAGTTTTGAGCAGCGCTGGATACTTGCTGTTGTAATCTCTCCTTCTCCTGTGCGCATGGAGTTATTGCTGATGCAAAGACATTTTTATCCTCATTGTTACTGGGCATTGATTTAATCAAGAAACATGAAATCGGGAAGGCTGCAACAGACTTTCATAATTAAGCGTGTCACTGAATGATCTTTTTTAACCCACGTGAAATTTATAAATTGGGGGAAAAAAATAATTCAGGGTGCAGACAAGCCTACAGGAAGGCCAGCATCAAATTCTGCATTTTCCGCTTGCGTGTCTATGGTGAGGGCAGGTTAGCAAGCTGCTAAAATAACTGTTCGCTGCAGAAATGGTAAACAGATGGGTTCCCACGGCCATCTGTAGGTGAGCGTGGCAGACGGGTGCTGCCGCTGCTCCTGTTTATTCGCTTCCTTTCATTCCTTGTAGGTTGATTGCTATTAATGTTGTCATATTAATTGCGCACCGTAAGCCAGCTGATAGGAGCTGGGCGTGTGAGGTCAGCTTTGGGCAATCGTATTACGTTGAATGCAGTGTCGCAGATCATCTTCGCAGTAGTGTTGGTATTTCCTAATGATGTTTCATCTCGATGTTTGTGAGTGCCTGTTAAATGTCCCAGGCTCCTAGCTTGGCTTTTTTTCTGTTTTCTTTGAATGCCCAGCCAATGCAAGCTATCGGCAAGAACCAGCAGAAAATATTTAAAAGGTTCAGTGATTCTTGTCAGTGTGGAGTTTTCTTGCTCATTATCAACTTGCCAACAGTTCGGTCGACATTTTTCAAGACGACGGAAGGCTGAAGGAAAGCTTTCCATGGCAGCTTTTGAAATGTTAGGGTGAACATTTCTCTGCATTCTTCTTGGTTTGCTGCTCCCCAGTTTTTTTTCAGGGGGGCTGTAAAAGTAGACGGGCTTTTGATGGTTTGTGAGGAAGATGTAAGCTGACTCTTAACAGGATGTCTGAAGAGCTTGTGTGTGTTCCTGGACAAACAGCAAGCCAAGGCAGAAAACGGAGCAGCCAGTCAGGGTATTAAACACATCCTGGGTCGTGGCAGGATGAGATCTTGGCAGTATCTACTTGGCACAAAGTCACAGGGCCAAAAGGGACTCGGAGATGACAGCTAGAGAGTTTCTCAGCCCTAAGGAAGCTTAAACTATACTTACCACATACCTGACGGGTGGGTGTTGAACCTGTCCTTAAAAGCCTTTAATAGTGGAGACTCAACCATTTCCCCATGCTGTTTTTTCCAGTGCTTGACTATCTTTACATTTTGAGGGTGGTTTATTCCCCCAGTGCCTAAGTGCAACATTTTAGGGTATAGGAGAAAAAGATGATGTCCTCAAAAGATGTTAGATAGAGAAGCGTTTTAGCTGTTTTTATAAATGCAACCTTAGAAATAACGATAAAATCTAAGACAAGATTTTCAAGGAGCACCAGCCCAACCCTATGGCTAGCCACAGGACTCCTCCATGCCTTTGAAAATCTCTTGCTTCGAATGGTGTGTCAGGTTGACGGTTAATAGCCATACCAGAGAGGTTCAAAGAGACCTTTCTCCTTGTGCTGTGTTTTCTATCTAGCAGTTGCCTTTAATTTTTTTTTTTACAGAGTTCAGACAGTAAAAAAAAAAGAAAAAAAAAAATAAATAAACCCAACCCAAAACAACCCAGCTTGCCAGCTTTTTCCTCAGTACCCTTTTCAGACACTACGAGTCCATCATTAAAGCCATATTGAGAGGAGGAAACCAAAGGAGAACTGTCATTTCGTTAGGCAGTGCTTGTGCCGGCCACGCCGAGAGGCTGGTGAGCCAGCGGGCGCCGGAGCCTGCCCTCGCTCTGCGGCCATCCTCTCTCAGCTGCCTCCGGGCTTGGAAACAGGTGTTTTCCTGGCTGTCCTCTGGTGGGATGCTGCTGGCAAGGCATCGCCTGTGCTCGCAGAGAGGTCCCTGCCTGGTGTCCAATCCAGCTTCTCCCTGGGAGATGTGGGAAAAGCTGGCCGCGATGGTGTCGGCAGCTCAGGGACCAGGACATCCCTCGGTCTTCGTTTTGGGATGGGGACCCATGGCTGTACACGTGATACTCTCTCCAGCTCCAAAACCAGGACTAGTGGAATAATTTTGAAATAGTTAGGAGACTAATGAAGCAAGTCCAGTGTGTTAGCAAGAGCGGTGCGCTCCCGTGCTGATAGTGCACTGATTTACCCGGGGAGATGCTGTGGTTTGCCAAGGAGTTGCATGGGAACAGACCATGCTTTTCTCCGTGCAGAATACCTAAAATCAGAAATGGGCTTCCAACAGGGAAGCAAAGGGGAGAGCACATCCCTCAAGCAAGGGAGGCAATTGCCTTCATTTTCTGCCCGTGTGGGGCTGTCGGGAAGCTCCCTGCCTGCACTCCCGGTCGCTGTGGCTGGCACCAGGGCAGGGTTTTGCTGCGCTCAGCAGAAGTTGTAGGCTTACAGGAACAGGTCGGCAAACCTCTTCCACACTAACGGTCCAGGCACAGGGCAGAGGTCGCCCCGACCGTGCCAGCGTGCTGCTGGCCCCAGGGCCCACCAGCCCTGCTCTTCCACACAGCACCACACAGCTCGGAGGCAGGCGGAGACAATGGCCAACACCCCTGGCTTCGGGCGCGCACC
>NW_008824474.1:901847-912319 GCF_000699105.1 Pygoscelis adeliae
GTCCTTGGCTTGTGACCCCGACAAGAAACGGCAGTAAGCTGCGGCAGAGGTGGCCCTGCAGGTGCTGCTGGAGGCCTGCAGTGCCCATCAGTTGCCGTTGTGGCCTCAAGGTCCCCTTTAAGCCGCTCCAGGTGGTGGTACGGACCCAGGCACTGACACCCAGGGAGGTGCAACAAAGAAGAGCAGAGACTGAGTGCTGTATCGAAGAGCTAAAATAAGTGAAACCATAGGCAGGACACAAAGCAGAGGCCCTAGTAACACTGGCCTCCTACCGGTGCTTGCTCCAGGGGACGCCTGGCCCAGTTATGGGCATGGGTATGGCAAGGAGCATAGATGGGTGAGGGACCCAAGTCTCTTTAGTTCCAGTAAGAGCCGTTGAAAAAACCCAGTGCAACTGTGTATCAACCAGAGGCTGACTTTTTAAGGGCTGCATCTCCACAGACAACCTGCTGCAGTAGCTGGCGATCTCAGAGTGTTGAGAGAAAAAGCATTTCATGGCTAAAAAGAAATGGGTGCAACAGAGCAGTTCAGAAAATGCAATTTCCTCAACAACCTTGTGAGTGGGAGAAATGGCACTTTTATAAAAGGGGAAACGAGGTTTGTGGAAGGGATGAACAGATTTTCCCCAAGCCTCGTAATCACCCTGGCTAGGATGGCCTAGCGCTAGGAATTTTTGGCTTCTGGTTTCACACACAAACTAAGAAATACGGTGGATGCCTATCAAACTGCACTTCAGTTGCAAATTAACCAACATGTCCAGCAGTTCCCGACTTTCACAATCGATACAATCTTCAGTGATGCCTGGAGAAGGAAAAGTGTTTTCCTTCATGTTTCACGGTTTCTCTCTTGCTCCAATAGACTCTTAATCCCTCGTGCTCCCCCTGGTTTCCTCGCTCCTGCTCAGCCCTAGCAACCCTACCCAGGATAAGCAAAAATAGGTTGTGGTGGAGTCAAAAGCGACCAAAAAGGCTGCACTTTACAGCGGATCAACTGGAGCATGACTGCCAAATTACACCCTTTTCCTTGGTAGTCAAAAAACCACAAGAGCAGCCAGTAAAGGTGAATCTTTAATTGATTTTATATCCAATGTAAGTGCTTCTCTCTTAAAATTTGCCTTTTTTTTTTCCTTCCCAGCATAGCGGGTTGCTTCTCGTATTTTCCCTGCTGTTGAGTATGAGCATGTGTTTTGAGTCCTGTAGAGCTGAACAGGAATTACTAAGAGAACTGAAAAATAGCACTAATCCTGTAACCCTTGCAGGCACAAAATTCTTACCAAAATACAGAAAAAAGGAGCTGTGCTTGCACGCCCATCTGTGTAACACCAAGGGTAAAAGAAGGTCTAGATACATAGATAAGATGAAGTAATACTCTGTGGCGATGCAGGAACTGAGGTGACTGAGTTTTAAACAGCATCCATACACAGTGGCTTTCCCAATATAGGCAGAAGAATTTGCGTCGTACAGGTCAGCTTCTAGCTTTTGTGTGTGCCTCTCTTCTTACGGTACTTACCTGCGTGCTCTGGATGGGTACCTGGACGAGATAGAGAAGGATACCTGCTGCTTGGATAGCTATGGTTGCTTCTGAGGTCACTATGAAATACCAATCAGGAATTTTCTAGCTTTACTGTTTTGCAAGCGAAGATGCAGAGGGTAATGCTGAATTCAGCAAGGATGTGTTTGCCTGGCAAAGTGCTAATGACAGGTGTGCTTTTAAATAGAGTCCATCCTTCATTCTGTAATACTGCAAATACATCCTGTTCCATCAGGGCGTCCGTTTTTAAGCTCCCCTATCAAAATGCCAGGCTTGTTATGGGAAACAGTTTATTTATTGCCACACGTTTCTTGATACACGTTTTCTGCTATACTCAAAAGACGGCTTCTGCTGAGGGTGTGTTGTATGCATTTGGTCAGATGTCGGTGCTCGTACTGGAGGTCGTTTCTGCCCGGTGGCCTGTGCCAGGCCGGGGGTCCCGGGGGAGCAGAGCGGTCCCTTGCGCTGGTTGGACCATGCCGAGTCACACAGGCCAGATCCTGGCTTGGCAGGTCACAAGGAAACATTGCAGGCAGGGGGGGCATACCTGGGCACGAGTGAAAATAGAGCCGAAGCCAGAAAACATCCCTCTCCTCCCCCAGCCATCTCTCTCCACTGGGTTCTCTGCCTGAGTGGGAGACCCCCCTGCTTGTGCTGCTGTTTTGGGTCTTTCCTGGGTCTGAGCTACTTACTTCGTGCAAACCTGGCTCCTCACCGCTGGGGTGGTACCCGAAGTAGAGTGACTGCACATCAGGGTGTCATCGCTGGTTTGGGAAGAGGCTTCTAGAAACCCTTATGGCAAGGAATGTGTTAAGTGACGTCTGCGTCATGAACAAAAGTGATGTAGCACTTCAGGACCAGCAAAGCCTGGGGAGGGTTGGGCTGAGAACAAAATGACATCACTTACAAAAGGGGCCTTGTCCCTTGATCCCTGTTTTTAACAGAAAGTCCCATCGGACGAGTTGCTGCCCGTCAGCATGTGCATGCTCCCACTTTGCCTTTGAGAGTGGACCCCAAGATGCAAACAGGGAGCAGACTGGAAACAGGTGGCACAAAAGGTACCCTTGGTCTCACTGGGTCCTAACAGTGTCCCCAGCAAACGTCTGTCCCTTCCCCGTCCCCTGCTCGGTGGCTTGGGCTTGGCTCTTGGGCAGCAGCAACGGGCAGCGCTCTGCTGCCTGCCTGCCTGCTGTGGGGAGCACGAGGCCAAAATAGCCCAGCTGGAGATCTGGCCCAAAATGTGTTAAAAGCATTTCCTCAAATAGTCGGGTTTAATTTTAGTAAGTCATATTTAGTAGCCCTCAGGACACTGGCTGTGGGAGAGGGAAGGGTTATGCCCTAAAAATAAAATAGGATGGATGGATGGATGGATGGATGGATGGATGGATGGATGGATGGATGGATGGATGCTGCATGAAGGACTGCTGAGAGTTTGGTGTGGGGTGAGAGGCATCCCATCTTCCTTAGAGAGAGGAGCCCTTGCGACGTGGTTTGAACAACATGGGGGGTTGGCAGCGGAAGCACTTTGAGAAATATTCTTTTAGATTAAACAACAAAACTCTGCATGCACGTACAGACTAGATCTTCATAACGCGGCCAGGCTTTGACAGTGTACTGCAGCATTATTGCTATTTATAATCAACAATTACTAACACTATAATCCAGTAAACTTAGTGGTAGCAATTAAAGCGACATAAATAGCAATCCAGATGACTAAAGGCATTGCTGTCAATGCGGATGGCAGCTATTGCATTAGAAAAAAAATTGGAGGGAAGATATCGGAAGTTGATGTGCGAGCTTGGGTCTGCTAGTCTTTTATATACCATTTTTAATATACTTCCTGAAATGAAGCTTCAGAAAGGTACACTGCCTCTTTAAAATTAGTCTAGGAACTACAGGTAGTTCACATTATTTTTAAAATAATAAATCTCTATATATCTATATTAAAATATATATGTATACATAAGTTGGCTAGCCTACCTTGTGGAAAGGCTGCAGCTAAACTAAGTCTGAGCTAATATTGTATTACTATGGTCTTCTGGTTTGTAGATAGCCCTTCCTTATTAGATGAGGTTCTGTTCTTGCTCCACAGAAGGTGCCTGTGTATATAACTCCTTTGTATTGCTTTCTGCAGAGTCCCTTATATATTTCTTACTACTAATGCTGTGTAGAAAAGGAAATCCAGAGATTTTACTACTGATAATTAACCATATAATGGCCATTAGCAAAATAAAGATTTAGTTGTTTGGGAAACAGATTATTTATATTGTGTATGGTTTATTGCCTGATAACTTGTTTGGTGACTGGATATTCTTTTCCTTCTCCTGGTCCTTTTCTGCTTTTTCCAGCTATGGTGTTTCCTCCTCACTTTGATTATCTAGCAGGCAATAAAGTATATTGTATGTTTTGAAGCCAAGCGGTGTGCTCCTTAATTGTCCATTAAGGGGGAGTCAGTGTCAGCGGAGGCCGGACGGTGGAGCTGCGGCTGCTGCCTGGCCGGGGGACAGCTCTCCAGCCGCGGCTGGCACCTCTCCCACAGCAGCTTTTGGACAAGGCAGGGCCCAGGCAAGTGCCCAAGACAAAAACCTCGTGATTCCTACTGAAAAGGAAGGAGCTGCAACCAGGAGCAGTCATAGCCGTGCTTCATAGCCATCCCTAAGGACGTGAGGAGACCGTGTGGACACAGATGAATTACTGGATCTGATCTCTTCTAATTCCACACACAAACCTTTTTACTTCCCCAGCATGGATAGCGGTGGCAGTGGCAGGTACTGTCACTGGCAGCTTCTGGCTCTCTCAACAGCCTGGTGCCCCGGCGGTGCTGGGCTTTTACCCTGAGGTACGGAGATCAGCGGAGCTCGGCGCACTTGCCAGGCTCGGGTCCGCGGCCTGGCCAGGAACGGCAGGGACACTGTGCTTTCCCGCACACGAGGCGATGCATCGTCCATCCTCAGCAGCTACACACCCAGGCAGCGTGTGCCGAAACCATGCTCACGGGAACATGCTCATGCACATGTCAAACTGCCCGAACTTACCTGGTCTGCTTGTTTGGGTTTTTATTGCTTTGGTTTGTTTTGTTTTTAATGGGGAGTCAAGTTCTGCACGGCCATTCCTCTCCCTCTTGACATCTGTGGCATTTTTTTCTGCGTTTCAAAAATTTCACTCCTAGAAGCAACTAGTGGGAGCATGCCAGGTGCTGCGTTTGCAGGAGGAGCGCGTCCTTCCCTACCCTGTTCCCTTCCTCTTCCTCAGCCGTCCGTGCTCGGAGGTCATCAGTCGCCTCCCGGGGGGGGACACGGCATCACCCTGTGCTTTGCTCTCCTCTCAGCAGAAGACGGCAGCCTTAGCGCAGCACGGGGGGCTGCAATCAGGTCACTCACCTGACGGAGCCGGTCCTTCTCCGGGAGCCAGGACGTGGGCGCGTGGCCCCGCTCCCATGCGGCGGCTCGGGGGACGGGGTGTAAGAGGGCAAAGCCGCTTCCCACTAAATCTCATAAGAAATAAACAGCGCTGGTGCCTGGGGAGATGAAGCTGCTAAAAAACTCAGCCTTCGTCAGTCGACACGATTTTCTGGTGCTTATTTTTCCCTGTTCCACCCTGAAGCAAAGGTTGAAATGGTGGTGCTGCCTGTGCAGCAAAGCTTCCCAAAAGGCAGTAGAAAACCCTCATTTGTAAGTCAAATGGAATTTTTTTGCTTCAGTGCTGACGTTCACCTATTTTGCTATTTTTTGTGTGGGCGAATGCGTGCGTATTGCACATACACAAGGAGGGGCAGCTGTAAAGCCTTAGTCCGTGTGCCTGAGCACCACTCTGGTCCCTGCACCACAAGGTGGGGTTTTCTGGGGGGGGACTGACACAGGCTGCTGCACCCGCCCTGCCCAGCCAGGCAGCTGCGAAGGGCCCCACGTGCACATCACGGGGCAAGGAGCTACTGCCCTCCAAGGAGGAACGGAGCACCCTGGGTGGGGGCCAAAAGGGGCCCCAAAGGTGCCCTTGCTATCACACAGGGACACTGGGGAGCCAGTCCCATGGTGAGGGGTGTCCTGTGGCTGCTGGCAGGGGGACGGAGGGTCTCCTCACCAGTAAGTGCTCGAGGTGGGGATGCAGGGGTAAGAGGGGCACCTCTTCATTTTACACGGTCATAATCAAAGGGCTCGGCAAGTAAAAAAATTATTTTCTGCTCATTTTTGAGCTGCCCTTTCCTCGCTTAGAAGCAGGAATACAACACGACCCCTTGAACAGCACCTTCAGTTTGGTCCTCTACCATCGGCACACCTCCTGCTGAGAAAAAAAGTGCTTTTTTGCGTTAATAAAAGTATGTGGAGGATTATTTGATTTGTTTTGATGTCAACACAAGATGAACCAGAGACTCGCATCAGGAAATGCCTGGCTTCGTCTTGCTGTGCTTGCTGCATCGGGGGGGAAAAACAGGAATAAAAGCTGGTTCCCCTTTCTAAGCAGTACTGCTTCTCCCTTGGACCTAAAACACGGCTCTTACATGCTCAGGTGCCTGTGCCAAGACTTGGCCTTACTGGCACATCCCACCTGGAGAAATTAGTTGGTAACGTAGGCAGGCAGCAGCAAAGCTGGCGGCTCTGAGTGGGTACAACAGCCCACAACATCTATATTCAGCAACTAGTGAGTGGAATAAAACCTCAGTTATGAAGCATATTTTATATGTATGTGTCTATATATTTTTTCCTTTTTAAAATTGCTTATTATGGCGTATTTATGATTGACGGGATTTCTTTTTTTTTTCCATAGCACAAATTGGATCCGACACAGGCTTTTCTGCCAGCACAAATTAGATGTAAGAAAAGAGGGTTGCTGCAGGTACTTAGGGAGGTTAATGCCTTCCTCTCCAGATTAATCCATCTGGCAGTCACAGGGAGCGTTTGTACAAATAAAATGAATCTTGTGTTCGTGCTGGGCCTTGCGTCCTCAGAGGAAACCCCAGGCAGCAGATGCTCCCAGATTCGTGGAGGGAAGGCTTGGGTGCGCTCCAGGCTCCTCCAGAAGCTGTGGTTTGGCACACTCCGGGTGTTCAGCCACAGACTGCTGCGTTTCTGTGATTTAAGTGTTTCACCATTTGGTGAACACTTCGAACCAGCTCGACAAAACAAAGGACTTGCACCCCTGCAAACTAAGGAGTGCTTTCAAGCTGATTTGAAGTCCGACAAAAGTCTGTGCAGACATGCTTGTTTTGGGTGAAATCAGAGGGGGTCGGAGAATGACTAGTCCCCTGGCTGTACCAACCCAGTGGGTTTGGGCAGTAGCGTTGGTTATGGGCTCAGTGGTCTCAGGACATGCGTCTGGCAGGATTATGGGGAGGTATCTTTAATTAAACGAGCATTGTTTCAGCCTGCAAGCCCTGGAGCTCAGCTGTGTGAGCATCGTCGCAGCTTTCCACCCTGCCGCACAGGGGCTGGGTTGGACGAGACCCTTGAGCCCGGTCCCTGCACCCAGGGCTCGTTTCTGACCCCGACCATGCCAGCCAGGCCCCCTTCAAGCAGCGAAAACCACTGACGGTGGTTGGTGGTGAAGCCTTTGCACCGACCACATTTCTCCTCCCTGGTGGAAGGTCGCTACCTGCACCAGGAGGTCGTTTTCTGTAACTTTAACATTTATGGAAGCGGCTGCTGATGGAATGGAAACACCAGCACCCAGGTTCCCAAGGCAAATCCCTTAAACCCCATTCCTCCCCGCAGGCATTGCAGGGAGGCGCACACCCCGTAATGCAGCCTGCCTCCGTACACCGCCCTGGCACCGCCGGGACTTTTGGGGGGGGCTGGCCGCAAGAGCAGGACAGGGCAGCCCATGCGCCTGGCATGCAAGTGCTACCTTGTGCTGGACTTGTCCTGCAAAAAGCGAACGGCTTCCTTGTTATCTGATAACAGAAGGGAAGCTTTGGTTGTGGGTCACTGAGCAGAGGTGATAACCTCTGATTTAAAAATTAAATGAAAAAAAAAAATAAAGCTAGGCACTGCAAGCCATTTGGGGCAGAAATCATCATCCTCATCCTCCTCCCCCCCTCTCATCAGCTTCCTATTGTTTATTAAGATAGATTTGAGGGCATGCTTGGGCTGGCACTTAATTGCTTGTCTTAAGGTCCTGAGTCTTTAATTAAAAGCCTGATATTGCAAGGCATGGAGAGGAATCCTAAGTGGCAGCAGCGCTCATGGATATAATATCTTGACCAACGTGTTCCATCTTTCCTGGTCTTAATTTCTCCCTAACTAAATAAAAATGGATTTCTTCACTAATATATCTCATTCCTTAAACTTTCTTGAGCTTTCTATGTTATAAATGGTTGATATCTAGTCTGCTTTTCTCCTGATGGCACACCATGAAATTTAAAATATTGTGGACACTTGGGAAAGGAAATTTGCTTGCAAACTTTCAGCAGTTCCTTTTTCTTCAGATAGAGTTGGGGAAGGGGAAACCAAATCCAAATAGTCTCAGTACCAGCCATCCCTTTGGAAGGGAAATCTCTAATTGTACCAGCCTGGGAAGAGGGTTTATCTCCCAGGGTCTCCAGCAGTTATGAGCAGCAGGAGGGGTGGGGTGCTCTGCAAACGTCCTACTGTGCTTTTGCTGCTTTTAGTTACTAAGTGAGATTTAACTGTGCTGACCTCCCAGGACATGTAATGAAGAGGCACATAAGGCAAATACGGGGTGCAGAGCACAAGGAAGCAAACCTGGCACTCAGGCCTCTGATTATATCCCTTTTTCTTTTCCCCCATATTGCAGAGGGAAACAAGAAAGAAGTAGATCTACATAAGCTGAGTTGCTTGGGTTTGAAGCTGTGTGAAAATCTTCTGTTTCTGAGCCATTTGTGATGACAAACACTTAATTCCTTCTCTGCAAAGTGGTGGTCAGGAAGAGTTGCTGCTAAAGACGTCAAAGGCTGGTTTCTCAAAAAGCCGGCGCAGCGGGCTCCTGCAGCACAGGCACACCACTGTAGGGCTGCGCGACCCTGAGAGGCGGCAAAAAGCTCAGATAGAGGGGGTGTCACCAGGGCTGGAGGAAAAGGGAGGTGTCAGAGTCCCTCAAAAGTGGGGTCTCCTAAAATAAGCTTTCTGAAAGGGCTGTAGGCTGGGAAGCAAAGCAAGGAGAGGACCACAGTAACCCACCAAAGTCTCTTTCAGATAACAGTAATAAAGCATCAGCTGTCAGACACTGCAGCGGGGTTGGGGTTGGGTTTTTTTTTTTAGGATGTTGCAAAAGAAAGTTCAGCTGTTGAGAGCAGGGTCCGGATTGCCCCCGCTCTCAGTAACTGCTCTTCCCTGGAGCTTGGTAAATGCAGAGGCTTGGTCTTTGTGTTTGCATTTTCTGTGGTAGGGAGCTACGAGCCAGCCCTCCCCCCAGGCCGCTCACACACATGCGCACACACCTGTGTGCACACACACACGTGCACACACACACGTGTGCGCACACACACAGCCTGGTACCGCTGCCCCGGCTCCCAGCAGCAATCCTGTCCACCGCGGCCGCTGCCTTGTGGCCTGGCGCTTGTGGACGTGCTCCCTCCCTTCCTAGCCTCCTCATCCAGAGCCCCAGGCGATATCAGGCCTTCCCTTGGAGGTGGTGGGTCTCCATCTCAGGTACTTCACCACAGGGCTTCCTGCTTCTGTCTCTGCCAAAAAGCCCACAAGCTGCTGGCAGGCATTTCCCCGCAGGGCCGTGCCGTGGAGCCGAGCGGGCTGGGTTTTTGCCGAGGCTGCCACTGCTCCAGAGGGATCTCGGAGCACCCGATGCCCTTCCCAGGAGGTGGCAGGTCGGGGGCGGCGGGGAAATGTTCAGAGGACACAAGCCCTATTTCCACTTACAGCTCACCTCCTTGGCGTTAATCACTTAGAGCACTAAAATGAAGAGGCGAAGGAAACTCCATTACAGTGCTGTTGCTTTAAGGGGTTAGTTTTGGGACAGCTGCAAGGAGAGCTTAGCCTGCAAGACACAGGATTCAAAGCAAACTGAAAAGCCTTATCACCTGTCCTCATGATGTGCATCTCTCTCTTCTGGTGGGTTGAACACTGTGGAGTATCGCAGCTGGCAGTGCATGGTCTAACGCTGCACTGGAGAAAGTCTGCAGGTGCCCATGGAGAGGGGCTTTGATCGCGGCTGCCTGGGCATGGCTGGTGGGACCCCTGGCACCGCAGGGGGTTAGCCTGGCCGAAGGGACGCTGAACCCGTGTGCGTGTAATATGGATATTATTCTTTAAAGCACGTTCCCAGCCTGCCAGTGTGGGTGGCTGGCACCCACTGTTGCAGCATGGATGGAGGCTGGGGGGTGGCCAAGGCTGTGCCTCCGGGCAGGCAGTGGTCCCGACATGCTGGAGCGGTGACTGCAGAGCTGAAAGTGTCCCTCCTGTGGCGGCCACGCCAAGAAGGGGTTGGAGAAGTACAAATGGGACCATGCCTGGATGGACCATGCCATCCCCTCTAGCCAGCTCCACTGGAAGGATCAGGTTATTTCTACCAGCTTTGTTTATGGGGCATTTTTACCAGATGCGTTGTTACACAGAAATGTTGGCTCTTTTTTAGCTCCTTCCCATGAGTTGTTTGATTTTCAGGTCACCAAGCGTCGGTAGCTGCTCCGCTTGTCCTTCCCAACCTGGAGTTTGTCTGGGCATTTTAGCAAACAAGCAGCCTCCCATCACTTATTTTCCATCTGTATTCAAGATGAGGAACTGCTGCGCCGTACGCCAGCATCTTGGCAGCCCTGATAAAAAGTGTCATGGCATGGCGGCAACAGCACGCAGGTGTTCATCTTTCCTTTTGGCTCTTCTGCTTTCCCTGTTGCTCACAAGCTGGTTTTGGACCACACCATGTTTGCCGTCGTCCGCCCCGGAGATGGTTGCCTTTGATCTGCGATTTGGCACGGGGTGGGCAGAGCAGAGCTGCCTTCACTCTGGAGCCCGTAAATCACTTTGCCGGGGGGG
>NW_008824474.1:912341-927631 GCF_000699105.1 Pygoscelis adeliae
CAGAGCTATAGAAACCCAGACCTCTGTCAATAGCCCTGTATTTATTGCCTGCACGTTTCATTGTCCGACGACCTGTTGCTGGTCACTTCATTAGCCGTTGGGCCTTTTCAACAGGCGCCATTAACAGCGATGGCGGGTTTGATGTAAAAGCTACAGCCACACGGCAGGAAGGCAGCACACCAGGTGGCCGTCGGAGGGGATTTAGTTTTCCCCAGTGTTTTCTCATTCCTTTTGTTCCTGGGAGGGATGCTTTCACTGCCGTGCCCTAAGTGCACTTGCTGTCAGTGGAGTTTCGCCACGTGAGAAATTGGCCTGGCCTGGCCCCCGGTTTTGGTTTCTAAATCTCCAGATTGTTTGTATAATTGAGTGACAGCCAGTAAAGATCTTTTTAAAACCAGGTCCTTTAAAGGCAAATGGAAAATATTCATATGTATTTATGTGTAATATAATTATTCCCTTGTTTTGCACATTACTGAAAAAAGTGGTGTATTCATAACACATGGACTTTTAAGGCAAATTTTAGTTGCTAGAAAAGTCTGGATTAGCGGTATACTTGAGTCATCCTTTGGGGGCTGGAGTATGGTTGATTCATCACCACAGCTTTAGCCAGGTGTTTAATATCTTTTTTTCTTTTCTTTTTCCCCCAGCTGGCTGGATGTCTAGTTCCTGTTGATTTTAATAGGAATTAGACATGCTTATCCCTCTGACATTTTTGAAAAAATCTCAACTTCAATATTTTCCTTAAATAAGCATGCAGAGCACAGGCATGCAAAGGCTGACAGTCAGCGGCTGCCCCACTGCCGCTGCCCCCCAGGGCACACAGCCACTACTGCCACCCCTTTCCAATGTGCTTTGCTTTCTTCTTCTTCCGAAAGCACTGGGGCTGGGTACCGCAGCTCTGGAAAAGCACCAGTGACAAAGATTATTTAAAGATTAAACTTGGAGGGAGGGGAAGATCCCCTGCAGCACAGCTGGCAATGTCTGCTGGGGGGGGGGGGGGGAAAAGGGAGGGGGAAGGGGGGGGGTGGGATCCCCGGTGGAAGTTGAGTAATCCTGCCGGAAGGTTTATGCCTTCAAAGGCTGGGACTGCAGAGCTGCAATGGGTGTGAATCCCCACCCCTGCGGTGTGACACCACCCCTCCTGCCGACCCCTGCGCCAACCCTATTCCCATTTTCCAGGTGTTGGTGTTAGTGTTGGAAAGGTTCATCATCATGTAGAGCAGGACTAATCTCCTGATCGAGCCACTTAATAGAAGGGTATGAAAGACAATGCTGCGTGCTTTTCCCTGCTCCCTAGCTGACGCACTTTGCCCCAGTTTTCTCCTAGGCCTGGTCAAAAGAGGTTCTGTGAGTACTTTGATGGAAAGCTCTTCTGCTTTGCTGTGCTACGCAAGTTTAATTCGATTTATGTGGGCTGAGGAACCATATCCACTACGTGGAGCAACGAGTGTATTCATCACCTAACAAAGCCTTGCCAGCCTCATCACGATAAAACCCAACAGATTCTATTAATTCAGTTACCATGTTACTGAAATTCATAATCCCAATTATCTAATTACTGCTAATTTTTTGTTATTTTATCCTTTCATGCATTGGTATGGCATGTGCTCTACATCCCTGTTTCTTTGCCAGGAGAAGGACATCAATGGCTGGGTTTCTTCCTCCTTGGTCAAGAGCCCATTTGAGGCTATTTTTTAGACATCTTAAGCAGTCTGGTTGAGCAGTCTTTCCTTTTTTTTTTAAAATTATCTGCAGGTGTAGTTACATGATGATCACTTGGGTGGTAAGAGTCTGACAAACCCTTGCGATCGTTTCCTTGCAAAAAGCGAAGCTAAAGCTAAAAGCAAACTAGGGAACAGTCAGGCAATTTGCTCTTACAGCAAAACACAAGCTGAAATAAGGTCAAGACTGCCCAAAACAAGTTTCCAAGGCACCAGGCCTCGTGGCACTGAGCTACTGCCCGCTTGCGAGTGTATCTTATTGCAGAGGTTTACTCTGGGCCCCGGCTCTGTCCCTGCAGGTGGCTCTCGATCCCCAAAATGTTCGACTTCAAGAGTGCCTTCGATGGCTCCTCTTTGCCCAGCAAAGTGGTTCCCAAAAGATATCTGATTTTGAGGCAGCTTTTCCTTTTATTTTTCTTTTTTATAACCAGCCATTGAAGGTAAACGACCTTCCATTACCAGGAGCAGTGGGGGTGAAAGCATCCCTCCTGCCTGACTCAGCAAACATTTATCAAATAGAGTCAGTTTAAATCACTGCAAGCCTGGCAAGATGCTGCATATTTCTCAGGTCTCCCCAGTGGTGTTCCAGCTCCTGGGAGTTGTTAAACTGGCACCACTCACTTTCACGTAAACCAGTTTATTTCACTCTCCTCTCTATTCCCCAGACTTATTTCAGCCAGTGACATGATCCAGGCTGAACCACTGCCCGAACATGAAAAGACTTTGGCTGTCTGATAAAGGTGTAGTTCAGCTACAGCATTTGATTGATATTAATGGAAATAATCACCTGCAGCCCTATGGAGGGAGCTGTGGCACAAGTCGAGCCTCTCCCAAGTAAAGCAGTCGATGGGTTTTGATGCTGCAGTCAAGATTTAGGGGGGTCATGCTTCTGAGAGCAGCATCAAACATCAGGTGTGACGCTCCTGGAAGTACCCCTGAGTTGCTGGGAGAGAGGATTGCTATTGTGACAAGACTAAAGTAAGAGCAGAATCATAAAAAATAATGCAATCCAATCTGTAGCTTTCTATTAATTTTCGTTATTTAGCAAATTCAATGATTCTCAAACTCTCTGAAGGCCCAGTGTGCCCCTAGGTTATTGGTCTCCTGCAGACCCAGGCAAGCAGCGATGCTTTTCGAGTAGTACATACTTGGATGAGTACACTCACATTGTGGTTTCAGAGCCGCTTACATCCATACAGTTTACGCTGATTAGGTGCTGTTTCAAGCTGATCCACAACAAGGTACTGTTAAATCTATTTAGTACAAAACTGAAACATAAACAAGCCCTGGGCTGATGTCCACACTAATGATTTTCAGGTTATCATAGGCAAGCACAGTGGAACTGGCGCAAAACACCCAGTAAGGGTGGGTTAATCCCACCCAAACCCAAGGGACCCCGTGCAACCACCAAGTCTCACCAGATTTGCTCAGCCTCCCGTTGCTGTTAAACTGGTGCACTCGATAGTGTTTCAGCTCAATTCATCTCCTCCTGGCTGTGCTGGTTTGAAGGAGTTGGGGGGCGGGGGGGAGGACGGACACGACAGTGGTGCATGTGGATTAATTTTCTTCCAGCACTTAATAACCTGGCAGCTCTGGGCCAGGCATGTCCCAAATGCAAGCAAGCCCCAAGGGGGACATATGGGTTCCTCCTTTGGACAGCTTCCAGCCACGCGTGCACTGGGGACCTGCAGTGTGTGTGCATGGGGACGGATGGACAGACTACACCTAGTTGTATGTAAAACCCCTGAAATTTCAATACAGAGTCAGCGACTCAGCTGTCTCGATCTTCTAGTCCGTAGCAGCAAATTACTTGCCAATGTGTCATTTGGAAAATTACTTACCCATGGCTGACCTCGTTGTGCTGCTTCAACTTGCTGGCTGGTGGGGAGGGAGAGGAACCTTGGGGAGAGCCTGCCTTGGCTCCAGCGCCCGTCTGGGAGCGCCGCTGAGCTGCCAGGGCAGTGTCACCTGCCCTTGGGTGCGAAGGAGAGCAAGTGCAGATAAAAGCCCAACCTTCACACACCTCAGCGGGGTGTGCTGCAGTTTTTAAGCGCAGGCTGTGCTGCAGAAAGGAGAAGCCAAACCCACCTCTGTGCAGTGCCGGCTTTGAGCTGCGCTGAAGCTGAGGGCAAACACTGGCCCATGACAAAAAAATGGCGTTTTCTCTGGCCTTCGCCCCAAAGGTTCATGCCTCCACATGCTGGGGTCCGGCGGCTGGTGTGCAAGCAGGAGCAAGGCACTGGTGGTTTGGCCTCCATGCTCACTCACGGGCTGAGTGAGAGCAGCAGTGGTGGCATCTCTGCTAGGACCATGTCACTGTGGGGTCTTCAGCTGCAAGGTTGGGCTCTCTTTTCCTTTTGCATCCACATGGCTTTAGCACAAGCCAGGGCTCAAGCACTGCTAAGGCAATAAATGCAGAAGTCTCTGAAACAGCTGCTTTTCCTGCAGCCAGTCTATTGCTATGCAGAGAAAAATGTTATTTCTAACTAACTGCTTTATGGTTTTCTTATGCTGCTTCTGTAGAAAGTTTTTATCGGATCAAATATTTTTTTATCAGATCAAATATTTGCAATTCTGGTGCTGTGTGAGGATGGCAGGGCTAGTGGTGGAGACACAATATGTACCACCACCACCACTAACCAGCACCAGTGGATTTTTTTTTTTTTTTTTAAACATCGTATTTAACAGTATCCCAAGGCTGTAGAGGCCTGTAACTGGGCTGGCCACCATGGCATGCCACATCCCGAGGCTCAGGGACAGCTGGTCTCAGACACGTGATGGTCATGGCTATGGGTGACAAGACGTTGCTGACAGAAACCTCATGTGCCACAGCTTCCTCGCCGGCCTCAGCCAAAACTGCTGCCGGGAGCCTGGGCTTTGGCCTGCCACTGCGGCAAGCCCAGTTGAGGTGAAGTCACCCACCCTGCACAGCTGCATGGGGAGGGACACCAGGAAAGCAGCCAGCCCGGCGGCAGCAGTCTTGCTTGCAGTGTGGTATGGGAGAGGATGCTGCCGAGTCTCATGCTGCCAACCGTGAGGGGAAGCCATCCCAATGCATGTGTTGTGAAGGCTGTTTCACTTGGGATTTTATGGTTGGGCAGAAAGAAGAAGGGGAAGAGAATGCCACTGATAGCAGGAACCAAGGGAAGGAGTTGCGGCTGAAGCCACTCAAACCCCTCGCAAGAAGGGGAGGAACTTGCCATACTGAGGAAACACTGGCTGTGAACCTTGAATGATGTCCGAGTGCCATGAGAAGCAGGCACAGGTCAATGTTTTGAGGAACCCCCACCTCCACATGATGTTCTTATCTCCTGAGTGGTCTGGAGGGGACTGAGGAGAAATTGTTTGCAACTGCCAAGGAGGCCAAAAATGTTTCTCTTTAAACTTTAAGCCATAGTTCCAACCCAGCTTTAAAAATCTTTCCATGGACCATTTTAGTATTTGGTGGTGTTGAAGTCGGGTGAGGCACACGGGTTAATGCCAGCAGGTGCTCATGGAGGGAGGGCGAGCGAGCCGGTGAGAGGCCACCCCGCCTTTTTCTTCACGTAATTGATCCTTAAGCAGTAGAATAAAGAAATTGTCTAACTACAAAAGAGAGATCATTCACTAAAATATTTGTCTAAAACAGATGGCTCTGGTGACTCAGATAAAATACTCCCCCTGCTACAAGCTAGCTGAAAAGCAACCATGGTTTGCCATTTAGAAAAAAATGACACACCGTGGTGATGAGCTTATCTAGGAAAAATGGAGGAAAAAAAGAATACTCACAGGTCCCATTTAAAAGATAAAGGTTTAGCTGTATCACTTCTCTGATCTGGCACCAGCTTGGTGGTCCGTGTGTGCAAGAATGGGGTGTGGGACATGTCAGAAACTAATTTGTTACCCATTGTATTTCAGGATGAAGTTACACCACTTACAAACTCCCAGGGCACAGGGATTTCCATAAACACCTTCTGCTTCTTGGTTTCGGTCACTTCTGTGGCATCGTTGGTTTTTCCTTTATTTGGGGGAAATTATAGGATATGGCTATTTTCACCATTGCTTTTATGCCTTAATTCCCCTTTTCTACCCTTGTGAGTTCTCCGAATTCTTTCCTTTTGTCATTTTTGGCTACTGGCCAGCCCCAAGCCTGTGCTTCTTCCTTTCCACTGGCTACCTTTGCAAATACCTGCTGCTCTGCCCTCTCCTTCTGAGACTTGATGCTTTCACTCCTCTTAGAAAAGCTTCTGCTATTCCACAGCATTCGCATTCTGCTGGAAACCTTCAAAACATCTGTGTACCTTCCTTGCGGCTTACCAAACATGGCAGAGCTGTTGCAATATTAGGTAGGCTTTGACTTAACTAAAATACAACTTACATCTGCAGATACACTTTTAATTTACCAGTTTCAACTAACTGCTTGTTCTTCATAGTGTAATTTTCATGACTAACAGGGAGTAGCTACAGCTGGGGTGGTGGCACAGATGCTTCTCCCTTGCCCAAGCCTTTGCAGTACAGCTGCCAAGTGAGCCGGCACCGCATGACTGCTGTGCATATCCCGCATAGGCATCCCTCCTTGGGCTCATGCCAGAGGTTGTGGAACCCAAGACCACGTCTGCCACTGGTGGTGGGGTAACGCCAGCTCATGCCTCCCCACCTGAAAGCCCCTGGCCATGGCAGGGAGCCTGGCCGATGCCCCAGACCCTGCCAGAGCAGTTCTTTCCGCCTCTCCGTGACAGCTAAGGAAAGCTCTATATATGGCTTGTTGTAGGTAGAAGCTCTCGCGGGAGGGAAAACATAGTTTTGGCCCTTAAAATATCTGGTTGGGCTGCCAAGTTCGCTTTCTTGGTTTCTGCTGAAGGTTTCCCTTTGGGACCGTGCGTTAAGGGCTTCTCAGCCTTTGGCTGAGGGGATGAAAGGATTAGGCTTTTAATAAAGTCCATTAATAAAGCCTGCAAGCTATTGGAGTGAAGCAAATGTACAGTGAAAAAGAAAAGATCTGATTAACCATCTCTTTCCTTCTTTTCCAAGCTGATGTACCGTCGCTGGTTGCAAAATAAGGCTACCCTTGCCTGTATTCACAGAGTATGGTGCATTCACCACTCGTGTATGGTGTAATGTGCATACCATACACATATGTGTATTTATGTATGTCTGTATGTACATGTATCTAGTACCTTATATACCACAATACAATGGTAAAAGTCCCCCTGTCTCCTTATGCTGGAGTTACTACTGGTTGCCATACAGAAAATCAGGAATGAGTACCGGGCTCCTTGTGTCTCTCTAACTACAGCTGCAATCGGGCCTACACCACCACCAATGCATTGCTAAAGAAAAATAAAACAGAAAGGCAGCTTCGAATCCTCCCAGCTCGAGTCCCGCATGGGTGGGACAGGAGAGGGCAGCCATGGCGTGCCCTCGGCCGCATCACCCACAAGCAAGGGAGGAGCACGCTGGTCCACGACCTGGCGTGGTCGGTGCCAGTAACGCTGTTTCCTACCGTGTTTCGCTGCTCTGAGTGTCATGAATGAGTGAAAAGCGCAGTGTGGGGAGAGGGCTCGAGGAAGCGTCAACAAGTACCTCAAGGCCATCTTTCTACCTCTTGTACCCTAATAGTAGCACTGCGTAAGAGATGGCACTGCATTTCCTGCACTTCAGCTCTCAGGTGAGTGAACAGGACTTATTTTGGTGTGTTACACTACTGGGTATGGGAAAGATAATCTTTTAGTAATATTAATTATTTTCTAATTTATCAGTAGCACACCAGCAGGCAAAATGTCACCAGCATCCCCTGCACCGAGGGAATGAAGATTAAGGTTTTTCTAGACCATAGCCCGTGGTAGGCTGTGAAAGCCAGGTGTTGTGCCAAAGGCTGTTGTGGTCCTCGGTCTTACCTGGTTTGTGCTTGGTTGGGCCGAAGCAGTACCCAATAAGCCTTCAACACTGTTTTTTTTCTTGTGTAAAAACTGAAAGACACACTTCAAGAAAGGTAGACATTGCCTTCTGCTAACCTTGCCATCCCACCTCCCAGCCCCAAAGTCTACGTTTGGCAATGTCATGAGGTTTCAAAGCAGTTTAAGGACCTGCATATTTATTGAAACAGTCTGTCCAAAAGCTGTTTTTTCATTGCTTTAATAAGTTGAGAGGTTAAAATACGCCAGAATTTTTAAGCAGGTATTTTTAAACTGTTTGTTTAAATCAGCTGCATTTAAATTCCAGCTCTATTTTTCTGCTTCCCTAAAGAAAAGTTGGTATTTCAAAAGCTCAGGGCTTCAGTTCAAGTGATTCACCCTGCTGCAGATGCCATCTGAATCAAAACAAAGTATGGATCCAACAACCACACTCACTAAGGGAGAATTAAGCCACTAAAAACATTTTTTTAATTGGCCTTTATGAATAAGCATGACATATTTCCCCAATTGCTCTCTTTTAGCTTTCTTCCAGCAGATACAATCCCCTGCATAAGAGAACCCCTGCTAGTTTGAAGAGTATTATCCTCAAAGACAAACAGCCTCTGGAGGCAAGATGGGCCCCGCTCTCCAAAACGCATGGACCAGTCATTAAAATGTAATGCTGGCCATCCTCCTCCTCACAGGAGGATGGCTGTGTGCCTTTTTGGCACGGGACATACACATGTTTTCAAAGGTATTCCCAAGGAAAAAACAGTGCTTTGCTTCCCTTTTTGTGAGTCCTGTAGGCTGTTCCCAGAAAAGGAGCTGCTAGAAACCAAAGCAATAGTTGGGTACAGATACACCTCATGGAAACGATTGTCACTGCTCCCACTGTCCTCATGATCTCTAATGATCCAGAACCCTATTTGGCCTCATGCATGAGTCCTCAGGTCCCCAGTCTTCTTCCAGTCAAATGCATACCTTGCCCATCCCAGGAATCACAAGGGGGGAGTTTTCCCTTTCCAAGAAACTTAGTTTCACACCCTCCACACACTGTCCTTTCTCACACACTTTTCCCCAGCTGTAGTCATGTCTGTCCCATCTTGACAGGAGATTTTGCCTGCAGGTCTAGCCCTCAGAATAGCAATATCCATCCTCATAATCTGATTACCATTTTTACAGATCTCTCAGATCTCCTACAGGCCAAGATAAAGCAATAGGGCTGTAGTGTGGCTTTGCAAAATGGAAAAGAAGTCAATCAGTGCAGCTCCAAATCCTACGTCACCAGAGGTGTACACATGTAGGAGACTATTCTGCTGTGTGGATGCATTGTTTGAGGAGCTCAAGTCCATCCAGACCTTCTGCTTTGATCTTATACCTTCTTACCATACCAACCCTTGAAATGCAACCTCAGAAATTACATGCCAGGCCAGCCAAAACTCATTAGGTGTCTTTAAAAATAACTACACTGGGACACTGCCTAGCTGGTGTGAGCACATGTGTGCACATATATATGTTTGCGATAAGCAGAAGGTTGACATTTTCAAGGATTCAATGGCCAGGAAGGATGGCCTTTCTTTTAATGAAAGCAGAGATTCCCATGTAGCTATGTGACACCAGGAACTGAGGCTTTAAAGAAAGCACCACCAGCAAAAAGACTCATGATTAAGTTAAGAGTGGCCATCCCCCTTTTGGGACATTCAGCTAGTGGCTGTCCTTGACAGTGGCGATAAACTGGCCTGGCCTTGTCCTTCCGAAAGATAACCATCTATGTCTCAGCTATGAACACCAAAGACAAACTTGCCCAAGGGCAACTCGTTCCCATCCTAAAACAGGTGACATATCTTGCCTTGTGGATGTGTTTTTTCTCTTTTTTGGCTGTTGAGGGAGCCTAGGTGAGGGGTTGACACTCAGCTGTTCAGCTGCTAGATGACTACTGTGGGATGAAGTAAGTCCTCTACCCGCCATCAGATGTAATCTGCAGGAAGAGTGAGGACTCTCCTCTGAAATGCAAATGGGGATCACACTAGGCATCACACATGCCATATGACACCAGGAGCAGTTAGAAACTGAGTGTGGTTAAAATTTAGGAATAGGTTAAATAGTTGCACTACACTCAGTTTTGATAACCAGTTTTCCTTTTGCAAGGAAGAACCATAAGTAAGCTAGAGGAAATATAAAGAGCACGCAATTCCCATTATCACAAGCCTTGACTTTTCAAAAACATCTGAGACTGGAATTAAAAAAAGAGGAAAAAATATGCAGGTTATTTTACTTTGTAGATTTTGCAGCATTTGATTTTCCCACCCGTGGCCATGGGCGCTGCAGACCTACAGCTGTTACTGTTGCTCTGGGAGGGAGGACTGGGATTCCCATGTGTGCTGGTGTTGGCTGGGATAGAGTTAATTTTCTTCACAGTAGCTGGTATGGGGCTGTGTTTTGGATTTGTGCTGGAAACAGCATTGATAACACAGGGATGTTTTCGTTGTTGCTGAGCAGTGCTTACACAGAGCCAAGGCCTTTTCTGCTTCTCACCCCACCCCACCAGCGAGCAGGCTGGGGGTGCACAAGAAGTTGGGAGGGGACACAGCTGGGACAGCTGACCCCAACTCAACGAAGGGATGTTCCACACCATATGACGTCATGCTCAGCATAGAAAGCTGGTGGAAGAAGGAGGACACATTCAGAGTGATGGCGTTTGTCTTCCCAAGTCACTGTTATGCGTGATGGAGCCCTGCTTTCCTGGAGATGGCTGAACACCTGCCTGCCGATGGGAAGGACTGGATGAATGCCTTGTGTTGCTTTGCTTGTGCACGCGGCTTTTGCTTTCCCTATTAAACTGTCTTTATCTCAAACCACGGGTTTTCTCACTTCTACCCTTCCGATTCTCTCCCCCATCCCACTGGGGGCGCGAGTGAGCGAGCAGCTGTGGGGGCTGAGCTGTCCACCAGGGCTCACCCACAGCACCGTGCAAACTCGGAGTCAGCACTTCGTGTATCTGATGGGAGAACAAGCAGTATGGATTTCTGCCAGTCTCCTCACTGACTCTCCAAAAATCAACCACTTCATCAATCAAACAGGTTAATTTTTTTAAAGTTGGACAAACCTTTAAAATTTGCTTCCTTGAGGTGCTGCTTCACTGATCTCACAAGTGGCTGCAGAGGAAATAACAGATAAAGACATATTGCCTCATTTTTGTCATTGCTTTGAGTCCTTCATATTCTGCAGGGCCAGCTGTTCTCAACCACTGTTTTTAAACAGTGTCACTGGTGCCAGTTCCCCCCAGCCTCACCATCCCTTGCCTTCAGCTGCTTTGTGCCCGGGTGGCCATGGTGGCTGAGCAGCCCTGGGACGAGAGGGCAGCAGGGACCAGAGGTCTCC
Source organism: Pygoscelis adeliae (assembly GCF_000699105.1). Taxonomy (NCBI): domain Eukaryota; kingdom Metazoa; phylum Chordata; class Aves; order Sphenisciformes; family Spheniscidae; genus Pygoscelis; species Pygoscelis adeliae. The sequence goes on from NW_008824474.1 coordinate 923,317, forward strand.
ACAGGCCGTCGTTCCCACCACGTGCTGGTGCCATGCCCGGGCTCAGCAAGCCCGCAGAGCCTGTCAGTGTGTGCTCCCGGTGTGTGGCATGTGGCAGCAGCTCCCCACTGGGATGGCTGGGAAGGAACGGCCACAGTGGAAAGTTTTTTCCTCGGTTGCTCTTTCTGAGCTGTTAAAACATAAACATTAGCACTGGAGAAAGGTAGCTTTAAAATCGTCTGGTCTGCCTCTCCATCCCAGTGCAGTCAGCTTTTTGTCCTCTCTGCCACAGGTCTGGGAAAGTGATTATTGCCCCTTTCATCCCTTTTGTTGTCATGCCTTGCCACAGACTTTTTTTTTTTAATTAAAAAACCCATTAGTTCCAATCCTTCCTCTAAGGCTGTGTTTTTCTAGACTTAGGGTCATTTTTTTCCCTGGGGTCCCCTATTGCCCTCCAACAGAGCCACAGCTGAACTACAGCCCCCGAAATCCAGCTGGAGCCCTAACACCTCTGAGCAGAAGGGAAGAGTGACAAGCCTCTTTTAGGCCACCCTCTTCTTCCTCCAGCCTGATGCGATGCGTTTCTCAAGAACAGCACGAGGTGACTCAGCCAGCTTGTGATTCAAGCAAATTCTTCAAACGCCACAGAGACACACCTCCATTTGCACCATCTGGATTTTGGTGTGCATCCACCCGCTGTGGCACATCCCTTTTTTTTCCTTTCCCTTTTTCTTTTCCTCTGCTATACCTACAGATGGTCATTTCCAGGTGGTGGCACTTGCACCGCTGTTTCCAGCCCGCTGAAGCTGGCTGTGTTTCATCCATCTCCTCCTGATTGCGAATGCACAGAAAATACTTACGTGGTTGCATATGTACACGAACACGTACATACACATAGGTATAAGCTCAGGTTAAATAATTCAACAGCTTCCAAGTTATTTATTTTATATTGATGTTCTGACGTGTTGCTCTTGAGCAGCTTTCAACTTGGTCTGCATTCTTTATTCATTGCTTGCGGCTTCTCTCTCTCACCTATGGACTATGCAGTTCCTTTGAGACTCATAAGCACTGACAGGTCCCAAAATGGGAATAGGTTTAGGACTATAGCACTGGAAGGGACTACAGGTTCCCAGGCAGACAACCTACATTTCTTACCATAGCCCTCAAACCTCTAGCAGGCTCAAGCCTAAAAGCACTTACTTTTTTTTTCTTTATTTGCCTTTACACCAAAGTAAAAGTAAACTTTTGCTTTTGTTGGCACAGGCAATTTATTCAAGGGCAGTTTCAGTTTATTCATGCAGTGCCAACAGAGGAAGACCTGCTATTAAATCAAAAGCAAATGAAAACTGGTATTGGTGCCATGTTGTAGGAGTCTGGGATGCTTTAGCCGGCATTTCAGAGGCTGCATCTCGCAGAACCTGGCCAGCTTGGCTGAGTAACGGGGAGTGGCTCTGTGCTGGCAGCGTTTGCCAGGTGAGCAGCCTATGAGGACCTGAGGCTCCAGCAGCAGCTGCTCTGGGTGAGAATTAAAAGCGATGGGACAAAATCTAAACCAAGAACCTGATCCACCAGCCACCCTCTGAAGGCTCACAAGCACAGGCTCCCAAGGGAAGTGGGGAAGCATCCCCACTCAAGCTATTTTAGGCTAGAATATGGGGAAATCTACTAAGGAGTAACTCTGTAGTAATGGCAAGAGGGGTTGCATCTTTTAGCTAAGAGTGTTTTGCACTGCACAGCTCTCGGAGCACTCTGTGAGTTTGGGTTTCCAGACTGAGAAGCCTGGGAACGAGTGCTGGTCTCATACCATCTACAAGATACGGTGGTGGTACCTTCAAAGCAGCTGCCTTCTTCCCCTGCCTCTCCCACTGCTCTTGTTTATATATTTTGGGTGACCTGATTACACACTAGAGCTGCAAGGAGGTCACTTTGGTAGAATCAGACCATGGGAAGAATGATCTGGTACTGTAAAAGAGGTACGTTACTAATGCTGTAGTAAAAAAGCCTACTTCGTAATGCATTAGGTAGGCCACCATTTTACTTCCCTAAGATCACCGTTGTGGCAGGTGTGAAGAGATTGAGTAATCGCTATGAATAAGGTGATGGAAGTAGAGCTCAGCTCACTGCTGCACTCCATCCCCCTCATGCCACTTTGGTGACAACACTCAGCCTTGCTCTCATCTTCAGTCCTTCACTGGCAAAATTGGTTTTTTGCTTCCTTCGGGGTCCCCATAACACCTTCAGGAAGCTGGCCAGCAAGAGGTCATCTCAGAGGTGGCGATATTATCTCCAAATATCCAGCTACTGGAAGACGCAGACCTCAAGGGCTTTCAAATGTCATCAGTTTCTCTCTGGCACCGAGGGAACTTTGGCAGCTAGGGATGCTCAGACTCCAATGAGATACAACTGTCACCTATATGTACGGCTTTTAAAATCTTTCCATTGGCAAAGCTACTATTTTACTGGGTTTCTTTTCAGATCTGTGAAAGCACCACATTCAGGAGTGGTATGCTAAAGACATGCTTACAACAGCAAATGCATATACATTTGCTTTATTAAAAAATAAAATTTAGCCACAGATTGACTGGCCTAGTAGTTACCTAAAAATCCAGAAAATAGCCTCCTTTCTGCTTGATTTTTTTTGTGGGGATCATTCAGATCCCATCAAAGCAGAATGCATACCAGCTTCCTGGTAGAAACCATACCCCTTGAGATCAGGAAATATTTCAGCAAAAGTTTCCCAGGTCTTCAAATTGGTATGAAATCCTTCTAGGGCAATGCTTTCAGAGCTTGCGACTTTGACACTCCCCTCTTGTCCTGTAGGCTTAACATTTCTCTAGTGCTGTGGGATTCAAGCAAACTGCAAGCCTCGCGATGGGCTGCATCTCACTTGCAGCAGCATTCCCTGGGGAGGAGGCTGGGGCGTGGGAGGACACTTTTCAAATTAAGAAATTTATGTGACTTTGAGATGCTGGGATGCTTTGGAATGAAACAACTGGTCTCATTCCTCGTCCTCAGGAAGGCTGAAACCAACCTGAGCTGAACTGGTGATGGCAAACGACAGGGGTAAGTATAAAGTAATATGGAGGTTTCTGCCACCTGCCAAAGGGGCCCAAGTGTCCTGTTGGAGCACGTCTGAGGAAGTTGAAGGTGTCAGAGCAGCACTGCGCTGTGCTAAAGGCAAGGGAAGGCCTAGCCCATACTTTGCTAAACTGTGCCGCCAATTATAGCTGCTTCATGCTGATGTGACCCCCCCTTCAACCCCCCAACCAGCTTGACACGGAAAAGATGCAGTTGAAGCCTCCCCCACCCCCTCCCTTTTGCCAGTGCCTGCTCTTTTCTTTAAGCCTTGTGAGCTCCCAGCGCTTTCTCTTTGCTGCTCACTTGGGACCAGATTTTGGCCCAGCAGGTCCTGCTATGTACCGAGGAGGTTATTTTGTTCATGTTTCCCAGCCCGAGGCTGCAATCTGGATTAAGAGCAGGTTCAGGCACGGAGCAGTCCCTCACCAAATGCACGTGGTGAAAAGGGTGTTTTCGTACTGTTGGTAAATAAATGAGTAGCGTCCTGTACCTTTTGGCACAGGGCTTTTCTCTTGTGCTGCTTGTTTTGTTTTAGCATCTTTTCCCTCCTGGCTTTTTGACACGCATCATGCTATTAATTCACCTGCGGAGCCTGTCAAGAGCTCACAGCAAAGTACTTGTAGTTCATTTAGCCAGCCCTGGGACAGGACAGGAACCACCTTCTCCTCCATCGCCTTCACTGTGATTGGCACAGTCATGACATACCCTATCATACATTAATCATACTTCCTTACTGACACTGTATCCAGCTTCATTTCACGCTCAGTATGACATTTAAAGCTGTTTCTGCTTTGGTGCTCTAGTGTGCTGTTATTGCAAATGCCAAAAGCAGCCTCACGGTCCAGAATAATTTGGCAATTTTTTTTTTTTTTTAATTCCCTGACTGCCCATTACTCTTTGGTTTATATCATTCACTGGAGAGCTGGTATGAGGGAAAAAGGGTAGCATAAAGGGCAACCTAACAGGGCTATAGTAGTATCAAGGCATTGCCTTTATTAAACACAGCTGTAAGGGTGGTAGGGTGGCACATCTGAGGCAAATCTTGCACCCTGCTCCAAACAACCAGCTCTACTGCACATCCAACCCTACTCATCCTCATCTTCTTCCTCACAGCTAGGCTGGGGTTCCCTTCCCCACCTCTTGCAGGCAGTCACGTAGGAGAGGATGAGCTGTATGCCCACCTCTCCCCCACAGCCTGAGAAAGGCCCGGCCCCGCTGCTGACGTGGCAGCAGTGGAAGAGGCACCGGGGGGGGGGGT
>NW_008824474.1:927676-928689 GCF_000699105.1 Pygoscelis adeliae
GGGGGATGTCAAACCAGGAAGGGGAAGGCAGCAGGGGCCCAGTGCCCCCTGCCCAATCTTGTTCTGCTGGGATGAAGTTCTCCAGTGACTGCAGTATCAGACGAAAGGGCGGATAAGGGGTACTGTAGAGAAAAAGCAATTGCCCTCCTCCTCCCCTCAACCTTTTTCATCCAAATTTCTTCACGTCGTTACATTAAATCGCAATATCACAGTACTGCTCAGCTTTCTCAGTCTATCAAAAAATAACTTGTTTTTTCCTACCTACATACTAGGTAGGGGAGGAGGAAGCAGGAAGGACGTTTTAGGTTCCTACAGTTGTACCTGCTTATCTGTTCCTATGCCAGCCAATACCTCACAAACTTCCTAGAATACAAACTGCCTCGCTCTGTCAAAGCCCGACGTACTCGATGCAATGTTTCCATTCTTAGCGGTAACTCCAGCTATAGAGGGACTGTGTTTTGGAAAACCTCGCTATTTTATAATTGCAGTGCAGGGTTCCTTTAGTTGTAAATGATATAATTTTATTATAATCCTTAAATTCTCAGTGCTTTTTGAATCAAAGCTTCCAAGTTCTACCTAGCCTGATTCCCAGTACCTGCAGAGGTCTGTGCACCACACAGCACCTTTACTTCCACTTCATATTTAGTATGATGGATTTTCTCTTTTCCACAGAGCTCAACTTGTAAGAGATGTCAGAGAATCCTAAATCACCTTTTGCTTCAGTGAAACTCTATCTTGACTGGCTATGCTCAAACTTAAATGAAATTAACTGTAATGGATAGACGTTGAAGATCCCTATTCTCCTTATTGTTGTCTTTGAACTTTTCATTGTTTGTGCTTGAGTGAACCTTCTGGTCAACAGTAGAGTGAATTTCTGCCGGGTTCTTTGCATCTTTCATCTAATTTATTAAAGAATACCGCTTTCTTACACAGAAAAAAAACCCAACAAACAAACAGCAAACAAAACCCCAAACGCCCAAAATACAACCAGAGGTTCTTGCTCTGAAAGCTAT
>NW_008824474.1:928842-930200 GCF_000699105.1 Pygoscelis adeliae
GTCGGTGAGGTGTGGGGCGGGGGGGAGGGGGGGGGGGGGGGGGGCGGGGAGAGAGATTAACTAGCTAGAGCAATCAGTTTCAAAAATCTTTCATTATCTGCAAGTACATGAATTGTGAATGACAGGTAGTACTTCCTTAAACACAATTTCCAATTCACGTCGAAGGCATGCCAGACCTTACTCTGCACCAGTTGGTTACTATGCCCGAGTGACATCACTGAGGTGTGGAGGCAGCATGCTGACTTCACATGACAATATGTCCCCAGGTACCTCTGCTTGGTCAGTTGGTTGGTCACATGCAGAAGCTAGCACTATATAAATAGTCTTACAACTCCTGAAGGGTCCAAAAGTGCCACTGTTAGAGTCAAGCTGGAGAAATTGTTCACACTCTTCCAGCAAATCTGCAGTTCCTAAGCTCTTTAAAATACTTCTGCCATCAACTATGTATTCATGACAGAGTCTCTCTTCCCTTCATTGCACCCACTCTCCAGCCCAGTAATTTCAAAAGCGTCTTTTCTGTAGTCTTTAAAAACAAGCAAGCAAGCAAAAGAACAGAAGGAAACCAAAACTTGTTTCAACACTGCAGTTCTCCTCCCCCAAAGCAGATGATCCTTGTCCCCGTGCTACTTATATTTGTGTATTAAAGTTTCTTGCCAATTCATCAATCCACTGAAATCTAGTCTGGTTCTGCCCTTTTCTCATACTTTGACCACTCCTTCCCCTTATACCATAGCCCAGCTGCGGCAGAAAAGGTGGCCTGTGAAAGCCAATCCTCAGTGCCGACACACGGGTGCAGGCACTGCAAGCGCCTTGTGCAGGGTCTGGAGCACACCTACCAGGTCACGCCATACCCAAGATCATACTAGCCGTATCTGTGATAAAGGCAAAGAACACTAAGCACAAAAGAATTATTCACTGGAGGAAAAAAATAAATACAATTCTTCTGTTAAGTGGAAGGAACTAGGGGATGCCCACTCTTGCTATTAGGCAGGTAACTACAGTAGTAAATGTTCAATTATGGAGCTCTGCTAAAGCACCGAAGCTCTGTCAGAAGGCTTCTGGACCGGACAGTTCAGGTTTGGGTTGGTTTTCCTGGCTTACCTGATTGGAACAGTCTGAATTACAGGTATTAGATGTGATTGCATTGATATTCTCCAACCACTTACATTTAGATTAGCACCATTTTTCTCACCCCAAGGTTCAAGCAGAGAGTTTTTCTGAGCTTTAGGACCAGGGTCACTCTGAGCTTGCAGTTCACCTTGCAGTTAGGACCCCGCACAGCAAAATTCTAAAACTTTTAAATTTCATAGCCCGAACTGTGGTTCATTGCTCCTTTAGAGAGGAAAGTGTGTGTGTAG
>NW_008824474.1:930212-931365 GCF_000699105.1 Pygoscelis adeliae
AAATCACAAAAGATTTCAGAAGAGATCTTGAACTGACAGCCCTGGTTCAAATCACCCTGCACAAGCAGGGGATTTTGCTAATAATTGTAACTGTTCCCATCAGCTCAGCTCCACTGAAGGGGACGTGTGAGCAGAAACACTTCCAGACAGGACTTACAGACTTCTCATTTCTCCACTCTCAAATGTCAAACACAACTTCAGAAAATCTGGAACTTAAGCAGTAGTGCTTTAGCAGTAATCCAGCAAATTATCTCACAGAAATGTCATTTCAGCGTTGCGAAGACTGACTAAAAGTATGCACTGCTCTGCTGTGTTTTTAAAGTTACACTAGGAGCTTGTTGTTCAGCTCGCGTTTCCTCCCACAGCATATTCTGGTGACAACGTTTGATGGTTGAAGTTTGTCAGCCCAATTCAAGTTCTTCAAGAGCAACCTACATACTTTCTTCCCCAACTGGATGATCTTTTTAAGGAGAAACACCAAGATCTCTGTGCTGGTTTTGGCTGGGATAGAGTTCATTTTCTTCACAGTAGCTGGTATGGGGCTGTGTTTTGGATTTGTGCTGGAAAAAGCGTTGATAACACAGGGATGTTTTCGTTGTTGCTGAGCAGTGCTTACACAGAGCCAAGGCCTTTTCTGCTTCTCACCCCACCCCACCAGCGAGCAGGCTGGGGGTGCACAAGAAGCTGGGAGGGGACACAGCCGGGACAGCTGACCCCAACTGACCACAGGGATGTTGCACACCACAGGACATCACACTCAGCATATAAAGCTCGAGGTAGAAGGAACAGGGGGAAGTTCAGAGTGGTGGGGGGTGAGGGAGTGAGCAAGCGGCTTTGTGGTGCTTAGTTGCCAGACGGGGTTAAACCATGACAGTCTTTTTTGGTGCCCAACGTGGGGCACGAAGGGTTCGAGATAACCACAGATTTGACGGAATGTGCTAGATCGAATTTATAGCTGTTGTTGCTGTTTAGCTATTAATGGGCAGGCTCCTGCGCTTGCCACGGGGCTTGCTTGCCTTGCCCTGTGTTAGAGTCTAGTGCTCGTTAGTGGCTGCTTTTTGCTTTCGCTGCTTGCTGTGCTGCTTATCACCTTACTCTGCTGTGCCTGGGAACGTTTTGATAACAGCAATGGCCATGCGCCTGGGCTGGCAGA
>NW_008824474.1:931671-950260 GCF_000699105.1 Pygoscelis adeliae
AGCAGGTACACCTTGAAGCATCAGTGGCTGTGCATGAGACCATGCTGGAGCACCTCAAAGCGTGTGGCCATGGATAAGCCCACGACAATCTCCCAAACCAAAATCTCCCAGCCATCTGCAGCGGCCCAAGTAACCCTGAGAACATTCTTGTATATCCAGTAAGTAATGTGGGGGGAGAGAGGGTGTAAAGGTAGGGAGAAGAGTAGCTATGACTATGAATTTATGGAAGCAGTTACAGAAGTTCAATGTGATAGCAAAAAGAAAATCTCTCACAAAAACAACTTAAAATGACTTTATTTTTTAAGTATATTAGCACAATATTTACAAAATTGTTTCATGTTTCATAAATAAAAACATTTTCTTGGGTAAAGACTATAGATCTATAGATATTTAAAATGTCTATATATTTATACACACACACATCCGTACACACACAAATGGAAACACACAGTTATAAACAACTTTGGTTTTAAATTACTGGTGGGAAAGGGCTGGGTGTATCAATGACTTTTTAAACTCTCGCTTTTAAATTTGTACCCACAAGAAGTCCAGAGCAGAGCCCTTAACGCAACAACAGGATGGGTGGGTTTCTCCCACTTCTGGGCAATCGATTCTGCAGCCTGTACATGGCCACCGAGCTCCTCACATTTCAGCACTGCCTAGTGACAGCTCGGCCTCATCCCACAGTGACACAAACGGGTTCTACTGCAGTTTGCTTTACAGAAGTTAACATAAAGCTATTATACATAATGCTTTTTATAAGGCAGAATACCTCAACAGAATTCCAGTTGGTTTGTTTTTTATTCCTCAACTGCTCAACTTTCAACTTGCCAGAGGGAATCACTAGTTATAAATAGGGAGCTCTGTGTGGTACTTAATCGGGTAAATTCTTACACTGAATTGTTAATGGAGAGTAACCTCCCATCTTTAGGTAGAGATTGCTGCGATTACGGAAAAACCTGTATCAAAAGATTCATATATAGGAGCTCAGATCTTATATGAATACTCCCACTGACAAACTTGAAGGTATGAAAGTAAGCGTAAACCATACGTGCTTCTTAAATGTTTTATCACATGAATAGCCCTCTTCACTGTGGCCAGTTCCACCAATTTCAGTGAGGGCTGGACCATGGGTCTGCTCTAAACGGTTCAGTCCTGCAGCCCTAGCAAGAGGACTGTTTATGAGAGTAAATATTGTAAAATCAGATATCTCAATTTTATTTTGTTGAATTCTTGATGCAAGGCGTCTGCATCGAGACTTGGAGCTCAACATGCAGAGACTTGAATCTCTGCAACATACACCCACAACATGGATATGAACCTTAGTTTATAACATCCAACTCTGAGACCTGCCAAATTACTCAGAATCTTTAAAAACATGGATTTTATTACATTACTGTTTGGCAACAGCTTTCCAAACAAAGTTTTAAATTGTTAGAAGGAGAAAACCACGTGTGCCTTCAAAATATAGTACCTTGGTACGAACAGGAGACAGTGTGAAGACTTCTACAAAGTATACATGAAGTCCAAGAGAAGCCAACTATATTGGAGCAACTCTCAAAATGGCTGTAAAATGTGGTAACGTTTCATGGAATGTGCAAGTCCTAGAAAATTGATTTTTACCTGTACCACTTACATATATACAGAAACTGAGCCTCCTCACTTCTCATCGGCTCCTCCTACTTATTTTCTATTTTATGTACTTGTGATGTAATGGCAGTATATCAAACGTGGGTCAGAAATGAAATAGCTCCTTTTTCCATTCAAGAAAACAGATTTTAAAACTCTGTCAAAAATACATTAAATAGGACAACTCCTATTTTTATGAAGCATCAATGAGTTTTACAAATTCACTGAGTTAAGAAAGCCTGAAATTGCTTCCAGTACCACACACTGCACAACATGAACACACACAAGAACCACATTCAGCATGAAAATTACTAGCTGCTGTGCTCCATAATTCCAGTGCTGAATTAGGCTCCAACAGCTGAGCAGTTTCTCATCAAAGAATACGGAAGAGGCACAGAGAGCTCTCTCACTCGACTAAAATACTGGCCACCAGAGCATACATGACTACTGCCCATGGAGAGGAATACTACCATTTCATGGAATTAGGAGAACTCGGTCAATAACTTGAGAGCTGGGAGTAAACTTTGTACTTATGCAACTTTGTGTATAAGCATTTTATTTATTTTTTTATAAAAGTTTTGCTGAATGTCAGAAAAGAAGTATTTGTACAATCTCTACTTCCTGCTTGTATCATAGACATATGACCATACCTTGCCCATGCACACAAATAAAGAAAACAATAGTCTAAATGGTATTGCAATCTTCGGGCTGAGCAGGCCCGTTATCAAAGCAGTGACTACTGATAGTTTTTGAAAATAATACCACTAAGGATTACTGCAGGGAGACCCTGTAGTGGGCAAACAGTGCTTTTTATATTCTCACCCTCAGTCATACCATATATACCGTAACAAAAGTAAATAAAGATCACATGTGGGCAAACACACATGTTCCTCGCTACAGCTGCTGTGACTATAAAATTACATCATTTATATCAAAAGCACTTTTGCCACACATGCAAAACAATTAGTTTCCTGAATTTCTTCTCTTTGAGTAGTGCATCTTCAAGGCCACGGTGTATCAACAACGGTGTACTTTTCACATATCACATAGCTCTGCAGTTCTGGGAATTAAAAAAAAAAAAAAAAAGAAGATTGTTCGGGAAGAGCAGCAACATTTTGTGCCGCCTACCCAAGTTACAGCTTAATAAAATGACTTATTTTTATTTCAAACTTTGAAAGCACGCTTAGCACTCAAATAATGGAAAAGAGCGGTACTAACAGCAAGTGGTGTTTCAGCCTCTCCACAACAAAAAAGCGGACACTGTCTTGGAGCTCCTGACTCACGAATTGGAATAAGCTGTAGCAGCTCCCAGCCTTAGCTGTCTGGCCTGGCCTGTCTTTACTCCTAATACTGGCTTACTTTCACATGCCATTTTGTAAGCTGGTGTGCTTCAGCATCTGACTCATCTCCCCTTCAGTGTATGTGTGAACTTTCAAGGGAAGGTTAAGGTCAAAAGCAGGTAGAGCTCAAAAGGTTCCTGCCTCCAGCTTGTGTGTCAGAGCCCTTGCCTTCTACCTGTAAAACCTTCTGTTATTTTTAGGAGCCATCTTTCAGGGCAGAAAAAGCAGACAGACTTCTAACCCTACGCTAAAAGTCAAAATGAAATGGATAATTAGCAATTTCTGTGCTTTTGGAAGCTCTACCTCAGCACTAGAAGAGGAGGCAGGTTTTTATAAGCCTACATGAGACCCAAGAAGAAGCAGTCAACTTAGTTAAAATTGGATCTCCAAGCAAAACTCTACCTTGTTCTTCAGCAGTATGTGGTAACTGTATTGATCCCATCCTTATCTCCCTTCCAGTCAGTTTTGAATGCAACAGTCTGGCAAATATCTATTTCTTTCCTGATCTCAAACCACTGCCTTGGAGAACAACCAATAGCCATTCTGAAGCAGGACCTACCTTCCACTCCTCCTACTTCAGATGATACTAACTGGCATACATTTTATCAATGCATTTAGGAGACACCAATGCAGTTCTCCTTTGTACTGCAAAAGTGCTTGTATTCCTATTGTTTAGAAAATAATCCTATGGCATATTTGGATGAATCATGTAGTAGTCATAAGTAACATAAACCTAGCAGTACATGGTATTTGTAAGGCAGCCTGTTTTTAAAATCAATCGATATACCTTTTTCCAATTAGGGCTAATTAGTACCTCATTTATTGTCACACTGTCAATTCATGCCTTCTAGAAGTGGCATGATATAAAAATATTTCAAGTAAATTAACAGATTTGCAGTGACCTTACTCTTTATCCTGACCAGCAAAATGTTGTAATCTGATGCAGAAGTACTAGGCGAAGGGTGTAGTGACACCTCATGACAAGCTTGCTCAGTTTCCAGGAAGAAACAGAAGCACCCACAGCATCAACAAGTGCTCTTTTACCCTACTCCCATGAAAAGGAAGTACAGCTTCTGAATACAAAAGAACCAGTAAAAGACTGTTTTCATTTTCAAAGCCTGAGCATCTAATCTAAAATTTAAGCTCTTCAACGAGAGCAATCTGGCCAGGCAAAGTCTGCTACTCTTCTGATGTATATGAACTGCAGGAACCAAGAATCTGCGCAAACTTGGCTACCCGCTTTAGGTACCAGTTTGGGAATTTTGGGCCAAGTTAATACAGTCCCTCTCATTTCATGGCTTATTATATATTAGGAGGAGTCTATTCACACGTAGTTGGTGTTGCAATCTCACAGGCTGTTATAAAATCAGAAAGGACTAATCCCAGCATTGAGGACATTTCAAGTCGGAAGAAATCTTAAGTTAGGCCAGGACACTGCAACATACATCTTTCTTTACAATATCTGGTAGATCTTTAAACATCAAGCATAACCAATGGGCAGAAACCACAGTGCACCTTTAGATCTTAAAGTTCAAAATTCAGGTTTGTCAAAAATAAGCTGAAGTTCTTTAAGCAGTTCTTAAATTTTGTTGTGTTTCAGTTCTGTTCATTTTTAAACACTACTATCTGACCCTGAAAAAATAATAAATTGAGTGAAATCTGATTGGAATACAAACAGTCCAACAAAACCCAGAGAATTTAACTAACAACTAAAGGGGAGGAGGGGGAGAGAAAGTCTACTTTTAAAGCACTTCCCTATGAACTTCCATGGGAGATCACCAATTAAATATGTAGAGAAGGCTTAGCCATATTAACAACAACCAAAAAACCTACCTCAAAAAACAAATACAACAACCCACCACCAAGGAAACAGCCCATGCATCTGAAATACTATATAAGCATAAAGGAAGCGTACAAACTATTTGACTTTCCACTTTTGATCAGAAACATACTAATTAATAGTTCTCTCTGACTCATCCTCTTCACTGTTTAGAAACACACATTCTTCCCCTATGTATAATACAGAAAATGTATTCTTTATTTTCAATGAAATATCAGTTGAGTAAGAACAGCACCTGCACTGAAACCTGTCCTCCAAGTTTCACCATATTAGCGCTGTGTCCTGGTTCCAGCTGGGATAGAGTTAATTTTCCTCCTAGTAGCTGGCATAGTGCTGAGTTTTGGATTTAGCATGAGAATATTGTAATAACACACCAATGTTTTAGTTGTTGCTAAGCAGCGTTTATACTTAGTCAAGGACTTTTCAGCTTCCCATACTCTGCAAGTGAGGAGGTGCACAAGAAGCTGGGAGGGGGCACAGCCGGGACAGCTGACCCAAACTGGCCAAAGGGATATTCCATACCGTGTGACGTCATGCACAGTATACAAGCTGGGGGGAGTTGGCCCAGGTGCAGCAATTGCTGCTGGGGACTGGCTGGGTGTCAGTCCGCAGGTGGTGAGCGGTTGCATCACTTGTTTTTCCTGGGGTTTGTCCCTCTCTCTCTCTTTTTTGTTGTTTTCCTTTTCGTTAGTTTTTAAAATTATCATTATTATTATATTTTATTTCAATTATTAAACTGTTCTTATCTCAACCCACGAGTTTTCTTACTTTTGCCCTTCTGATTCTCTCCCCCAACCCACCGCGGGGCTGGGGGGGGGGCAGGCAGGCAGGCGAGCAGCTGTGTGGTGCTTTGTTGCCCACTGGGGTTAAACACCACCACACTGGGTAACTCTAAACATCAAAATCCTCAAATACATGTTAATTAAAGTAAATAAATAACTGGAGATATATTTGGACTTACCATCATTCTAACATCACTCCTTTTGCATCTTTAAAAGCCAAGCAAATGGATTAGTAATGAGCCAAACAGCAAGAAATGCTTCATAATTAATATTCAGATTAATTCTAAAATTTGGGTTAGAACTTGCTACTACTCAGCATGCCAATTAGTGAACAGAATAGTTAAAAAAAAAAAAAATTCAGAGTCATCCCTTTCTCACCATAAATTTCCCCCATCTTAAGCACTATCAGAGTTTCCCAACACCATGGAAGAGTTTCTCCAACCCAAAGAAATATCAAAGAACAGAGTGACAAGGATAGCTTTTGCTACTATCGTACGTATTCCACCAAGATAAATGCTCATGAAGAAGAATTAACATCAACTTTCAAGACCTGTCCCTCTTTTCCTCTTAAAAGTTGGACTTTTTGCAAAGCAAAGAGGGCGGATATAATATCCCGAGATATTAGATTTGTCCTAAACCAGTCAAACAATGCCACTGGCTAGCAAGCACAGTAGCGTAGAACAAGGGGTCTGGAGCTGCAGGCATAATTTCATCAAGAGATGAAATTCTTACTGACTCAGAGCCACATAAGTTGACATACCGATCTGCCATCTCAGTGCTGTTGTATTGCAAACTACAAATATTTTTGACCTTTTTCCATAATTTATCCCTTAATTAGAAGATAAGCCTTGAATATCACCTACCATTTAGTGGTTCTTCTACAGCTTTCTGCAAAACATTTAAAAATATATATATGTATAAAAAGCCTTCATGTTTACTTTTGGCTCGCCACAGTTAAATTACTCTAATTGACATATACAGTAAGTAGTGATTCTATAAAAATGAAGAAAGCTGAACGTTAATAAAATTCATTACTAGAGGTCTGAAAAAAAATAAATCAATCAATAACTGCAGTCTCCAGGTTATTTTTTCCCTACTGTTTTTTCTCAGATTAAATACCTCTAGGTGGCAGCAAAAGGCATGCAGATACTACTTTTAAGCTCTAAAACCTGATTATTTCTGTGATTTGATCAATAGTTAGAAATAAAGCAGCACGACTAAAAAAAAAAATAGTAGCCAAGCAATCAAGTGTAATCTCCTCAAAAGGAAATACACCACAGTTGTGCATTTAATCTGGTAGACAATCATCAGAAACAATACACGCAATCTACAGAAATGTTAGAAAAATCAATAACTGGTTAAGATGGCAGATTTCAAAATACGCACCTTTTCCCCCTCAGACTCAAGAAAATATCAAGCATCGTTTTGTAAGTGTGCCCCAGTGTCAAAATCAAGCACTTCACTGACATTAAGTTTTCCATAGCCTTTAGATTACACAGAATCAAAGTGTATTTTCAAAATTACTTCACACCCATTTATTGCCTCGAAGTACAGCAATATATGCTGAACAGCCCTTGATGGAAACAAGCAACATATTATTGTATACACTTAATTTTCCACTAAGTCCTTCTATAACTTCCATAAGTTCATGGGCACAAATTATCATCATCTGAATTCCTCTGTATCTGACCCTCCACTAACTGCAGCTGCAGAAATCATGTTTTCAGTGGCTGAGATTTCCAATGACCTGTAAGTTTTAAAACTTTCTTTTGATTTCATTCCTGTCTCCAATTCAGAGTAACATGGTGTTCACTACTACATAATTGTGGCTGTTTCTTTATTTGTCAAATCCTTGCTGCAGCATAAAACCACCTTGTGAAGAGAACAGCTCATAAAGAGAATGGATTTCCACAAAGGATGTTATTTAGCATGTTAGTTTCTATTTCAAAGTTTATTTACAACCAAAAACTAGGTTAAGAAAGAAAATCTCCTCTTGCTCTGTTTGCTTCCATTCTACAAGTAAACATGAGCATGTTAGATAAAGGCAAGATTGCATTTTGAAAGAAGTGTATCTGTAATACACTTCTCAGCTCATTTTTATAATATAATGAACTTTGTGAACCTCCTCTTTTTCTTTTTTTTTTTAATTAAACTCCACGCACTTACATTCCTTCCATAAGTAAGAGACCAATCCTCTGAAATACTCTTCCTTAAAATGAAGATGGATGAGAAAAAGCAAAGGAAAAAAAAAAAAAAATCTCTGTTGTCCTAACTGCTGTCAGCTCTCCTGCCCCACTGTTAGAAACCATCTTTCTTCAACAACTGGGTCTCAGGCTGCAGACTGAAGAGGAGACCTGGAAATCTGTCTCAAATGATGGCTGCCAGCGAAGAAATGGGATGACTTAGTATTTGCCATGCTCCCCTGCTACAAGGAAATTTTACTGGTATTTTACAGTTATGCCTCTTTGCTTGCTTCTGCAAAACTCCAGAAATCAGGCAGTTCACATTCATGGATCACTAGAAAGCACTGCCTAAGCCTAGGAAAATTACTGTTTTAGGAATGATTACTTTAGAATTAAAAAAAACTGACTGAAAAACCTTCTTTAAAAAAACAAAGTGCTTTTCCATTTGTTCTGTGTGACCTAAAGACAGACACTCTGCTTTTAGATGGTCTCATCAAATTAAGGGGCATTATAGGAAAATAAGAAAAGAAAAAAAGATCAAGGCTATAGCACCCGTATAGCTGGGAATTCAAGAGAATATTAAAGGGTTCTGGTGTAAAAGACCATAGGAAAAAAAACCCTAAGTCTTGGTTCTAAGCCACCTAGATAAAAAAATTCAACAGTATTCTGCACTCACCTTTTTCATTAAGGTGAGCAAAAGGTCTTTATAAATTCATATGAAAAAGTGCATTGTAAAAGAACATCAAACTTCCCTTCACATCCACCACCTTTTTGTGACAGCCCTTGAAACTCCATTTGGGCACAACAGTCGAAGTAGCTGTTAGGTAAGGGTGGCAATTACAGTACTATAGACACACTCAATAAGGACAATGAAGACCACCAACTCACTCAACATTAGACATCTGTTACACAGCCAGAACTTTTGCTTGCTACCAACCTGGTCTGAATTCGAACTAGTGCAGAAAGGTTCAGTATCTCACTACAATCCCCTGAGCCATCTAGTCACCCCAAATTTATTAATTTTAAGCTTACCCCTGGACGAGGATGATCTTTCATTCTGGAACCTAAAATAATTACAAAAAAGTGACCAGGCAGATGAATAAATGTCATGATCAACCGAATAAAAATATCTACTGGTAAAACTTGGAACAGAGTAGCAACACACAAAATTGAAGCTTCCCATATCCAAAACTACTTAATATGATGATCCGCAAATTCTTAAAGCCTCTAAGCACTCTTCTGTTTAAGAACTGAATAATCTTATCACCTACAGTCTGTGAATTGTCTCACTCATGCATTTAGCTCTAAAATTGAATTATGCTACACGCTATTCTTTGTGCTTATTCTGATGTGCTGGAATCTACCCCAACAGTCACATTTTAGTTCTTCAGCCAGAATAATCAAACTACAAATGCAATATTTATGCAGACCATTAGCACACAGCATCAGTCATATATACAAGTAGTCCAAAGTAAATAAAAATTACTTTTATCATTGTTAGAAGGCTTGCTTCACCTCCGCCACATTTTTGACTCATCTTCATCTATCTCAGATATCAAATATTAGGCATTCTGCCCTACTTTCTTCTTTAATGGATATCCTCCCTGACTCAGGGTATATTATTTCTGACCATGCCCACACATGGTATGCACATACTAAACCTGGAAGACTGTATAGTTCAGTGCAGACTAGGGACTGCTCTGACTGTATACACATCAGCTTGAATCTGGAAGTAATATATCCTCAATTGCATGGTTCTGCATCCAAACTAACAAGCTGTTTGAAGAGCCTTCATGCACAGCTAGAAACAAAGTCACTCTCAGACCCAAGCTGTAAAGTCCACATAACGTTATGCTGTGGTGTGCCAGCTCAGAGATGTCTGCACCACATTCCAATCACACAGCATTGCTGTGGTTTTTGCTTATTTAGGAGGCCTGACGGGCTTTTATACCTTTAAATCTCTCATCTTTTTGAAATCTGGTGAACAGACCAGTTTCTGAAACAAAGTATTGCTATTCTTTGCTCCTGGCTTTTAAAATTAAGCATAAGAAAAAATAGGATTCACTAAAATGAAAGGTGTGCATTCAAATTGCTCTTATTTTAACCTACCTCTAACCAGTGGAAATCACTAGGCAGATTTTGCTTCTTCAAATTCATATTCTGATAAGCTTTTGTCTGCGCCATCCCATAACCCACTCTAGAATCCTTGAAATACTTTTGCTCGTTCTAAGCTTCAGCTAGCCAACTGTGTAAAAGCAGAACTTAAACAGCAACATCTGTCCTACAGTTGAAACACTCTTACTTAAGAAACCTGGCTGTGTTGATCTCAAGACAGCTTATGATGATAAACTGCAAATTTCTTTACTCAAGATTCCCCCCAGTCTCTATGAAACAAAACCACTATATACAGACAATTTTTCAGTAATTTTTTTAGCTATGTAATTGTGAAATCACACCTTATGTTCAAATAAGCTATGTCTACCTCTGAAAAGTACAATAGAGAAAATTGCTCTTCTGAATATTTAAGTGCTAAAAAAAAAAAAGGCAGAATATTAGGTGCTACTTACCCATAATAAACATGTAAGCCAGACTAAGCAAATTTGCAATAGCCATAATAGCTAAGCCAGCAATCAAAACAGACCCATGTAACGGAGGACAGGCTGTTAAAAACACAAGAAACTGTATCATCTGACACAAGTAAAAGCACAAACTTTTATTTTTTGATATAACTGAATACTAAAATAAGTAAGCCTGATAAAACCAGATGTGATTAATTTATCTTTCAAAGCTATCCCAGAACTACTTCTGCATCTTTCTTTTTCTGTATACATTCTTTAATGATACAGAGGCATTTACTGATTTATCCCGCTTAGCTGTATTTTCTACTACAGTTTAGCTATTCTACTGTCATTCACTGCAACTGACAACATTCTTTCATTAATTGTATTTTAAATTTAAACATCCATCTTCAGTCCCAATTGTTTTGAACTATAATTGCATTAGATTACAGAATACAATACTGTTACTGATAAAACAGGGTAAAAAATGGGAAGAAGGGAGCAGAATATGAGGGTAGCTCTGAGGCAAATCCACCACAGATAACAGGAATGCTCCACATTTACAGGGATATCACAGAGCAGGAACAGGCTATTACAATCTAACCATAGTTCGCTACAGAAACTCCTTGTTCTCTGATCCTTGTTTCCAGGGACTTGAAATCATTGCAACTACCTGCGAGCTCAACCTAGGATGAGCTATTTCTACTGACACTTAAGGGTCATTCAGCTAAACTTCCAGAGATACAGAAAACATCTACCTTATCTGACCTGTGAAAAGGTCACCCTGAAAAACTAGGGAGACCTTCCGTTTGAGAGCGTAATAAAAACATCCTCCATTTTGTATTACTCTAGAGGATTAATGCTTTACCAGAAATCTCCCCCCAGTTTATTTTACTATTACATTTGACAACACTTAGGTGCCCCTTACAAATACTTCTGTAAATACTAAACAATAAGCACAAAACTCAAATCACAACTCCATTGAAAGGTCTATCATTTCACCCAGATTAGACAAACCTTTAGAAACCACTTCAAGGAGAAATAGTTTTCTTAAATCCCCAACAAAATAAACGACTACAATGAAGAATGTCTCTACGAAACAATAAATCAGGGACATAAAGTGCTTCCAATAAACACGAGTATGTATTCTACTACTAAATATACTGTCAAGGATGCCTAGTCCTAAATTGACCCTTTCCTCTGCAGTGGGGTTTTCTGGTGGGCAGAGGGAAGGCAGGCAGGGGAGAAAGGGAGGGTGAGAGGCAGGGATAAGGGCTATCACTGTGTGCGGTGTTTAGTTGGTGTTCCTTTACAACAGTGACCATTTTTCAGTGCTGAAACAGAATGCCAGCCACAACCAGACTTAAAACAGTCCAAGAACGCTTCCAAGTTTACTGTCCCTGCATTTGCCTTCTTAGGCTGTTTCAAAAAGTATTCGTTTCCCAGAGACTCAGTTATCAGTCACATACTAGCGGAGATTAACAAGGAATTTCTGATTTATTTATTGAACATGAGAAAATTATTATGACTCTAGTTTAGTTTCTAAATACCCTAGGCCTCAGTAAGAATAACAGTGATAAAGGTCAACGTTGGTTTTAGGTGACTCTTTAGGGCACTAACTGTTGAGAAATTTAAAAAATTAACTTTTTTTTTTTTTGTTAAGCAACTGCTCATAGAATGCAGTCATGCTGGATATAGTCATACTAATGAAACTGCTATATGTAATACTGCCTTTGGGCTATTCTTTCACCAGATAAAAGAGCATTAATACAGTAAAGTACATTTACAGAAGTTACTTGCTAACACTCAATGTAGTGAAGCCATTTTCACAGCATTTTAGTGTTACAAATAAAGAAACATCAGGTATAGACAAAAGTAAAAAGACACTTTTACAGAAGATAAATTGCTTACCTGAGACACACAGTGCAAAGCCAACCACAGCAATTACATAACCAAGAATGTGCAAACCTATCAGAGCGAATGTTGCTTGTGGTAGACTATCGAAAACTGGGAAAGACAGAAACAAAATTGTAATTTTTAAAGTTTAACTACAGAGACACAAAAGGTAGATCATTCACATGAAACTAGAAATCAGATTCTCCTAAATTCCAAGCTCAGCCAGCCAGTGTGATAACAAAGTCACTCAGGGCTCTTGTATGTATACACACACCCGCATATAAAAATATATGTATATATAAATAAAATTATAAATATATATAATTATAAATATATATAAAAATATATATATATATAATTTTCTACTTTTCCACAAGTAGAAAAAATGAAACACATACATTCTGAGAGTTAGTTATTCATCCCAGTCCCAAGACCCAGGAAGGAAGAGCAGGAATCACTCAGATGTCCTATCCTAAATCTCATTTTTCAAGCAGGTAGCTTATACTTCTTCCCTGAAGCAACTTAGCCAAACACACACAGGTTAAACATTTTGTTTTGAGATACTAGGAAGGTCAGGAATCCAGGATGCTATTGTAGCACCTATTTATAACAATGAAAATAGTATGTAGATTATGGAGGGGGAGCTCATTCAGTTTTTCTATCAGTATGTTCTTGAGCTAGTGAATAAATTAATACTCACCAATTCCAAACACAAAGTATTGAAGTGGTACCAAAATCACAGCAGGGACTACAATTAGGCCAAGACCAGCTTGATTCTGTGCAGTATAGCCATCTGCAAACATGTATGTGGAAATTAGTAAAACAGAAATCCTTGATTAGAATAAAGCACAAAGCAACAAAAGTAAATCATTAGTATCATCAAGTTTTTAGGGTCCAGAAAAAATCCCACTGAAGCACCAGAAGTCACTCCCTAGCCCCTAATATTCACCCAAGGACAGAAAACAGAAATAAATTTGTAGTCTGTATCTCCCTATGATCATCTGAGGGCCTGACAACCACAATGCTGTTTGTTGTATTCTGTAATATTTTTTCATTTTAAAATTAGTAGATGGCAATTAATAGGTGGTACTAACTTGCAGTGGAAGAGATTCATTTGTGCTCTTATTCCCTTAAACTAGGAAGGCAATTTTAATACACTTACCTTGGACAAAAAGAACAGTGCCTACAACAGCAGCAACTGTGAAGATGGTAACTGCTACAATCATGCCCATTTTCTTCTGAGGTACAATTTCATATTTTAATGCTTAAAGAAAAAACAAAGAGAGACAGAGAGGAAAACAATCAGACATAGAGATTCTCTCACTAAAATACACAGGTTTTATGATTAGGACTGTTGTCCTAAACAAAGAAACAAACTCCTAAAAAATTAGAACTATATATATTACCAAGATTTCATTTGTTTTAATTGTTTGATATGGTTAATATGGCTTACTCAGATAAATGAAACCTGACATTGGTGTTGTAGTCAAATTCTTAATCCACCTTCTATACAATTCAGGTGATATATTATCAAAATAACTTTGGGACACGGTACAGGTTAATTCAAGTAGATGTACTACTGACATTTAAATAAGGTTAAAGTGAATTTGTTACTCAGGTGAGTGTCAGACAGGGATTTAGAAATTCCAGGTTTAATTCTCTTCCCCGTGACACTGTGTGAGCTCAGACGTATCACCTCTGTCCCTTAGGGAACAGGGTGATGTTCCCAAATCACCACAATGCTTTGAGGATGAGTAGATATGGCATGACCTACATGTTCAGATGCCATAGACAAGACTAATTTTCAGTAAAACTGCACTGCTAAATAGCTGCCATCTCAGAAATGGTTGATTCCAGTGGAGGGTTTCAAAGCAGCAGCACTTTAGTAGTCTTTGGAAAAGAAGGAACAGTACAAATACAACATCATAATAAGCCGTGTTTGCTTCTGCCTTATACACTGCTAAAACTAAGACACAAAAAAAGGCAGCTCTTGCGCCGAGCTTGAAAATTAATATACCAACAATCTTGGTATATGTTGAAATTGTTAATAACAAACAGAGAGTAAACAAGTACTGTAAGTAACTTCAAAAAGAAAAACAAGAAGCACGTACAGAATTAACATCCCATTTATATGCACTGTGTTAGCACAAAAAAAAGTATCACGAGGATACAGTAAATATTCTAGAGGGTACATATAACAAAATCTTTAATAGTATCTCATCTATGGAAGGGTTACAGAATACTCTCTCTTGTAGTTAAAACTCTGCCTTTCATTATATTCACATTGCCTAACACAACAGGACCCCAGTCATACTCTCAAGTACTACTGTCATTTAAACCAAAAACTTATTTGGAATAGTAGTAATAGTAAAAACTTCCTGCATATCTGTACTGGAAATTTGCATTTTTTCATATTATAAATATGCTAAATAAGGAAAGCAAGACACAAAGGCAAAAATAAGTAATGGATATGCTATACTTAAATCCTAAAAGCCAACCCTGTAAGCACAAAACCCAAAAAACTCCACCCCAAACCAACCGACAAAAAAAAAAAAAACCCAACCCCACAACAAAAAAACAATACTCTCCATAAAACACAAACCCAAGAAAACATGTATTCCCAAGTGTTACACAGAAACCCAGTTTAACAAACTACTTAAAGGTATACTGTAGCATTGCTGGATTCACAGCTTAACTAAAACAGTGCAAATTAAAGGGGAAAAAAAAAACCCAACAAAAACAAACAGTTAAGTACACCCACATTTATTAAGTTAGAGGTAGCATGATTACTTTTCCCCACAGAGGTCACAGACCTCGCAATAAAGTGCAGAGATGCAAAAAAATCCAAGCAGGCTCAACTTACTCCTGTAAATGACAGTACTTCTCCATGGATGTATCCATGCTTATTTCAGGACAATTATTACTTTCCTATCAAAATGCTAAAAATGTTAAAGTTCTGCTACGAATGCAAGGCAATGACAATTCCTGAACATATCAGAGACTCCTAAACCATTATAAACA
This sequence comes from Pygoscelis adeliae, assembly GCF_000699105.1. Lineage (NCBI taxonomy): Eukaryota > Metazoa > Chordata > Aves > Sphenisciformes > Spheniscidae > Pygoscelis > Pygoscelis adeliae. The sequence goes on from NW_008824474.1 coordinate 946,921, forward strand.
ATAATGAAAATCAGGAATCTAACACTATGGAAATAACATAATTTTTAAAATATGTATTAGTTTTCAACCTTTGACCACAGATGGACCTTTGAAGAGTCACAAACCACTTTCAGAGGTTCATGAAAAGGTAATAAAGGAAATTATATATAGATGGCTGAATATATAAGTGATTACTATAAATCACTCTGAGTGCAATTCCCTTCCATTTCTTATGGACTCAACTCTAAGCAGAAATTTTTTCTTTTTTAATTTTTTAGAACTCTACAAATTGAGAAAGGCTGAAAAAACATCAAAGACTGATGTAACAAATTGCACCACAGGGAACCATCGGAAAGACTAGCACATAAAGCACACTCTACATTGCATAGATGTTGGACACCAGTGTATAAAGAACATCTAAGGATATCTGACACTGGTGAATGTATTGTCTCTAAAAATATTTAACAAAATCATTGATGCCGGTGTTAAATTGTAACTCAGCTAGTGCTAAAAGACTAATGAACAATTTTACGTTAAGAAGACAGCACCATCCTTCTCTAATATTGATTTTATGACCATAAAACGAAACATGTTTCTAATGATTCAATAATGTCATGGTGAACCAACAGTGAAGAAAAGCTTCCTTGTTCTAACCAATGACAGTAGACATTATCAATTATAGCCCACAAAAATTACACACATGCAAAGAAACTCATCGTTTGCAACAGTACTGGCAGCAGAAACATCACCACATGGCAGACTAGCTCTAAACACAGACCCTTTAGGCTGCACATCATGCCTTTGTCTACAAAGACATACAGCTGCTAAAAATCTTAACCCCAGGAAGCAAGCCCTGGCCTCCAAGCAAATAGAGCAGACTGACCTAGATCCCACTGCTTAGGGCTAGACGACCTTCAACACAGTCCACACTGCATGACTGGGGCACCATGTGGCATGCTGAAGCCCCCAAAAACTCACATCTTTTTGATGAGGTCATGGTTTTTTTCAGTTCAAAGGCCCCAAACTCTGCAAATGCTATGCCAGACTAGTGTTTCGTAGCTTGATGCCAAAAACATATGTTATGTGTCCTGAAAGAGTGCAAGGCTCACTGAAAAGGAAATGGAAGATGATGCAGCACAAAAGAGTGTACCTTGGTGTGCTCTTACTGACCAGGCCTGTGAGTAATAGTGCTTATTAGGAACTATCTCGAGAACTGTATACAAGTTAATTCTCTCATGGTGTTAGCTGATTCATGCCAAAAGAAAGCCCAGAAATGAACATAAGTAACACAATGTGGATGATCAGGAGAGGATTCCAGAGCAAAACAGATGCCAGGTTATTTGACAAAGCAGACGTATCACCCCTCTGTGTATTATCTGGATCAATTCTACCAGACATCTTTTAGATGTAAGCACCATCTTTCATCTTACATGGATGCCTTTATGCAAACAAGTGATTTCAGGACAAATCAATAATTGCAAAGAATTAAAGAGTCAATACTTACCAATAACACTTAACTGAGCCGAACACAAAATAATAACTAAGAACAGCAACGCTATGATGATAGCCCTTTCCACTAGAAGAAACCATGATCCTAGAGAATAAACAAAGAAAAATGGTAGGAAGAAAACAAAAACTGGAGTTATTAGCTTTACATTTATTGCTCCTTTTAGGCTATGCTCTAGATTGCTCAATACTGTACATAATAGTTAGCATTAAGAGTTATAATAGGCTAAGAAAGCTATGACTTCTACCTATGTATTTTTCATTCTGATCTTGTGTGTGACAACCTCTTTTTCCAGTATTTCTAGCTACCCGAACATTTTCCAAACTGGAGGTCTTAACCTCCACTGCAGCAGAGGATATATTTATGCTATTGTCTGGCAGTACAAGCTAGTTAGCTTGTGGAACTACAAACAGCACAGTAGATCAGAAAAATGGTGTATTTAGGCTAAGCAGGGAAGCTGGGCAAGATACGAAAAGTCCAATTTGATGATCCCCCGGCTATTCTGTTCTACCTCCAACTGCTGTAATTCCTGAAGAATTCCAGATGTGTAATAAGGAATACAGGAGCTAACCTAAGTGAGAAGGAAACGCTGCTTTGTTAATTTTAGAAATCATACATGTTCCTTTAGGTCTTCTCACCATCATCCATTTAGCTTTTTTTCCCCCTGCATCTTGGGTGCCTTAGGCTGTTCAGTCACTCGTGCTGTAAGACCGTGTAAGCCACCTTCCAACATAAAATTCTGAAAATACCTCCACTGAACTAGAAAATGCAGTTGATTCTTTCATCTCTGCTCATAACTTCCATTTAGACTCACTCAGCGGAATCCAAAGTCTCCATTTCTTATATTATACTTGCCACCATTCCTCTGCCTGCATACTTGATTCCAAAGAAATTTCTGATCTTCACCTAGATGCATACTCCTTGCACTTACTCTCCCTATTTAAAAGCCATATCTGCAGCTCCAGAAACATGGAATTAAGGAGCAATGCCTCACAACTTTCAATGCCAAGTAAGTACCTTGAGGACAGTTTTAAATTCACAAATTCCCCTCTTCCCCCTCCCCCCGCAAGGGGTCACAGAAGATACTGTGGTTACAACATAAATACAAGGCAATCACAAAATATACTAAAGGCAGAGAAATGGAGGAATATTTGCGAACTTCCTTATCGCCAAAAGAAGCCTAATTTAATGAATTGTTTAAAGGAAGGCTTTTTGCTTCATTTGCATTTTCAAAAAAGCAACTAATATTGAACAGTAACTTCAATGCACAGCTGCCATTCTCTAGATAAGCCAAATCCTACAGGCAAATCCCAGCAATGCTGTTCAACGTAACTGAGAATTATTAATGAATTGAAAGTATTTGCAAGCAGAGACACTAAAGCAGCTTCACTTCCTCTGTAGCATTTCCAGATGACACTACCAGGTATTACAAATAGGAAAAAAACAGCCATGAAGCCTGGTATCTGCTAGGACTTCAGCATGCAACATGGAACCACATATGGTCCAGTCTTAGAGTCTAAAAGCACTTATTATATGGAAATGCTTGCAATACTGCTGGTATATGCAACATGCAAGTAAGAGAAACAGCTGAACACATTTTCCTGGTAATACTTTTCCCTTATTCTGGTGCTTCATAGCAATAAAGTAAACTCCCGGCAAAAAGTATTCTTTTGAGAGCCAATATAAGGAAGTCTGTTCCAAACCAAGAGAGACTTCCAGACACGGGGGGAGCAGGGAGGAGGAAGAGAGGGAGGGAGGAGGAAGGGAGGGAGGGAGGGAGGGAGGGAAAGGAAACAGGGGAGGAAGAGAGGGGAGAAAAGAAAAGGAGAGGAAAAGAAAAAGGGGAAACTTTAC
>NW_008824474.1:951141-956576 GCF_000699105.1 Pygoscelis adeliae
TACGGTCACTCTCCTGTGAAGATAACTGATCAGGAAAGCGTGTGCCCAAAGGCAAGGGTACTAGCATATAAGTCTTGCTCACTCTGCTACCCACTTCCTAAGTGAATCCAAGAATTCTGTAAAGATGGAGAATAGCTGGCTGTTATAAGACTATCTTTGTAAAAGCATCAATTGCAACATATTAGCGACAGCATGAATTCATTGCTCAGAAATGACAGTGTGAAGACTGGTACAGGATTTCCATTATTCACTGACCCTTTTCAAAACTCACTTGCTACAGTTTCTTCTATTAGCTTATTATCTCAAGAGTCTCTCTAGAACACTGAGGAACAAACAACAAAAATTATGCAGAAGCATTTAAAGAGAGAACAAGCGACTCATTTACCTTCAGCTAAACCCTCAAACATAAGACTAAGTTTTACATTTTCTAGCTCTCAAACCTAATGTGACCTCGCAACTACGAATTCTTCACCAACCAAGTTTTTCCTTTGGTGTTGGGGTATTTTCCTCGCCGCAACTGACAACTAGAAAATGAAATTAGAAAAAATTACATCAGTTTCCTGCTTTGTAGTCTTTATACCTTCAAAATTCTAAGCACAGAAAAGTAAAAAATAAAACAATAAAACTTGCAAACGGGACTTGATTCTACCACATCCTCAAGCCTTGTTTCCTCTTCTAGAGCTTAACACTGAATGGCAGTCCAAACAGGTTGAGTGAGGAAGAAGTTATAAAAGAAGGAAGGAAACTGCCTATACCTCTTCCCCTGTTTTTGCAGTGTTCCAAGAACTGAATGATTTTGTAGCATCCTCACTCTTTCAGTGGCTATACCCCTCTCAATCCATTTCAGGATCACGTTTTGCATGGTATATGGTTAACTGAATAATTAGACCCAACTGTGAATTACACAGATGTCTGCAGCAGGACACAAGTAACATCTGTTTGAGCTTCATAAATATTTTAATGACAAATGCAAAAATTAATAGCAAAAACATCCTAGGACAATTCTACAGTGCACGGGTAAGACTCCATGTGCTACACATATGTAACATATGCAGTGCTTCTGAGAAGCTTTCAAGAAGCAAGAAGCAAGTTTCCTGTGCAGAACAGATAAATACACACATATGTTCAGTGAAACTGTCACTTCTGCAGAATGCTTGACAGACTGCACATGTACAGCAGATCCCATTATTCAATAGCTGAGGCGCTAGAGCACATGGGCTGCGTCTGACAAGATACGGTAAAATGGCTCACTAAATGAGAAATTCATCACTTAGTCACCATTATTTCAGCTTAACATTGTCTTCTGAAGATGACGTTTAATGCTAGACAACCCTAACAAGTTACCATCTAGTAGTAGCATTTTCAACCTCACTGGAAAACTGCATACCTTCAGATCAAGTTTTAGAGTTCTCATACAGAATTTATGTTAGTTCTATCTGTAATTTTTCCAGCATAGCTAAAGGTTGCAAGATGCAATTCTTCAAAGAAAAGATCTCTGCAGCTACCATGATGGATGTATACATCTCAGTATTACTAAGATATTCAGAATATGTTTCAGTATGTAATGCAATAACATGAGCGTGCTGAAAACCTCACCAACTATATAATCTAAAAGATGTGGGAAAGCATAGATTTCACTGTATTAGACAAGTGATCTTCAGACATTATTACAGAATGAAAAAATGTGTTCAGATCTTTCCCACAGAAGCACTCCCCTATAACTTAATCCAAAATAATTCATATTAGCATTCAGGTTAGAAGGCCTGGGTGCTACATTTTTTGTATTTTCAATTTAAAGTAATACATCGTCATATTCATTATATTTCTCTTTCCCGTAAGATTTTTCTTTTTTCTCTCCCAACAGATTCTAAAACAATGGCAGGCAACTCACCTGAGTGGTTTCTAAGTTCAACTCTTGTTTCTCCTTCTCTGTTTGATTCTGTTACTTCACAACTGTAATTTCCAGCATCTGCTTCTGCACTCTTAAGCATTAGAGAGGCAATACCCTTGGGTAAATCCGCCTGAGATACTAAGTTAGCTGATGGAACTGCTGCATCTCTGAAAAACTGCCGTTTTGCTCCATCAAAAGAAAAAATTATTTTTCCTTGTTTTTTCCATGTAACAAACATGACATCTGCATTGTCCTCCTTTAGATTAGTCACATAGCAAGGTAAAATGACAGTTTTATTACAGTCAGTTCTTTCAACAACATCTGTCACGCTAAATATCAACTGGGCAGAACCTATAAAGAAAAATGAAAATTGACACATTCAGAATTATTTAATATACAAGAGAAGAAAGAAAAAAAGAATTACAACATGTGACTTGGGAAAACAAAACAAACTCTCCCACGAAACCACAAAAAGAAACCCATGCTTTAAGGGAGTAACGGAAGAAGGAAAAAAGGCATAATTGTAATTCTACCACAGCCCCTCTACATGGACTTAGCCATTCTTACATCCATTTAATGTATAGATAACATAACCTACCATAAATTAAAAAAAAAATAATAAAACTTTGGGCTGCCACTTACTTGAACACTTCCCCTAATTGCCATATGCAGAAATACTGCATTAAGGCCTGGTTTCTGCAAAGCATACACATAACATTAACCACAGGTTGTCCCACTGATGTTCAAATTTTTGCTGCTGATCACACAGGTATCTAAAAACAGAGGTCAAGGCATCAGCTCCACACAAGCATCCTTTACAGCTTGTTAAGGACTGGGGGGAAAAATCTACACTTCTGAGAGAAGGCAGGCAAGGCAGCTTAGTCAACAAAGGTTTGTCATTCGGTCCTTCTTATCTCTGAAGGTGGAGCCAAATGCCCATAGGTTTAGATCGTTTCTTGCAAATTCTCTCTCTTCCAATGGAGGAGGTGCACACAGTACCATATATTAAATAAGATTATTACTTACTTAGTATTTGAGTGTATACACAATAGAATTGAAAACGGAGAATTTGTAACAACAAATGTCCTGTATTATAAATCGCTGTGATTAATGCTACTAACAATAGCATTCAATGCAGGTAATGAAAAATCACCACCACACAAGATTATGTTACCACCGCTGGTTTTTATCACTTCTCTCCCACATTGCACCACAGTTCTAAAACAGTAGTACTGACTGACCACTGTTTCAAGAAAGACCTAAATCCTATGCCAAGATTTTATCTGAAATGAAGACCCATTCATCTGTTCTTGAGAATAACAAAAATTATACCATCAATATTTAAATCACACCAGGAACCAGAAGAAAGAGGTTAATTAAACTAACTTGACTGCAAAATATGAAGGCTTTGAATCCTAAATTTTCCATATTTTTCCTCATTTGTGTGAAATTGTAACTTAGTTTAATAGCTGTCCTAATAGCCATTGCTCCCCAAAGTCCCAGTGGCATTCATCATTCAAAATGCCTGACTATGTCCACCTGATAAAACCAAATACAGGAAAAGATATGTACTGTAAAACAAGACCACAACCCCTAATACTGTAAGCACACAGACTTACAAACGAGTAGCTCCAGTGACTTCTGAGGAACTACTGGTATTCACATGTCTAAACCAGCTCAGAATTGTGATATGTATTTGATGACCAAATCCAATGAGGGGAAAGGGAAGCGGGGAAAAAAAAGGGGGGGGAGGAAATCAGTAAAAGTTGTGTCACTACTTGCAGTAGCTCTTTTTTTTCAAAGCAAGTCTCAGATCAAATTTCAAAAGCACTGATCCTTGAAACATTGATTTAATATTCTCACACAAGTCATTGGATTACTACTGAATATCAAAAGCCTACAATAAACTGACTAAATATGCATTATGCATGACAGCACTTAACAATGAAGAAATAATTATTCTCTGGTTTACTCGTTATGTTGCATTTTTAAACTGTACCTCAAAACATAAAAGTAACAAAAGCAGAGCAAAGGGAAACTGTACCCAAGCCCCAAACTACACACTAATGAAAAATAAATGCACACAATTAAAAGCTGTAATGCTTCAGTGGTTCTTCCTGAAATAATTTTCACATCTGTTTTATTTTAACACTACCTCATGATAAAAGGCTTCTGAGTGTGGGGTTGTTGGGTTTTGTGTTTTGTTTTTCTTTTTTTTTTTCCTCCTTTAGAGCAAGCACATTTACACTTTGTAGGAAGAATTTATTCTCTGCTGGCTCCACCACTGTGAAAGGTGATTTTCAACTAAAGGAAGCAACTACGCTCCCAAATATTTACCAAAGTGAATAAAAAACAACCATCTTGAAGGAATTAAAACAAATTGATCACGATTTTCTCACTAGTATTAGCACGGAATGGCAGGGAGCTGTAAATTACTGATTCCACCGGGTTGCTGCTGTGTAGTCTACGAGAGCTGGCATATTTTGCCTGAAGCCAATGAAGAAGTACTCATGTGAACTGCTCCACCAGCAGAGTGCTGGGGAAATAACGAGCAGGCTGCAGACAGACACCGACAGAAGCAGACAGACAAATATTTGCGGGTTTTGTCCTCTGCAAATCTGACTGCTTTAGTAGAAGGGGTTGCTGGCTGCTATCTCACTAAAGGGAACCTGACTGCTTACTACAGATGATATTTCCACTGTCAACAGCCAACGTTCCTCTTGTGATATGAGGAAGTCATCAGAACCCTTCGGCAATAGTTCCCAAATCCTGCAGGCAGTGGACTACTAGGTGGGCTCCTAGCCTCAAACTTTCTCATGGATTATCAGCTTAGAGGTGTCACATAAAGGCGACAATTTTAGAGCCTTACACTAAGCAGTTTGGGGGACCTGCTTCTGAAGAATATGCAGTTGTGAAGCTGCCACAGAAAGGTTGTTTCAAATGACATATGCAGTGCAAATTAGGGAATAGTGCACATTATGTCAAAATTGGCTAAGCTTGGTAGTTGCACCTGATGGACACTTGCATTTCTCACTGACTACAAAACACGCCCGGGCACCCAGCATTTAAGCCTGTCTACCACTAACTCAGGAACCCAGACATGAATTTAGATACTAGCTTTAAACGTGCAGGTTTAGATGTGCTGCTTTCTGACAGAAGAACAATCTAGCATTTGCACCTCAGTGAAAGTGCTGTAATTTTTTTAACTCTCCCTCCCCCCACTGAGTTTCTTCTTGAGGCATGGAAAAATAAGAAGTTAGATTGCGAGATGCCATTTACACATCCACGACACCCAAACTTTTTTTAAGATCAAGGACTGTCGTCAACCCTAGAAACCGTACAGCAGACGACCAGTTTGATCATCGTTATTTCTTCAAGAAAGCACATTAAGCCAAGCTGCCCTAATGCTACTAGGCACAAAAAGACGAGGAGCTTTGCGCTGGTCACGGCGTCCCTCCTCTCCCCCGCAACTTCTGCAAGAAGCAATCCAGCCCCAAACCCGGGGAGGATGAGAGAAGCGGTAAGGCGTAAGGCTGGAGGAACA
>NW_008824474.1:957419-959602 GCF_000699105.1 Pygoscelis adeliae
GGTGGCGCGGGGCTGGGCCGCCGGGGGCCAGGCTGGGCGCCAGGGGCGGGCGGCTGGCTGCCTGCCTGGTCCGGCTTCCTTTCCCCTCCCGGGGAAACCGAAACAGCCCGCGAAAATAGCTTCAACAAAGCTCGGTTTTTGCTTTTTAAGTAATTACCAGGGCATGTTTTCCTTGACCGCTTGAGCTCTGGGGTCAAGGTGTTCTGTTTTGTTTTTCTCTGCATGCACAGAGCCGAAGGTTGCGTGTTGAGTACAAGCTGAATAAAATGGCTGACTAACATGGACGGGGCTGCGAAGAGGAAGGTGCTGAGTCCCAACAGGAGGGGAAGTGTTGAGCGGGCGGCTCCCGCTCCCCTTCCCCAAGCGACTCCCCGATCGCTTTATCGATTTTGAACGCCGTCAAAGCCCCCTTCGGGGGGGGCATCCCCTCACGCCAGCAACGCTTAAACCCCCCCCCCCCCCTCGGCCCCCTTTCTGCGGCGGGGCCCCGGCGCGGAGCCGCGGCCCCGCGGCGGGGAGAGGCGGGAGGAGGGGGCGGCGGACGCTTTTGGTTTCCATCTCCCTTTCTCGTTAATCACCTGACGTGGCACTTGTAAGTAATCCAGGGGAGGAGGACAGAGGGGTTTCTCGTCCTTAAAAGCCTGTGGAAAACCTGCCTCTGACAGTGGCACGTTTGCTTCTGGCAGAAGTTAAGATCCGCGCCCTCCCGCTGCCCTCCCCGGCTCTCACGCGCCAAGGGAACAGCAGCGAGGGGGAAAATCCGGCGCCTCAGCCCCCTTCTTGCTAACCGCCAGCTCCACAGCGCTTGGCGAGTTATCAGGCTGGTGCGCTCTACACACAACTGAAATAGAAAGTTTGTAAAGACCGCACAAAACAGAAGAATTTGTAAGTGATCTGTTGTTGCCCTTCAGTTAAAAGCGAGGATGAATACTCCCTTCCTTCCTACGTCTGGAGTATTACACGTTTGACTATTTCAGCAATGCTTCAATGAATGTTTGGGTTGTTTTTTTTTCCAGAAGAAGCCCTCTTTAGGACTTTTTTTTTTTTTAAAGGTAGAATTGTCTCAAAATTTTGGATCTATAAACACTTGCAACCTGAATGCATACTTTGTTCTCAGGCATATGTGTCGGTGAAGCATTAAAAAAAGGACTGTTAAATATATTTGGGGAACGCATATATGTGTGTTATGTGTGTATATATATATAAAATGTTTTTACAAGTCCCAAAGTTCAACAGAGGATGAAAACCAGGGCAGAGTCAAAATTCTGCGAGAAACTGAATTTCCGTATTTTTTATGTCTCACGTGGTTTTACCACACTTACTCACTTTTTTTTTAGCTGCAACATTAATATTGGCTTGGGTGGTTCTTCCCCCACCCCTGCCTCCTGAGACTATTCTCTTAAATTCTTCCCCAGCCCTCCTTAAGTGGATACTAATGCCTTGACTACTGCATTTGTTTTCTCCAGGTACTCATAGAGCACTCAGACATCCTCGAGCATTCAAGTTTAGTAAAAAGCCTTGAGCAGTAGGAGCCATCTGACTCCAGAAACGATGGAGGGGGCTGGCACGAAGCAGCTGATCCTGCTCCTGCCAGACTGATTCAGATGATGTTCTCTGGAGGCCGGAAGAAATGGGCTGGAGTGGAGGGTAGTAGGGAAGACATGTCTGCTTCAGTTGTAGCTCATGCATCTGTGCCCAGACGCAGTGCCAGCGCGTTGAGAGCCGCAGGCAGGCGTTGGGGGACGGGGTCAGCTCTGTGGAGAGCTGCACAGCACATTGTCTGTCGGAAAAACGGGGATGCTCTGCTCCTGCTGCAAAGAGGAGACGGCTACAGCTGCACCACGCATTTGTCACTGTTGCTACGGTAGCACGTAACACACCCACGCGAGCCTAGGAGCAAAACAGCGCACATGGGAAATTTCATACAACCAGGAGTCTTGGCGTGAGAGAGTGTTGCTCCGAGTCAGGTGCTGTCTCTTACACTACTGAACTGGGTTTCACAAATCCCCAAAAGATAACTCTCTGTGCATACAGTTCCCCTGGTGTTTTTTGGAGGTAGCTGTGCCATCTGGCTAGAGGTACATACATATATGTGTGTGTGTGTGTGTGTCTGCAAAACACTGTCTCGTAAAGCCTCTGCTTGCTGATGGTTTCAGGAAGCAGGATTGTGCAGCGCAAGGCGC
>NW_008824474.1:959650-983971 GCF_000699105.1 Pygoscelis adeliae
ACACAAAGCAAACCCTGCTGTAACAGAAGAGCTGTGTGCTTTTAACCACTTTTACTAACATCACTGTGACCATTTCCATCTCTTTTTGCCCTGCGGTACTGCGTGTCTCTCTTCACCCAGTGCATGCACGCTCTAGAAGCTTGCACAGAAACACATCTCGGAAGCTGTGGAAAGGACAGACCCATCTCTGACTGGCATATTGGGGTCCAAGTGCTCCAGAAGCAATAGGTCATATATTTTGAAAACTCTGCACAAGTCCCTCATTTATGACTTCTGAGGCATGCTTTTGGGTCTTTAAATTTGGCAACTATTTTATTACCACTACTAGGCACTGATCTGCCATTTTACACTGGTTTACTGCTCTTTGAAGTGCTATGGATCACTATCTGTGATCAGCAAAAGTGAAGCTGCGGCAGACATGAATCACATACACAAGCCAACGTACAGGAGGCAGCGACTGCCATGGCTGGCGGGAAAATGGGTGTCTGTAGCTGTGCTTTGTCAAACTGACTGAGAGAGCTGTCTCCCTCAGCAAGAAATGCAGTGGCCAGACCTCCATCTGTGTTCCCGGACTCACTCGATGTACATATCATAACGCTCACGGAAACCATCTGTACCCAGAAGTCACAGCCCAGCAGTGTCGTGGTTTGACCCCAGCCAGCAGCTAAGCACCACACAGCCACTCACTCACTCCCACCTGGTCAGCTGTCCCAGCTGTGTCCCCTCCCAACTTCTTGTGCACCCCCAGCCTGCTCGCTGGTGGGGTGGGGTGAGAAGCAGAAAAGGCCTTGGCTCTGTGTAAGCACTGCTCAGCAACAACAAAAACATCCCTGTGTTATCAGCCTGTTTCCAGCACAAATCCAAAACAGCCCCATACCAGCTACTGTGAAGAAAATGAACTCTATCCCAGCCAAAACCAGCAAAAGCAGCAATGTGATGGGTAATACCTTGTTCTCCCTGAAGTGCTGCAAAGCATTCGCAAAGAAGCCTGTTATCCCTTTTTTTTTTTTTTTGAGCTGGAAACCGAGGCATGCCGAGGTTAAATGAACTGACTAAGGTTGCATAATTAGCCAGTGGCAGAGCTGAGAATAGACTCCATATCCATTTCTCCAGGCCTAAGATCTAACTCTCAGACTTGTCTCAGGGGCATAGGCAGGCTACCAAAGCTGTACATCACAGCTCTATAGAATATGACATTTTTAGAACAGGCTCAACCCTGAACTTACTATAGTTCTAAAAAACAAACAAAAAAAAACAGTAAAAAAAAAAAGGAAAAGAAAAGCAACAATATTTTCTTCTTATGAGAGATTCTGCCTGGGCAAGAGGGTAAAAATGGGATTCAAGTCACATTTATAAATATTAATGGCCTTCTAAGCAGTAGCACATTAAAAAAGTTCCCAAAGACCTAAGCCTGAATTAACTTTGAGTAATAGTCGCTGGAGACCTAGTCAAAAATAAAGCAATGCTGGGAAAAAGTGCTAACCTTTCACAATTGTTTGATAGGGCTGACATGCAGTTATTTTTCCTCCATTTCAAAACTCTTTTAGGAAAACAGTGCTTCTTTCACGCTCCTCCCTCTCCTTCCTCAGTTACTCTCTTTCTACTCATGTTCTGTGTTTGAATGCATTTTTTTTTGCATTTCCATTTTTATTTTGCACTCTATTCACTTGCTGCTGTAGCTGCTGGGAATCGTGATGCAACTTATCCCTTTAGTGACTTAGTGGCCACTGAAAACTCAGCCTGTGAAACACTCTCCTGCCATGAGGGCTCCTGAACTCGGTGAGAAGGTTTGCAGCTGAGGTCATCACGTCCAGGCCACCGCCCGAGACAGCTAGGTAGAGCAACTCTCTTGGGTGTTATCTGCAGCCGCCCTCCACTTAAATGAGACTCCTGGAGAACTGGATCAGATTATCAACAAGCTTATAGAAATATGTTATGGTATTTAGGTGGTGAAGATGGTGATCTGCTTTCACCCTAGGCATTTTTCCCCTTCCAAGAAAGTTCTGTAACGGTGAAACAATATGTTTGATTCCAGGGAATGGTTCAGTTAAGCAAAACCCATAACTTTCTATTCGGTTCTTGAGGGCAGTTCCATAAACCTCTCATTTCAGCCAAGACTCACTCAGAGAGAGGGTCAATTCTTCTAAAATATTTAAGAAGAAAGGTTCATAGCTTTAAAGCGATACGACTTCCCATGCAGTGTAAGTCAGAATCCCTTTTGATGTCAGGGAGAATTAGGCTCTCAGATATCTTGGCTCAGTCACCGAAATGCATTTACAAACCTGGCCTGAGCAGCTTTCGTTAGCCTATTGGCAGGTCTCTGAGCACAGAGAACACGTTGCCCCCCACGTTACAAGTATTTGTTAGCAATGCACCTCTTATGTTCAGTCAGTTATAGTATGGAGCATATTCTAACCACGCCTTGCACTTAGCCAATCCGTCCTCCCTGGAGGCACCTACCATCCCAGCCCAGCCACCATCCAAGTTTTGCAACCTGCAAGTATGGGCCCCGGGGAAAATAGTGCCACTGCCTCCATCAAAACAACAAAATCTTTTCCCTCCATCACAGCCGGCAGAAAGAAGGTCTGTGCCTGCTCCCCCCCTGCACTGCGGCAGCTGCAGCTGTGGTAATGTCCCCTACGAAACAATACCCACAGGCAAGAGGCGGTACGTCTTGTGAGCCGTTTGGAGAGACACCCATGCTGACTGACTCTCCGGCGCCTGCAGACTGACTGGCTGCCTTTGGCCAGGACGGGTTGAGGATCAGCTGAGGCCTCCCAGGTTTCCTTGACATGGCACGCTCTCAGTGTGGTCTTGCGCTCTGTCCTCTCCCTCCTCCTCTCTAGCCCCAACCAAGTCTGCTGCTGTCTTTCACAAAATCCATAGAAATATAATTATCATGGAGCTGTCTGCCTCTAGCGTTTTTTTTCTTTGGAAATAATTGTAATTGGCTGTGGCAGTTAAAAACTTATCGGCATAGACAGATGACAGACAGCACAATCATATAAGCTTCCCTCTGAGAAAATAAAGCTAAAACCCATTTATCATCCTAGTTGGGAACAAAGGGCCTTCCTCTGAAGAGCCAGGCTGTGAAAACACAGAGAGAAGACTGTTATGCTGACAGATTAAATCTGTGGTAGGTAACCAAGCACAAGCAGTCCATTTGCAGCAGGATGGTACTGTAGTAATTACAATAATACCACTTCTTTCATCTGAGGAATACCTAGCTGGGGACATACCACCCCGTTCAGAGCTGGTGACCGAGGTCCCAAGAGGTTAATTCAGTGACTGGAAGCTACGTGGGCCTGAAGAGTGACTGCACCACCGACAGAAAAATGTAAGCATATCCCCATAATGTCTGTAAGGGCTACTTGCACTGGGATCCAAAGCTGGATGTGCATCACTTATTCCTGGAGTAAGCCATTAATTGCCCTCTCCCAGAGAGCAGAAAACTTTTGATTCCTAGGTGTACCTCCGAGGCACCAAGTCTCCCGGAGCCATCTTTTGTGTGACAACTCACATGCCTGCACCCTCTCCACTCCGCTTCCTAGGGGAGCCGGGGCAAGGACTGTGCAGCCCTTGTCCTCCCTCTGTCTTGGTTTAGCTGCTACGTACAGGGAACCAGTGGCTCTCATTCTCCAGCGGGGCGGAATAATCCAGTCACCCTGCCCACAGTCCAAATACTAAGTTTTTCCAAGTGATTTTAACATCTGGCCTCTCTTTGGGCTGAATGGGTTTCTCATGGCACACAGGTTGGGGGCGGCTGGGGAGGTGAGTGGGAAGGCTTCTCTTGGTACTAATTTAAAACATTTAAACAATTCATAACCATTCCTGAGATATTTTTAAGAAAATGAAAGCTGGGTGAGAAGAATGGTTGTCCTGTGGAAGTTGTTGACTACCCAGTACATGCAATCAGATGATAACCTCAAATTCCATAGTATATGCTTGGATCTAACGGCATTTGCATCGGCACGAAGAGAAATATTATTAGCATGCAACCAGTTGTTCTATGGGGGAGGGCTGAGAAGGGGACAGAGGCGGGGGAGGATGGGAGAGATAAGGACAGAGGAATACCAGAAACAGAACTGCACAAAATGTTTTCTGTAGCTCTAGTTCCCAGGATTACGAACAACCCTCCAACAAATTCACTAATTGACATGCCTCACGTGCAGCCACATTAATGTCACCACTACTTCACTTGGCCCAGTGCATGCATTTCACTGACAAATTCTTCTGCCTTTGGATGAAATTGTGGAATTGTGGATGGTTTCTACCTTTTTTTTTTTTTTAATAATCTTCTTGGCTCCCAACAGCTTTGCCTGGTTAGATTTCTCCTTCTAGCTAAAAAAAGAAATTAGGCTGATCTCTTTTGGCAGCTGTGAAATGGTTGCATATTGTGTATGTCTTCTTGATGAGCTTGCATGAAATGGAATTTGGTTCTCTTTTGATGGATACACCACTTTTAGCACAATGTCCCCACAAGATTAGCAAGTGTTTCATTCTTTTTAGAGGAATTTTTATGTGCATGTAATGTCATGTATGCCATTTCTATACAGCATTATGAATAGCGCATAAAGCTGCTTGAACAGGGTGACGGAACGGATTGAGGAATGTTTCCCCAGTGAATGCGCGATTTGATTTGTGATGGTGTGTAATTTGCTAATCACAAAGCTTCAGTCGATGGCACAAATTCCATGAGATTCAGGTTTTAATTCTTACCACTTCCCAGAGCCAAATTCAGGTGCTGTATAATATATGAAACTGGCTGTGCTGGGTCTGCCCGAAGAGCAGCTTAGCCCCGTGTCCTGTAATGACAGTGCTCAGATGTGGATGCCTGGGGAAGAGGGCAAACGTATGCGATAGTTCTTACTTTCTTGCTTCCTCAGCATCCAGCCTTTTTTAGCTCAGACTCCCTGAGCTCCTGGTTTCTGCCTATATTAGAGCCCACAATGGAGAGAGAGAGGCGGTGCAACTTCCACTGAAGACAACAGATACTACACTGAAAAGCACCGTGGGTGAATGTGATTGCTCTGTCTTCTTCTATGGTTACGTGCATGAGCCTCAGTCTAGTCTGCGTTTCAGGGTAATGCTATTATTAAGAATAAAATCGATCAATGACAAAGGAGATGTTCTGAGACAACAGGGAAAAGGCCAAAATGAGTATAAAAGGGTAATAATACTATATGAGATCTTTATTATTACAACATTATGAGATAAAGTGGCTGGTATTCCGCCATTCTCTTGTCCAATGTTTAATTTAGCCATGAAGGTCTTTCTTGAAATTATATTCAAGAGAGTCCGGCGGGGGGTGGGGGGCAAGGAATCTATTCTCTCTTGAAATTAAAAGCTTTTTTGAGGTGGAGGTGGGATCGTTTAATTGTTTCTCTGACAGGGCTTCTCAAGATCAAATGTAAGAAACACTAAGTACTGGAACAATTAGAAGAGTATTTTGGTTTTAATTATTACGTACTGTTGGCCTACCTGCTTGGTGAAACTCTCCAGTACTGGTAGGAGCCATTAATGGCTAATGGGGAGTCACAGATTCTGGCCTTGTAGGCTGCTGCTGGACCACCAGCTGAAGCTGGTTTAATTGTGGATTGCCAGCAAAAAACTCACCCGTGCCTTCCTGTTTCCCATTCTGTGTCTTCCCAAGGGGCTGCTGAGCCGACTGCGTGGGGTGGGCGGGCAGAGGGGGCTCCTACAGGATTAGTTTTCAGGCTGATCTGTGAGCTGTTCCAGCTCATCACACTGCTGTACATTGGCAGCTCGTGCGGGGGAAGTGGCAGAAAGGTGCAGATGAGGAAACAAAATGGGCAACTGAACCTACCCACAGGAGCTTCTTGTTAGATCAGCTTAAGCTAGCAGTAAAGCCAAAGTCCCAGGGCTGTATGTTTGTTCTTTCCTACCGTGACTGCCGGCAGAGTGCTGCATCTCCAGAGAGGCTTCATCCCAACGCCTACCTGTACAGCCGAGCAGCTGTTAAAGCTGGGACTTAGGAGGCTTTTGGAGCCAGTGTAGGCAGTCCACGAGGCATTGCCATCTCCAGCTTGGTGGACCTCCGCAGAGCCAGGAGTCTTCCCAGGCAGACTGGCCCTGGCCCAGGCCCAGGGCATGGAGACAAAGGGCTGGTCTGTGGCAGGATGCCAGGGACACAGGCAGCACTCCAGCTGAACCCTAGCTCAAACTCTGCAACTGGCTTGTTTCAAGTAAAGCATTTTGGCCTCATCATGTGGGCATTTTTCCACCTGATTTTGGTTACACAGGAGTATTTTCAACCAGCTCGTCATCACAAGTCTTCAGTTTGCAGTAGGGACAAAGAAGAAGCAAGGAAGAAGTTATTTTCTGAGTTATATGTAGGAACTTTAAATTTAGTTTATGGCTCTCCTCAAGGAGCAGGCCGCCAATGGATGTTTTCCCAACTAAATTTTATTTAAATATAACTGCCTTTAAACCTGCCTGAAGTGATAATTGTGGGTTCTGCCCTTTGACACCAAATTTGAACTTGCAAACAGTAAAAAAAAAGGAAGTGTTCAAGAGGAAGTCCACTGGAGTTACCACTGGTGAACTGAAAAAACTAAAACGGCTTTAGTTTTGTTTGAAATTTCCCTATTGCTTGTAAAAATTATACTGGACATACAACACTCAAGAATGAAATCCTGTTTATCTACCAAATAACAGCAGATAAATGCAGTTCATCTCCAAAGAGGGAGAAAAAAAAGCCCTGGAAAGCATTACTGCAAGAATTTTTTTACCCTTTCTCCTCAAGGTAGTAGCCAAACAAGGACAATTTTATGGACTTGTAGCCGTTACAAGTAGGGTCTTGCTTGTACTCCTGCAACAGTTTACACTGTGCTTAACTGTTTCTTTGTGGCTGCAGCAGATAATGTAATATCTCCTTGCATAACAGCTGGAACAGCTCCAGCTATTCAGAGACCAGAACTGGAAGAGCTGCTAACAAAGGAGGTCTATGCGAAACCCAGCGTTATTTCAGCGTATTCAGCATACTGGGCTCTGCCTTCCTCCTCCTCCCCCCTCCTCTTCTCGTTCCGTTTATAATTTCCTTTGCTTGTGTATCTGTTTCTGAAGTCACTTAGCCTCCGTCCTCACCTAACCTTTTGACTTCTCCATGTTTTTTCACCTCTCCTTATTTCCTTTGATTTCTTGTGGCTTTTGGACACCAAAGGTAGTTCTGGTAAACATAAGGTTGGTTGGTTTGTTTGTTTGGGGTGTTCGTGTGTGCACGCATGCTGGGGGGAACCAACAGTGACTTATGTTAGCTTATGTTAAGGCTGTAGTGAACTCTAATTTCATACCAGTCTGTTCTCCCCACCCTCAATGCCTCTTTTTCCCTCTTCCTTTAAGCGAGCTGCTCCTTTTTCCTATTGACTGTGCTTTTCTCTTGCCGTTCACTCTCATAGCAAATATACTTGCTCCGGTGCTTTTGCTTCCTTGCTGGCTTCCTATGCGATTGCAGCTACCTTCTGCCCCTTTACATCACAGAAACAGCCTCATCCAGCTACTGATGACTTTTCCCATGCTGCAGCCTTCCTGTTTCTTTTCTGGGATTGTTTCTCTGCATGGGCACATCCAACTGTTTCCTCTTGTTCACCAGCTTTTGTCCTCCAAGTCCGTCTTCCATGGGAGTGATCATGACGACAATGTTCTTAACCTTGCCTTTCTTCACTCTGCACGCTGGTACTGTTGCAGATGCCCACAGGGTCTCGGTTCCGTTTTCAGCTCTCTCCAAGGCACTGGGTATGCGGTCTGCAATTCAGGCTGGCGACTGAGCACGATGCCCTTCTTTGCCTGAAGCAACTTTTCGTAGAAAACTGCAGTCACTTCCTCCTGACAGGGTGACACATATGCCCAGGAATATGATTTCTGGGGAAGAGTAAGGTGCAGCTTAGCAATATGAGTGAAATAACTGCCCTAGCTGGTCATGCTAGCTGGTCATGAGGTGGGAACGGAGAGCAGCAGGAAAGCTTAAACACTGTTGGTTCCTGGGTGTCCTGGAAAGTGTAATGCAAAACAGTCACTCAAAATAGCGATTGTCACTTGAAAAATATGATTCATTTTGACACTCTTGGCTATTTTATCTGTATAAACCATTTGCAGGGCTCTAATGGCTCAGTGTGAAAACTTGCCTGCACAGCTTGTGAAAGGCGAGGTCAGTGCTAGAATTAGCCCCAAACCGAGTCCACCACGACACTTCTAGGGAGGCGGTCCTGAATGAAAGGGGACCCAGAGCACTGGCAGCTGTACCCAACACAGGGTGAAAAGCACCAAGAAGTGACTTCCAGTACTAACCTGACCAGCCGCTGAAAACAGATGCCTTTTTGTCTGGCTTTTGTTTTCAAATGGCCAATAAGAACAGATCGGCACTGGCACCATTGTCTGTAATAAATGTGTTTTCACCCAGTGGAAGACTGTGGCATGTTGTAAACAATTATGGCACTGAGTAAAGCATAATTGATCACAGAAGTGCCACAAAGGATACATTTGCCAAAGCATGGTTTAAAGATCAGGATCTGTATAATGGAACTAGCACACAGTGAAAAGGAGGTATCAGCATTCTCTGGGATGAAATATAAAATGGAGTGTCATAAAAAGACTTCATAGCCCTTTTCTGTTGTTGCATTTTCTGCATCACAGCAAAGCTCTATCTTGCGCTTGTCAGAAGGTCCCTCACTGATAAACTGGTATTTTGTATTCGGAGTAACTAAAAAATAAATGCCGTGTTTCTTCTCAGATGAAGACTTAGTTGACTGTTGCGCAGTGAGAGATCTTTCTGTATGCTATGGGTCCTGTTCATTGCTATATTCTTGAAGCTTTATGTTGGGGTCACTGCTAAAATCAGGAATGGCAAATTCGGGTGTTTGGAGACACCCCACAATATGTGGCCACAGGATAAAAATCTGGGTCCCACCGGGAATATTATAGCTTTCTAAAGGCTACATCCTGTGGCAGTATCCTCTTACGTTTTTCCTTTTCTTCCACCCCTGGACAGAACGTATTTTTTTCACAAATGAAAGGTTCCCTCCTCCTAGCCAAACCTTGTGCTGATAAAGGTCAGGTTAAGCTGTTTTGAAACTCTGGGTATCAATACAGCTCTTGAAGATGCGGATAAGAAGGAATTTTCTTTGCAGAAGCAGGTGGTTGAAATACAAGGGGTTTTGAAAGCTGCAACACAAAGATGTCTCTCCTCCAGACAAAGAGATAAGCAGATCCATCCAGAGTTCTGAGGCTTTAGGCATAAAGGTTACAGCATATGAAGAGAGAGGTGGTGAAGATCTGAAAAAAAACAGGTGAGGTAGGAAAGCTAATCCTGACTCAGAAGAACATTTAGCCTGACCCCAAGAACAAGCCAAGAGATCAAGTCTACCAGGAGAAGACTTGAATTTGTGAGCAGATTGTGTGTTTTGTTTTCTGCGCTTTGTTTGATTCATTCTGGATGCAGAAGTTACCACCTGGCTTCATCACCACTTTCTCCTCCCCCTGATTAGAGCAATCAATGAGACACTGAGTTTTTGACTAGCTGCTTTTAGCAGAAGGGTGACAAGCACCATGGTGTTCACCTTCCTTCTGTATGTAGCTGTAATAGCAAATTCAGTCTGCCCGGCCTTCTACAGTCTCCTACAGGGTTTTCTTAAATGCTCTGTAGAGTAGCTAAGGTTTGTATGACAGGATAGGTGGAGCCAGCTTCCTACTTCCGATCTCCTCTTGAGACCCACACTGAATTGATGTCAGCAGGCCTCCCGGCAGCGGCTGCTTACGTATGGCACTCTACAGAGACACACCAGATAGTTTCCACCCAGGTAAGCAGAAGCGCAGACAAGCTGACTGCATCAGTTATATTCAGGTCATGTTGTCAAACTTTCAAGTATTTGGAGGGAAACATTATCACAGAAGAATAAGCTGTTGTGCTGGTTTTGGCTGGGATAGAGTTCATTTTCTTCACAGTAGCTGGTCTGGGGCTGTGTTTTGGATTTGTGCTGGAAACAGCATTGATAACACAGGGATGTTTTCGTTGTTGCTGAGCAGTGCTTACACAGAGCCAAGGCCTTTTCTGCTTCTCACCCCACCCCACCAGCGAGCAGGCTGGGGGTGCACAAGAAGCTGGGAGGGGACACAGCCGGGACAGCTGACCCCAACTGACCACAGGGATAATTCCACACCATATGATGTCATGTTCTGCATATAAAGCTGGGGGAAGAAGAAGGAAGGGGGGCACGTTCAGAGTGGTAGGGCGTTTGTCTTCCCAAGTAACCGTTACGCGTGATGGAGCCCTGCTTTCCTGGAGACGGCTGAACGCCTGCCTGCCCATGGGAAGGGGTGAATGAATTCTCTGTTTTGCTTTGCTTGCGCGTGCAGCTTTTGCTTTACCTATTAAACCATCTTGATCTCAACCCACGAGTTTTCTCACTTTTACCCTTCTGATTCTCTCCCCCATCCCACCGGAGTGAGTGAGTGAGTGGCTGTGTGATGCTTAGTTGCTGGCTGGGCTTAAACCACGACAGCTGTGCACTTGAGAGGGATGAGGATTAACTAGAAGCAATGAAGGGAATATAACTAAGTGAAGGCATGTTTTCTATATTTAAGCAAAGATAATATGGAAGAGCTTTTTCAAGGAAGCTTTTTCATTCTAGCCATTTGAATTTGTTACCTGTATATCAATCCTATTCACAACTGAGAGAAAATCTAACTGACTTTCAATTGTTTATCTTCTCTAACACAGTTACCTGCAATTCTGTTTTTCAATAGAGATCTCAAACCCAAACATAGTATTAAGTACATTCTTATTCGAACAGAAATGTCAGAGTACTGGAGTACTTATAGCAAAAAACCCTCTTCAAACCTGCCACACCTAGAGGATACCTTTCTGCCCCAGGAACAAAGTCTTCTCAGAACAGTATTTTTTATTGTTTATTGCCAGTATGATACAGCTGAAGATGGTGAAAAACTCCAAGTATGTTTTACCTGAGCTCAGAATATGGGCACGCTACAGAAGGCTGTAATGAAATGGCTGCTAGACAGATTAGTACAAAATCAGTGAATGGCACTCTTAATATCACAGAGTTTTCATTGTTTTTACTGTTGTTTGATAGCATTTGTCAACTTGGCAGAAATCCCTCCTGCCATCATACTGGGAACTTGAGCACTTCCTATAACAAAAGAAACAATGATCAACAGATGCTGTCAAACCTCTTGAAACCTTCTGCACCATTTTTTGGCACTAGTTTCCAGCAAAATTTCACAAACGGCCTGTCTCCCTTGGTCTGACTACTGGCTTGTATTCTTTCCCAAATGGATTCTTTGAAAGGAGGTAAAATGCTCATGGACCAGCAAGGCTGAGAGAAGGGTAGAGAGAACTCTCAAAAACCTTGCAAGAGCTCACCTCCCAAGATACAGTGAGAAACTTCAGCCCTAAAACTAGAGGAGGGATGGGAAGCTTTTGGTCCAGGGGATGCCTACAATCCACAGTTTAATTCTTCATGTAACTGCTGAATAAGACTAAGATGCCATTTTGTTGAAGATTATCATAAGTTTTTATTGAATCTTTTGATATTTTGTGTTTAATAGTGAATAAGCGACTATAAGAACATTTTGATCAATCTTTATGTTAGCGTTATGTAGGGGTTGCTGTGTTACTAGTTTTTATGTTAGCGTTATGTATGGGTTGCTGTGTTATTCACTGGACCATGTTAGCCTTAGTCTTAATTTTCTAGACCGTAACCAAACCACTTAGGCTTTATTGTATATGGGATGAGTTATTTGACAACTTGACAAGATAGATGAATATCTAGCTAACTTGGCGATGAAACTTACTTTTAAGGTAACCTGAAGTGAACTGCCCTCATTATAATACTAAAAAACACACCCACAGGTCAAGAAGACCCTTGCCCAGGTGAAGACCCTTCCCCCGCGCAAGCGTAGTAACAGAAGAGAATGACATAACCAATATTATATGTAAATCACTAACCAATCATTGTAACTGGGAGTGTACTACCTTATAATTTTTGTGTATAAATGTAACAGTGATCTAGCCATAGGGGTGCTTGATTTGTGGAAATTCCACCTTGCACCCGGTGCCGCAATAAAGAATGCCTGCTTTCTAAAACTCCAAATTGAGTCTTAGAGAGTTCTTCATCTGCTGACTTACGGTAACAATTTGAAGTATTGCCATCCTTTGAAAGCCACAGAAACAGAAAAATATTTTGAATGAACAATTGCAATTAGTGAGTCATCAAGAGGAATGTTATTAGAAATAATTATTCTGTACTTCTGACCTTAAAATATTCATCTTTGTTGATTTTTACAACAGGTAGCTAAGACATATGAGTCACTAGCATGTCTCAGCCAGTTCTGGGATGGAGTACTGAGATACAACCACTCTTCATTACTTACGACCAGGAACGACAAAGAACAGAGTGAAACTAGCCAGTAAGTGAAAGAGTAGCATCATTCAAATTGTAATTTACTCTCAATAAAAAGCTCTCAACGCTGCTCATACCAGTGTTGCCTGGGAATAATTGTTTGCAAAATGGTAGGGCTGTTACTAGGAGGCTGAAAGACAGACATTGCCACCAACACCAAGCCCTGGAGCAATAGCTAAGTATTAGCTAATACCTGAGAAAGCCCTGGTAATGGTGTTTGCTGAAGGGAGAAATACATTGAGAGGAGGAAATGGCAGACAAAAATAACTTCTGCAATCTCAGAGCCTCCTGTGGAAACTCCCCACCTATGAACGGTATTCATGCAGAAAAGCTGGTGCTCATATCCCTTGTTTACTTAAGCTCACAGGCACTGATGTCATAGGCCAGGCATTTCCCAAGTTTTATTTCAAGCCTTTGTCAGAAAACACCCAGCCACTTCCTAGAACACTGATATATCAAGGTGAAAGTGGAAAGCAGTGATGCTGTGGGAACTGGGACAGGGTATTCACAGGCAAGTTGTCATCCTGCCGAAGTCTACTGCTAGTTTCGGCCAAGTGACAGGCAGGAGTACGCGCACCGCGTGCGTGTATGCACATGCAGCTGCCTTGTGGAGGCACGCTGCAGCATCGACATTCAGGGAGTGGGCTGAGAGCCAGCGTGAAAAGAAACAGCATCACATTAATTTCTTCTTTTCTTAATTAACAT
The DNA here is from genome assembly GCF_000699105.1 of Pygoscelis adeliae. NCBI lineage: Eukaryota > Metazoa > Chordata > Aves > Sphenisciformes > Spheniscidae > Pygoscelis > Pygoscelis adeliae. Next base: position 972,790 of record NW_008824474.1, read on the forward strand.
TTGTCAAACTTGGAGAGAAGCCCAGGCTGCAAAATTTGGATGAAAAATTCAAAGAGCTCAGAAGCTGGAAATTTCACATACAGGCTCTTCATTTATGCCTAGTCTTTTTTATAGGTCATGCAGAGATGACTTAATTGCTCTTACTGTAACTTACAATTAGCAACACAGTGATTTTTTTTGTATGTCATAGTGCACAGCAGAGCTATACTCCAAAAAAAGTGGCAATGTTTAATAGTAGCTGGCATTTGTTTTCCTTTTCAGGAAAGAATTTTCCCTGAAGTTCTTCTCTTTCAGGTGGGGGAAGAGGGGAAGGCCTTTAAAGCCATCAGCAGAAAAGAGTGAGAATATTGTGACCGGATCTTGGAGTTGTTTGTAACAGTTAGTGGTTTCTTAAATGCATGTGAACTGGTTCACCTTCCTGCACAGCACTCACTGATGCAAGTTCAAATGATTAACTGGTGTCATTACCAAAATACTGAATTCTTGGCATATGATTGAAAGCCCCTATTAAACTCTTGCAATTTCAATATCAAGTCATTAACTCCACAGAAGGTTCTCTATGAGAGAACTGGATTAAGAGATAAAAATCAACCCTTACTTTGCACTTTCTACCAGCACAACACATAATATTCAGCAAATCATGTCGTCTGCTGACATTAGAAGAGAACGGGGATTGGAAAGTTACATGCATTACCTTCTTACTTTAATAAATGTAACATCACTCTCAAACATCCTAAATGGCATATAAACAGCACCTCTAATACAGCAGCGAGCACTAAAGCTACTTCCAGTTCCTAGCAGGGCACTTGCATCCATTACATCCCAGCCTAGAGGTAAGATAGCCCAGGGAAATAAGACATTGAGTCCTATTACGAGGTTCAGAGGGATTTCAGAGGTGCAGAAACCCTAAGAAGTAATACATAAATAAAAACATAAATAAAAAGTGTTCCTTTTCTGGAGCTTTGGGGAGTACAGGCAGGAGAGTGAGCTGGCTACCGATGAGCCTTCCTCAGCCACATGTTTCCAAGAGCCAAGTCTCAGCTCTCCCTGGGGCCACATGTGAGACTGAACTATTTGCAGTCCTCACGGCAAGGACAAAACCCGTGGCTTCCCTGACCAGATTCAGCAAATGAAACTCCTTGTTTATCCCTCTGCACTACTTCCGGATCTGTCTACAGCTAGCTTCTATTTGGCTTCTATGTGACATGTAACAGTGACACCGTGCCTCCATGCCGGTGTATTTCAGAGGAGCGAAAACGGTAAAGGCCCTTGGAAGAGGAGAGCTGTACATAAAAGTTAACTCTTACGAATAGGCCTTCTGCCCCAAGTATTCTTCAGAAGAGAGACTGTTTTATAGCACAGCACAGCTTCACGTGCGTCCTACTAACTTAGGAGCACCTTCGTTTTGTTGGTCTTCAGTTCTGACATTGCATTAGATAATGAGCAATGTATGAACTGATGTGAATCAAGTGATTTAATTTTAATGTGGCTTCTGCTTCCTGCATTGATCCAGCAGTGGAATAATTACACAGATAATTGCTTTTTTAGAACAGCCTTTCAGGCTGCTTGTGACAGGCCTTACTGCTCTCCTCATGCTTTTAAAGAAGGTGGTGTAGCCACTTGCTGGATCAGTAAGGCTGCTTTCAAAGCAGGGTCAAGTGGTTTTACTGTCTACATGGGCAAATGCCATTCTTTGTCAGATGACAATTAAGGGCCACGTATCACTCTTGAGACAACAGAAGTGTCCTGCTTAGATTAATGCAGTTTCAGACAGTACCATGAAAAATAATGGAGATTAATTACATATGATTAGCACACTATTTTAGAATTACTTTGGCATAAAGAAGGCTAACTTTTCTTCTGGAGGTTTTTCAACCACATTACAGGGTTTTTGACCATGCTTGTCTCAACAGATTCACTTCTAATAGAATAAGAGGCTCGATTCATAAGGGAAGGTTTTTGATTAATTTTGTTTGTTGTATTAGCATGAAAGAGGAGTTTTTTGGGGGAAAGTATTTACATAAACAGCATTTAGACAGCACAACATTTGCAATCCGAAAGCATCAGTGAGCTGCTTTGCAGGCAATGCAGAAGGGGACTGCTTTTATCTTAAGTTGAAGTAAACCCACTGTTAAAGTAAATATGCAGTAGCAACACCACCTAACAAAGGGAACATGAATAATAACTTTTCTAATTTAAGCTGAATGTGGGAGGATATAGGTAGGCAGCAAAAGAAGTTGGAAACTGATTTCCAGTGTGATTCATAGAGATTTTCAGCAGTTGCTTGCACAGGTAAATTCTAATAGTTGGCATTTGCATATAGCTTTTCATGTATTAAAATCTGATGGGTTTAGGGCTCGCTCTTTTTGGCAAATGAAATACTGAAGCACAACAAAGTTAAGAAACTGGCTCATGGTGCTGACTGTGTCAAGCGTCTTGACTTTCAGACACAGAACTGATCCACTGATTCTGCAGAATACTGCTCACCTTTAAGTGAGAGAAATTAATTGTAAGATGAATGGAATTGCCTACAGAAGTTAGGGGAGGATTTTAATATCACTGGAATTGTACTAATATTGTCCATGGCTTATGAACAATGGTAACCAAAAGGATGTACTAGTACTTTAATAAGGCTATGTCTTTGTTCCATGATCCTTCATTACCTATAACGTCTAGAATCACTCCCTACCTACACATTTACTGAGACAAAGGGAGCTCTCTCTTGCCATTACATTTCCAACCCCTTCCTCCTACATTTTTCTTCTCATTCCGTATTACACAGCTAGATTTGTCAACATTTTTCCTTAACAGAGATCAAAATTAGGTGTTCTGACGCAAGAACGGAAAACAAGAATAATCCAAATGATGTCCACAGGGCTTTACTATATTCTACAAATGAAAGCAGCATTTGACCCAATGCTAATATAAAGCGACTCTGAAACAATGATGACACATAAAAAAAATACTAGAAAGCCAAAAGTAATTTCCAAACCACACTTTTCACATTCTCTGGTCTGTTGTACAGATTTTGTTACCATTGCTTCTGTTACAGGCAATGTAAAAATAAAGGTAATTACAAAAAACATCCATACCAGTCTGTTTACAGAATCACTCCCTGCTCCCCCCTCCCCCCCCCAAAAAAAAAAAAAGGATCGTGAGGAATATGGTGGTTGTCCATTCACAAATTTGTGTAGGGCTGCCCTGGGAGCATGCCAATATTATTGCAGCTATTGCAACATTAGTTTTTTGCTTAATTCATAAACTTAAAGTGGAAGCAACAATTTACTTTTACTTGCCACTGAAATCAGTTTTGACCCAGCCTTTTAGAAAGGATAATGCTGTATTATTTCAATATCAGCAATTAAATACTTTATACTAAACCTACATAAATGGCAATAATAGACATTTTAAATTCATTTCAAGTCCTTTGCAAGCAATTTTCTTTCAGCACTGTAGGATATCAAGATTACAGACTGTCAGTATCATTCTATAGTCTTTCACGCTACATAACATTCTCCAATGAAGTAGAGACGTGTTCATTAGTAAGAATTTATTAGTTTATCTGGAAGGGATCTGCAGTAAATCTTTACAGCACAAAACTAAACATGACTCCATGCTGAGTCCACAGTGTGCATGTTACTTCTTAAAAGTGCATGACAAGCATCTTCTTAAAAACAAAAAAGAAAAATGAATGCCCCCCTCCCCCAACAAAAAGGAACCTCTAAACTAACAAAAAAGCAAATGGTAGAAAACTGTGTTTTGGGCAAACCAAGTCAGCTCCAAACACTTTTAATAGGCACCTACTGTGGCTTCTGGAATCATTGTCGCATGCATATCTCTAGTCATATTGGATTTTTGTTTCAGCTTTGACTGGAGTAATGTGTGTTCCATTACACCAATTTGTATGTCCATCTGAATGGTTTCTTGCTTCAGTTTTGTTAAGGCCTGTTTAATCTTCACTAGAGGAGCTGTTAAAAAAAAAGATAAACAGTGCAACTCTGTGTCAGCTACTTAACAAAAAAGCATTATTTTCTATAATTGACTCCTTAAAATTGAAGAGTTGAATGAACAGAAGGGCGTTCTACTCTAAAGACTTGATTGTGCCGATACATCATTTTTAATATGCAAGACACTTTAAAGATAGAAATAGGCGATGACAATTTTGCTGTCTTCTTGACATCTAAGATCTGCATAAAGATGTGCATCAACATTAAGATAGGTTTGTCAATGATGTGTTTTGCTCAGCTGAAAGCTTCATCCCAATAGCTGACTTGGGGTTTGGTAGAGAACTGAAGAAACAAAAAAAAGTCACCTTACTTGTGAAAAGCTATTAAAATGCTTTGTGCTCCATACTTTGTTTCTAATCCCTCACTTAGCACTAGTATCACCCTAGGGATGCGGATGCTGCTGCGTCATATTGCTCCTTATAATTCTGGTCTCTAGAGTTTATCCTGACCCTTGGCCATGCCGTAATACAGAAAAGGTGCTGCGAGGCACGCGAGGAGCTCCTTCAGTGAAGCAAGGGTGCACAAAATTTATTCATACAATAACACTTACAACTACTTAAGTAAATTAGCTGTAATGGTTACAGTTAAACATGGATACAGCTTGCATATTTAGTCCTATTGTAACATGCATCAATTTATTTCTGCATTCATACTCCTTATACATTTGCAACAGAATGCATTTATCAGGAAAAATCTCAAACCACCAAATCCCGAGTCTGAGACAAACTAATTCAAATAGGTACATAGTTTTAAATATTAAAAAAGTCCAAACATCAAAACACTGAAATGAATTTTCTCACCGACCCCAGCCAGCCTTAGGGAACCTAACAGCTACTGCCAGTAACTATTTCAGAGTCAAAGGGCTTGAACCTGTAACGTGTGAATTTCTTCCAGTGAATTGATAACTGTTCAGAGTGGAGACAAAACCCATATTTTTTTAGATTTTTACAAATAATTTACCAAAGGGGGAAATCCTGGAATCTCTACCTTCTGCAGACTTACGTAACCTTTTCAAAGAGGTTTAAACTCCTGATTTTCTTAGACACCTTTTAAAATTTTAATATTGGTATTTTAGACAAGTCACTCATTCTGGTCTTGTTTTATTTTTCTTTAATAAAGGACAAATTATGTACCTGTCACTGAGAAAACAGGTATTTGGTTTGAGGCAAAAACATACTTACCACCATCGGTCATACTGCTTCCTTTCTCTTCTGTTTCCTGCTTTACTCTCTCTAATACTTCTGTAATCTTAAAATAGATTTTTTTTTTCTCAGTTACACCAGGTGAATGTCAAGTTAAAAAAAGAAAACAAAAAAATTCTCTGCTGAATAACTGCATTAGTTAAAAAAATGAACTAATCAGTCTTTGTTGTTGTAAACGGAAGAACATTTTTTTCAAACATTAAGAAAATTTTAATTTAACTTTAAATAAATTCATATTTAAAAATTACAGCAAAAAGAGTAACAAGTTGGCCAAACAGCGTGGTCTCACTAAGAATCCGCGCATCCCAAAACAATAAAAACAACAGTGTAAAGTGTTGCAGTATGATGCTGGATGGAAGATAGGAACCAATATTCCCCGCAGACCACGATTCACCGAATGACCATGCCAGCTGCCCTTCTGGAAGTGTCAGGATGTCAGCAGGTGATGGTGGAAGTCTGAGAAACAGTGCTGCAGCAAAAGATGGTGCAGCAGTCAAGCCTGCTGGCACTGGCACCGGTATGGGTATGCAAAATGCATGTATGAAGAATAAAAGTGCATTTCAGCACTGACCATCAACCAGTTTGCCTTTGTAGACAATGAAGAAAAAGCAAATATATGATTCTAAGCTACACTAGGTAATAATTTAGTATTTTTGTCTATAATATAAAAATGGCCCTTCATTAAGGCTCCAGTAAGCCTTTTCAGTAACAAAAAAGAAACATCACTGCATTGTTAATGCATACCTACAGTGGTACTGGTATGGCTAAGTGGGCTGAGACTCGATTGCATGCTTGAAAGCAGATCAGTAGTAATATCCAGTGTGCCTAGTTTATCTCAGCTATGCACCGCTGCATCTACATAGTTTGAAGGCTGCCAACTAGTAACATACTCATCATTACTAATCAGTCAATAACTTCCAAAGCACGAACACATTATAAATCTGAAGTTATTGTAAAGTACTCTCTTTTTTCAAACTTAATTCCTTGAGACTGAAATAGAAAGAAGCTCTAATTCTGCAGAATCCATACACTCAGAAATCTTTGCTAGAAAACTCTCGTTAAACTGCTGTATTACCTACTGCAGTTGGACTAGATGATCGTTGTAGATCCCTTCCAACTGAACTATTCTGTTCTATTCTAAAACATCTCAAAGTTGTTTTACAATTTCCAGCACATTCTTATAGTGTGATCTATTTTATGTGACTATTCCAGACACTTTATCGTCTAATAAATAAAGTGGGTTTTTCAAACCCAAACAACAGAGCCATTAAAAAAAGTAGTTTCTGAATTGGACAAAGGGTTGAAATATTTGGAAATCAGGCAGTAAATTAAATGCCATGAAACACTCAACATGTTGAGGCAGTTAGGAGTCTGGGGATTTTTCTTTGAATTTGTCAGAGCACTGATTTCAAGAAAAAAAAAAAACAACAGAAGAACAGTTTTAGGTATGAAGATAATTTGACTGTGTCCTGGTTTTGGCTCGGATAGAGTTAATTTTTCTCCTAGTAGTGGGTACAGTGCTGTGTGTTGAATTTAGCATAAGAATATTGTAATAACACACCAATGTTTTAGTATAAATGCTGCTTAGCAACAACTAAGTCAAGGACTTTTCAGCTTCCCATACTCTGCAAGTGAGGAGGTGCACAAGAAGCTGGGAGGGGGCACAGCCAGGACAGCTGACCCAAACTGGCCAAAGGGATATTCCATACCATGTGACGTCATGCACAGTATACAAGCTGGGGGGAGTTGGCCCAGGTGCAGCAATTGCTGCTGAGGGACTGGCTGGGAGTTGGTCCGCAGGTGCTGAGCAGTTGCATCACTTGTTTTTCCTGGGTTTTGTTCCTCTCTCTCTGTTGTTGTTTTCCTTTTCATCATCATTATTATTATTATTATTGTATTTCAATCATTAAACTGTTCTTATCTCAACCCACGAGTTTTCTTACTTTTGCCCTTCCGATTCTCTTCCCCATCCCACCAGGGGGAACCGGGGTGGTGAGCAAGCGGCTGTGTGGTGCTTGGCTGCCCACTGGGGTTAAACCACAACAGGCTGGTATGAAAAAGTTACTATTTAGTCAAATATTGCTTTTAAGTGCTTGGAAGATGAAAATTTCAATTTGTTAATTTTAACTAAAAATAAGAGTTAAGCTTTTCTTCTTGCAAAGAATTTATGGACATGACTTGATTAATCCTCAATAATTCTAGGACACAGGTTATAAAATACAGAACATTTACCCTCTTTTACAAACAGGGGAAATTAAGAGCTCACAACAGTTTGCCCAAATTCACAAGTTAAAAATCAATGGCAGCCTGGCTTTAAAATTCAGGGACTGGACTAGATTGCCTCCACTAAACAAACAGATTAATCTTTAACATGAGAACAAATCAGAAAGAGCTGGGTTCATGAAACTGCAAACACTAAATGCCAACTCTCTGAAGATTGTTTTAAAATAAGCAAAAGAAATTATGTGAACATGTGTTTTACCTCAGAAAGCACTCTAATCCTTTCAGTTACTCCTCCACTTCCCTCCTGGTACTTCTCTTTAGCCTAGAAAGAAACATGTTTTTTGCTGTAATGACAAAGCTGAAGAGATGCACCAAAACTTGCTCTCACACATCCCAATTCCAGAAACTCTCCCACAAACTCCCAGTGACCTTTACAGTGCTACACATATGAGGACAGGCTTGAAATATCAGCCCCTGTAATGACTATCATTCAAAAATTTACAGCAGTTTTAAAAATTGTAATAGCCCTAATACATACACAATAAGAAGTATGTTTTTTAATCACTTACATGAGGAAATAAACATAAAGAAAATTTGCCAGAATGCAGACACAATTGAATCCTGAAACCCAGAATACTTCTTCGTCAACAGTAAATTACTACTTTGAAGTTTCTTAAAGTTTAACAGTAAAGTAAACAGAAAGCACAGAGATCAGATCCTGTTAGCCTTAAAGTCATACCCACAAATAGGAGGGCTAGCCAAATGGCAGCTTATACAGGCCTCCTAACTAGGCTACCAAAAAGCTTCTCAAACAGCACTATATTGGCATAAAAACTAAATGAAGCAAAGAAGTAATCATAGCGCTTTTTGCACGTTAGCACGAGTAATCAATATGAGAGATGAATGCTGGAGTGAGACCGTAGTTTTTCCACTCATCACAGATTTGTGAACTTCACAGGGCAAGCAGAACTAGCAATTTACTAACTGCTCAAGACTGGCAACAGATTTACATAGTATTCAGGCAAAAAACATTTACTTTCCCCAGTAGAATAGCTGACTAAAAGTTGCTAGTTTAGCTTAAAAACTATATAATTTGCCAGCCAATCAACATTTCCCCTGCTTTATATCCAACAGCAGAATTCACAGATAACTCCTCCGAGTCTTCTTTGCCTTCACCCTCACTTAAGAGCAAGTTAATACTAGAGAAGGCAACAACAAAAGATCAGTGCATTACCTCACTCAGCAAGGCTTGTGCTGAACGGTACTCTTGAACCAGGTGCTCCAACTGATTGTTGATGTACTTTTCCCTGCTATTGATCTTTTCCAATGTTCTGCTGATTTCATTATGGAGTTTGTCAATGTAACCCTAGAAAATCATATTCTGTGGGTTGACAGTATACAGATAGTACGCAAAGAGTATTAAAATGGTGCTGTAATTAAGAAAGGATATGGAAGCCTACAAGTGAGAGACAAAAATAGTACAGAAATGCTGTGTTTAGCCAACGAAAAAAATATACCTAATGTGTTCTGGTTTGTCCACCTCCAAAACACATATTTCAAGCTTTAGTGTTTCCATCACTTTCCCCCCCTCAATTAATTACAAATGTCAAGGTCAGTAAGTTACTCTAACAACAGTATTTGACGGTATTTTTTTTTTTTATCAGCACTTATTTTCAGATTGTATTATTGTATTACTCTATTTTGCCCTCTGTAGTCAGGATGTACTTATGGTAATGCATATGTTAATGAACTCTAATATCCCTGTTAATCCTCACAAACTCTCTCCCACAAGATATTTTGCCAGTCCCACTGTCCCTAATCATTATTGTATGTTTCCCTTTTTAGTTTTACAGCATTAGCACAAATAAAATTAAGAAAATCAATTTAGTTCTTAATGTATATGAAATAAAAGAGAAAATAAAAATGCTGACAGATCAGTGAAATGCTCTGCACATACAAGACATACCCTAGTTTCTTTCAGAGAAGATTCGATTCCATCCTTATGCTGATGCATTTGATCTACATGAATCCTCCAATCCTAAAAAAGATGCCACAAAGTAAAACATAGGCAAGTACAACTTTTATCTTTCTCTGGTTACTAAACAAAGGCTGGTGCGCAAGGCAGGGTCAGTTCTTTTTTACACTATTACCGTGTATCATTTGGCCACTGCCGTGTTCATATCCAGAGGCACTTGCTTAATGTGACACAATTTATAAATCTACTAAATGTCACATGTGACACTCATATCCATAAACAAACAATGACATCCTCAGATACCACAGTAGCTATGCTTTTTAGAGTCTGATCTTTGTGGAACTATTTCTGCTAGAAAACACTCTGGGCACAAATACGGAAAATATTGATTATAGCTGCACTAGCTCAGCTTATTCTTAGACAAAATGAGTGCTTCAAATGCCCAACACCTACCAGTTCCAGACTATCAGATCCTCCCTTTCTACTTAGCCCTTGCTATTATCAGGAGAAGAACAGAAAGAAATGAGAGAGGCAGAAATACCTAGACTTGTTTTTGATAGTGGGACAAAATTAGAAGGGGGGAAATTATTTGCAGCTTCTAGGTCATAGGAAACATACATGGACTCAGGGATGGGGGATGAGAAAAGGTGCTGTTTTAACTTGATAAGTAGGCATCTTTTACTTAGAAATCAATTCCAGTTCCCAAGCTTTATCACAAATTTTTCCTTATCAATGCAAACTTTTTTCATCTCCCAGACCCAAAGCACAGCTGCAGAGAGACCGAGAGTTCAAAATGAAGCAGAGTAGCAGCACTGCAGAATTACTGCTATTTCAGTATTGTGTTTCTGAACATGCTAAAAAATATTTTTAAGATTTTTAAGCTTTTGGCACTGTACTGGTCCAGGTGTTAAAAAAAAAAAAGTTATGTTAATAAATCTTTATCACTTGAAATCAAACCTTAGGAGACTTTCTTGTAAAATAGACACTGTAAGGATACGTGGAAGGTGACAGTGTTTGCTTCAGTAAGATTATCTGATCAAGGACCTTGTCAAAAAGGATAATAAGCAAAATAGAGAGGCTCAAACCTGACCGACAAATAATGGAGGCAGTTAACAAGAAACAAACCTGGCCAGTTACAAATATTCTCACACTCCACATGCCCTTATCCATTAGTGTATCAGTACAATTATCTGATTGAGGACCTTGTCAAAATGGGATTATAAGGAAAAGGGGGAGGTGAAAAAACAAAACCTACAGAGACACAGACCTGTCAGACAAACACTAAGGGAGACAAGGACGAGAAACAAAGCTCATCAGTCACACTAACTGATGGGCTATCAAGAAACTGCAAGCATCACTTGAAAGGAGGTGAACCTGTCCCTTGCAACTGGGTAAGGATGCAAACCTGGGGGTTCTGGACATTCGGGAAGAACGTTGTTGCAACTGTGCAAACTGATGAAGCAACGTGCAGGGGAACAGGACTGGGGAGGAACAAAGTGGAGAACAGAGAGGGGTATAAGAGGGGCTGGTCATGTGTAAACTGTTGGCAGTCAGTCCACTTGTCTTACTGAGCCCTGTGCCTGATCACTGCAGTCTGTCCTATCTTCTTATTAAATTATTTTTTAATCATATTTCTGTGCAATCTCACACTCTATCGTGTGCGTGTATGAGTGCTGCAAGGGCTAAGTGCCGGCTGCTGGTGAGAGGTCATATGGGGCCGGCAATTGGAATCAGACCAGAACTGCAGGTGTCCCAGGCCTGTGGCATCTCCAGGA
>NW_008824474.1:984009-995310 GCF_000699105.1 Pygoscelis adeliae
TGCCAGCCACAGGAGCAAGCAAGGGTCTCAGCCACCAAGGCAGGACTGGTGTGTATCCTAAAATCCAGCTACTGGGAAGGACCGGTGTAAGTAAAACAAGTGAAGGGTTCAGTGCCAGCAGCTGGAGCGAGACTGTGGGTCCCCGGCCCGTGTTGCTGGTGCCAGCTGCTGGGGTAGGGACAGGCAAAACTTTGCATCTTCCCTAAACCTGCTACGCACGTGTAAAATTCAATAGCAGACTTAAAACTGAACTAGCCATTGAGTAGTAGGCCCTGGATCCAGGCCTGAGTATGAGGCAGGCAGAGGGTATATGCTGGTATTCAGGGGGACCCACAAACGTAGAGTGCCCTTAAGATGAGCGCATGAGTGTGTGCACCCGTTTGCTGGCAAGCATCAAGCTGGACTAGCTGGCAAGTAGAAGAGCAGTGAAACAGTTAAGAGGGCCCAGCATCCAGGCAGGGGGATCACAGACAGAAGGACCATGCCGATAGCTGAGGGATCCATGAATGTGCCTGTGCTTGTGAATCTAGAGAGAAGGCAGTGTGTGCTTTCACTACTGAACTTCAATCTTAATTAGCTGACGAGGAGGAAGGGGGCCTGGCTGTCTAAACTTATATTTTACAGGAGTCCTACAAGTGCTGTTGAAGACAGGGCCTTGTTTACGGCAGTTTGTGTAGCTGGCCACGTCAGGGTCCTCTGTGTGTCTGTGTGATACATGCTTCTGAACCTGCAAACAAGAAAGAAGCAGCAGCTGCATCCATCAGTCTGGGATGGAGACCCGCAGGCCCCCAGGCACACGGGGCTGGGCTGTAGCACCTGAGCAACAGGAATTCCCAATCCCGGGGCTCCTGGAGGATACAGCCACTTATAATGCCTCATAACAGGTACAAAACAAATCCTGGCTTTAAACAGCTGCACACTTAAACATGTGCCATCCTTCAATCACAGGCAGTTCCACCGATCTGAAGTGAGGCTATCCCCTTGCATACAACATGCACATTAACTACCAAAAGACTGGTGCTTCTGTCTCACTATCCCAGAAGAGCACAGCCAAGCATCTCCAACAAGCTATTCAGCCCATGAGGTTCACCTGCTGTCTACCATTGTGCTGCTGCCCACTATTCTTTTCCAGAACAAAACAAAGGCTAGTAGAGAAAATGTGCTTATGCTGTATGTTGGGTTTTAAGTTTGCAGCAGACTCAGGATCTTTTGTTGGTCTGGTGACAATTGTTCACAATTTGTCAAACTTTGGAGTTTAAATAAAAACAACAAACACCCAGCACACACACCTCCCACCCCTGCCCAGGAGTTTACAAATAGGTTCTAGTTTCTAATGCCATTGATTAAACCATTAACCCTCTCCTGGTACTATGTATACATGCACCGCGTAGGAAACAGGACATGATGCTTTTCTTGTAGAATGAAAAAACACCAAACACTTCTCTCCAGTTATTTCTGAAAGCACGATAGCACAGAAGCTAGAAAAAGAAGAATCCTCTTTTCATGTTCATTTTGACATATTCTTTAAAGCCAAGAGATGGTGCATTAAACTGGAAGCTAATAAACCTCAGTTCTTACAGTGGCTTTAGTTTTCCATGTACGTCTCTATAAGTTTTCATTTCTTATTGTGAGAATCAAGCATGATGTTCTCCGTAGCAGATGGGCTTGCTGAGGATCAGAGAAAGGTGGCTCAAATCAGGCAATTCTTCACATAGAAGAATGCAGTATAGCATAAGACAGGCAAGCGATTTAACAGAGTTGAGAGCTTAGCCTATTTTGGGCAAGATAATCATCTTCCATTGAATTCTGTATCACTGCTACAGATTGCTCCAACACCCCAACTAGCTGGGTCACAACAAATGAGCAATTTCAATACTGCACCGATCTGTGTGTGCTATACAAGCTCCTAGAAAGAATGTTTATGGCAATGCCAGGAACAGGTCCTAGGTTTGGACTTTGACTTGCCAACAATAGATGTCTACTTCTAAGCTGCTCATTCTAGACTCCTTGGAGTAGATTATGGAGAGAAATACTCATTTCTAAGAAACGATGAATATCATCTTGAGGTAGTTATCTGGATAGGTAAGTAAAATCAGTCCAAAAAATACTCACTTCTTTTTGCTAAACATAAGCAGAGCCCATGATGACTATATCAGAGGTACAGATCTACTTTATTGCCATTTAAAGTTCAGCAAGATGAATTCCATGCAATCAACCTTTCATGTGGCTGACAAATTTAACAGCTGAAAGTTAAGAAGTTCCTCAGCTCTCTTCCAGGAAGATGTTTTAATAGCTGCTAAGCTGAGGGTATAATTTTTCAGAAGTATGAATACATTGGAGATGTTTAACGATTTAAGAAGTTTCCACTGAATAAATATATGGAAATAAATATATGTAAATAAGGTACCCTGCAAGTAGCAGAAAAAATTATTCTTATATATTATTGGAAAAAAAACCCTACTGAAAATTATTGCTTCTAGGGTAAAAGTAAGTGACAAAGATTCAGACAAGATAGCGTTGGAGAGCCCATTATTCACAGTTCTTGGCATTACAAAAGAAAAAAAGTTGTAAATGGAAAGTAAAACATTCAGCCAGTAAACACTGGCTGAAATCACACTTTAATCATCGTGTGTACACATGCAAAGCCATTCTCACATACCTTATTGTCAGTCCTGACCGTAACTTTCAGCTGTGGAAGCACACGTTCCACTTCCAGATTCCACTCTGCTGCATCTGTTGTGGACTGTAAAATCTCTTCTTGCTTTGCAGAGTCATTCATGTCCTGTGTAAAAATCACAAAGTTTATATACAAAATATTATCATTATGCACAGTGAGAACTGTTAGAAATCGTTACAATGGCTTACAGTGTTCATAGTCAGAAAAAAATTTATATCCAGAATGATCTAGACTAGAGATAAAACAGATTTCTTTAATGGCTTTCTTTGAATTCAAAAAGACTAGGAATTAAAATAAATATATCTTCTCATCATATTTAGAATTGAAAAGAATAAAATGTATATAATAAGAAATTATAATACATTCCTGAAATAGCAAGGAGGGGGAAATTAAAATATATTCAAGAAACTCATACCATGTTTCCCTAAAAGTCTGCAAAAATTTCTTGCAAATGTTTCCAGCAACCTTGCAGTGATAACAGTTTAGAAACTGGATGTACATTTTTCTTTTAAAATAATGATATATTTCAGTTGGAATGTTTTTTCAAGTTTAGACTACATAAGGACTTTCACACTTAAATCCAACAGAAATGAATTGCTGCTACAGACGTAAAAATCTCTCAAGAGAGGACTGATGGATAACAACTTACCGATCTGTACGTTTGTGCCTTTAGAACATTCAGGTCAATAAAATTTTCTTCATTGTCTGACTCTTCTTCCTTAAGGAAAGTTGCAAAGTAAGACCAGTAAGTATTGCACAATCTTTCTCCATAATTTCTTTTTGCAGGAGCACAGGACAAGGAGTATTAAATTCCAAATTTCCAACATGGAGAGTTTATGATAATAGAGCTCGTATTTACTTAAAAATCTTATGAGGAGACACAATATCTGGGACAAGTTGTAAGATGAAAGCTACCCCACATTTCTCTCAGGGTGCCACAGTATTTAAAAACTAAACCAACCAACCAAAAAAAAACCCCAAACCTAAGCCCTCTCACATCAAACGGGCCATTATAAATAGTTGTATGGGAACTGTAATTTCTTACGTGTTTCCTAAAGCTTTGCCTTAAAAATAAAACCAAACCAAAACAAAAACCAAACCACAACCAGACCTGAACAACGTTTTCAAGATGTTGTCTGCACCACAGATGGGGGGTTGCAGAACGATGCCACGTTTTAAAAGAGTGCAGAATGATACAACTGAAATTGAGGCAATCGATTTGTTTTCTTGCCCATGACACTACACACTGGGCTGACGGTTCTATAGAATTATCTATTGTAGTCTCAAAATTGCGTTCCTCAATGATCACGATCAGCTCAGAGCCCATCACTGCATAAGTCAAAGATGCTTTTGCCGTGCATTACCCTCCATTCATCTATACTGAATTTCCCCTGCCGTTTTATCACCCGTACACTTCACCCTTATACACCTTGTCCTTCTGTAGCTCTTCTGTTAGCCATTGCCTTTTCCACCAAAGTCAAATTTCATCATTCACCGCCTTTCTAGACAAATCATGAAACCTGCAACACAGGTCTTAGTGTAGAACCCTTCAAGACTCAGTGAAAACCTGGGAGCTTATTCCTGTACCTTACCTAATTTTTAACTAACAGGGACCACTTTATTTTCTTCTGGCATGTTTGGCTCCTAGTCCCCTGAATACTTGCAAGAAATTAATGGTGACTAGATTGGGATTATCTTTTGCTAAATGGACAATACATATTTGTACAGCGCTTAGAAGAACATATTACAACACTACTGTGACAACAAGACGACTAGTTATCAGAACTGAGGAACCAAACCGTGCAGATTTCCTTGCACGGCCAGCCTCACTGGCTACTGTTCACCTAATTCCCCAAGATTTACAGAACTAGGCTTGTCTCTGTCAGCCTCATCAATTTTATTCAGAAGAATCAAAACCAGAAGAACAATCGGTGAACCTCATCATTAGCATTTAACTACTGGAAATACTGCTAAATTCAATTATGGATACAGCTAATACATCCAGAACATATCGATATATTGGCAGCGACAATGGACTAGGGGAAAAAAAAATTACATCAGCATATAATTAATCCATGTAGAAACATTAGGGGCTCTAAAAAAGTGGTTATCCACTTGGTATAAACCTAGCTCAATGGTTTTATTAACACACAAACTCAGAAGAGCTAATAAAACATGTTAGGTTGCGAAAATCATGGCCTCAGATACTACCTGAGAGCAAATCCAGAGGTTCTTTGAAGGGTTTCAACTGTGCCTTAGTTAACTGTTTCCTCCCCACTTCCCAATTTAACAGCTTAGATCTTAACGAGACACAGAAAAGAGCAGACAGCTGACTGTTTTCATATTTAAAGCTTTTAGCCAACAGCTTGCATTTCTGAGGCTGGTCAAACATGCAATACAGAATGTCTCTTATTGTTCTCAGAATTATTCAAGACTTCTTCTGTGGAGACTTCAAAGCTGGTAAAAATGCAACCAGGCACCCACATCACAATATTTGCATATTGTATGAAATTTAAGAATAAAAGTTTGGAATTTTTCTTGGCTAATAAAAATGAGGAAAACAACACAATACTTAGGAAAACTGTGAGAAGAGGAAGAAGAGAAGGAAACTCTTCAACTGTTACATTCTTGTGGACTATTGTGGCATATAAATTGGGACTATGATCAGAACCATATGATAACATTACTGGCACTCTATTTCCAACTTTTATGACCTTTAATTTTTCCAAAGCACTTGAAAAATCTGAATGCAAAAATGGAACAGTTGTGGCATTTTCTATCCAATATTGCTGGGCCTTAACACTCCAGAAAATTGTTTTCTCCTCAGGTAATGTACTGGCCCAGCAAATGAACGCTTCCAGGCTTACAGCTTTCGATATTTTGGTTTTGATCTACATTTATTTCGCACAGAATCATCAGCTTTTGGAGAAATCGGATGTGAAACTAACTTCTTTTTGCAATTTTCACTTTAATTGTCTTCAGCTAACTTCTGTCTCCAGAAAAATCGTGTTTAAGTCAGCAGTACAAAGACTCACTTCAAGGAGACTGACAGAGGCCTGTGAAAATGACAATGTCTTGTGATAACATTATGCTACCAGATAACAGTGAGACTCCAACTCTCATAAAAAAATCTTCTGAGAAAGTCAATCAGCAAGAAACAACTTCCGTTCAACATCCATCCATCAGTAAGTCGTAAAAGCATATTTGAACTTACAGCTGTATTTCATAGGCTTTCATAGACGTGACAACTTCACTGTAATTATTATAGTTAAAAAGCAGGAATAAATAAAATAGTTCATCCTCAAACATTGCCATCTTGTTGGTGAAAGGTATTTCAAAGCAGACTTATTCTGCAGTCAGAACGGATGATTGGATATTACCATTTCATTGCTGGAATATATAGTGATGAGCTGCCTTGACCTTTCTCTACAGAAACAATTTTGCAAACTTTATTTAGGTCTTTGCTGGTGTTTTTAAACAAATGCTCAGTTTCCAGTTGTTCTTTTCTGTCTGCCCTGTTCCCATATCTTAAGATCAACTAAGTACCAAAGTTACTGTTTCCTATTTGCAGCAAAATCTGAGTTACAATAGTGAGCGCTCCATTAATTAAGCGCTGGGCAAATTTTAACGAAATATTAGCCAATTCTGTAAACAGGGATTGAAGTTTCGTTTAACATCAACAGCTTGTATCAGCAGAAAACAAACAATTCTGAATCTATGCAATTTTAACGTATGGTTAGATTCCACTTCACTTTACACTAACTGTAAATGCACACAAGAACATAAGCTCTGTCCCAAAGAGTTAACAACCTTATCTGAAAGGAAACAACAAACTCTACAGAGAAGCCGGAGATGCAGGAAAGGAGATGCAGGAAAAAAGGGTGATGGAACAGCTAGTAGAAAACATTTCTTAAACAAAGCCAAATAAAATGAACAATAAGAAAAATTTCCTCATAGCTGACCAATACTGGTATAATCAAAACCAGTTAGGTAAACCTACCACAACATCCTCTTCCAGTTTATTAAGCGTTAATTCTGCATCATCTTCTGTTATTTCTTCTTCTTCTAGCTCTTCTGTTGGATATGCTGGCCTGAAATTAGTTCAAAGAACAGCAGAGCTTTTTAACACAGTAAATTGGAAATACCTCTGTAAATTGCTCCTAAGCAAACAAAACATTTCATGAGAAGTATGGATGATGTGGAATACGACTAGACAGTGTCTCACACACTTAAACAAAATTAAAGCTCAGCCTTAAAAGTCTTTTTTTATCTTGGACTATCTTAAAAGTGAGGGTTAGTTATTATGCCAAGCAGTACAGTACATTCATACTGCAAAGACATCTGGGGATTAAACTCTGAGTTGTTTTCTCTTTCGGTCTAACCTCTTAGAATTTAAGTGCAAGTCACCACAAACTCATTTTCGGCTTACAGTGGAATTTGTGTATTAAATAGAGGTAACAGTAAAATATTTCCAAGGTAGAAATTACTACGTTATATCCATTTCAAAACCCATCAGAGAAAACGAATTAAATAAAGAGCACTTTTAAACAAATTTTCATATACTTGAAATTATCTGTCATCTAATTTCTCCTAAGATTTCCTTCATATTAAATACTCGAAGTTACTGTAGCCTACTTGTAACATGATCACATACCTCCAACTGAAGAGGTCAAGATTGATTGATAGAACCCAAAAGAATATTAGTATGTTTCAACTCAACTGTCAGATTAACAAGCAGTTATGCATAGGAAAATGACCAAAAAAAGGTCATCAGTCAAATCTTTATTAATTAGCTACGTCTATTAATGGCCCAAACTCATCCTTGCTGGTAATAGACTAAATTGTGTGAAATTGCATTAGGAATTAATTTGTCCCACTGCTTCAAGCCTAGTTGAATTTTGCATCTCACAAAACATCAAGTAAAACATTTTTGGTAATTACTATGTTTTGTCTTTACAATTACAACTTACGTTCGCTGGAAAACAATGCATAAAGGAGGATGCTTAAAAGTGTACTATACCTTTTCCAGCTAAAGCCAGTATATTTCAAGGCTTCTTCAGCTAAACAATCAAGAACATAGCACACTTGCTCTCCATAACCTGCCTTTAATTTTGAGGGAGGAAAATCCACAGGCCTTCCCTAAAATAAAGAGACATACTGTTTACTAACGGCTACCCATCAATTGAGTTTCCCCTCAGGGAGGTAACAAGATTTACTACACTAAAACCAAAGTGTCCATTGCGTATGAAGATTTTACCAATGTTAATTCATATTCTTCCCCTGTGCAGCTCCAGTCAGGCAACAGAAGGGAAAACAGAACAACCCAAGGAACAGATGCAGTGTAGAAATCTTAAAGCACCTGGTAAGAGGATACTCACAGGGAGCAGAAGAGTCAGAAGCCGCAAGGGAGCTAGATGGTCAAGCACACAAGTGACATGCTGGCAAGGCAAGAACAGCTATGGAGGAACTCAGGTACTGAGACTTAACCACCAGCTTTTCAACATTGCCTTGTTTGTTCCAGATTTTATTTACAAAATAGTTTATTTTTATTTACTGCTGTCCTACAGAATAAAGATCTTAGTTTTTTATCAAGTAAATCCTTTAGAGAACGGTGTTCTTAACATCATTCACAGCTGTTCCACAGTATAATCTTCCATAAGATCATACTTCCCATAAGTTGATACACTCTCCTGACCTTCGGAGGTTATTTTTAATATTGAAAAAAAGTCCCAATAGTTCCTGGCAGTTTATGCAACCTTTTATTCCTTAACAAAAAAAAATGAAGAAAACATGAACACAATTCTAAACCACCTTCTTCACTATGAATTATACAATTGACTTTAGCAAGAGCAGGATCACAAGCACTATGTAAACTTTCAAGATAAAATCTTTGTAAATTATACTACTATAAATGACCAACATATGTGGCACTCTAAGGAGTAAGCCTGATTTAATCCATTTTACAGATTGTGGAATAAAACTAATTGGAATCATATATAATATTGTAAGATCATTTTTGTAGTGCCAAACAGTTAGCAAGTAGGTACACACAGTATAAACTTCTAATTAACTAATTAACATAGTACAAACTTATAGACAGGAAAAGTCTGTCTAGTCCTTGGGAACATAATCAGACAGCAGAAAAAGTGCGTCATTACTGTTATTTCTGAAGGTGATGCACGTGCTTGAAATACACTTGGGAAAAAAGCATGTTCAACACTTACAAATGATCGCAATTCTGAGAGTACATTTGATATTGTTGCATTGGGGTCATCGTATTCTTGTGGCTGTTCGAAGGGATGTCCCGCTTTAGTGATCAGCCAAGCAGCAAGCATGCAAAACATAAAGAACTGCTCACCGGGATTAGTGGGCAGCGCAAAGTAGTGCCTGTTCAAAAAGGGGAAAAAATGGTAAATATTTTGAGCTCCTGAAGCTCTTACAGCATTATAGGCCAGCACAGGCTAGAAAGCAGTTTCTTTAACTGACTTTCTCAATGAGTGATCCATCTGAACTAAATTCAGAATGTCTAGTTTCACATATAACCACAGTAGACTAAGTTTTCTACATGCAGCTCATCTGTTTCCCGCTTCGAGTAAGCTATTAATCAACATTAGACTTCCAAGGAATGAAATGGAAACTGGGTACTCCTCCCTCCTGCCATCAGGATTATACAGCTTCAGTTAAACACCACCAAATTAACATTTCCACATAAATCCAAGTTACCTCTCTTATTTACCTGAGCAGTCTCAAATCACGATGAGCTCAATTCTGTTCCCATTTAATTTTAGGGATGCAGAATCCATCCTATCACTTCATAAAATACCACCACTGACTAATTAAAAGCCTATGCAATTAATTCATTCAAATGTCCCTTGCATAACATAAAATACTTACAAGCTCAAAAGAATCAAAAGTCAAAGATCCGCAATTGCCAATAACTTGTAGGCCATGAATGAGCTAAGATTTTACTATATCTCTGGCATTTTTCACAGGGCAAGTGATTTACAGTGCAAGACAAAATTTAAATTTGAAAAACATCCTCTGAATAGATTAGCAAAAGTGATCGATAACTACTGTCAACATCATACAGCAAACGGCCTACTTCAAAAACAAAATTAAAATGATCCATTGCTAAAGCTTTATACCTTTACCCGTGACACTGGAGACCAGGGTGGATTTGTCTCATCTTTTACCTACTTTAGACCACATTGAAAAATGCTTTAGAAGCGCATATTGCTCTCCATTAAAGGGAGTTTAGACAAATAGCCCAAAGAAAAGTATCTGTATTTGGGTATATGATTATGCCCCTTTAAAAATAAATAAATACATAAATAAATTTTGCATCAAGTGACTGCATGAAAACTTGAATGGCACTTCCCTGAGGAGGGGAGAACAAATTTACTGAAGCCCCATTGCCTAAAGAGATAGATGCGTCCTCTTTCTGCATATTGTCCTCATCCATGCCATTATACCGCAGTAACCTCACCTCCTGTTCCCTTCTTAACATCCCCAAATGCTCTTGCTGACAACAGCAATACATCCAGTTCCTTTTGTTCCAAAGTTCCGCAAACCTTTTCCCCTTCCCATGTTCCTCAAGAGTAGCAGGAGGCTGGTGTACCTAAATCAGTGCGTAAGCTCAGATCAGGAGCATGTTTTTGAAGCAACCCTTCCACCCACCCTCACCTACTGTGCTTTGGGTCACTTTAGAGAGCAAGGTGCACAAACTGGATCTATTTTGGATCACACTGAATTGAAAGATGTGGTTCAAATGAGAATTCAGTCCATAAAATCAGACCACAGTTAGTCCCCCCAAAATATAAATCGTGTGCACACTGGATACTTGGAACCAAACTCTTCCCCTTACAGATACGGCTGCTCGCTACCCTTGCTCCAACTATACTGATGGTCTGACAGCTGGCTAAAAACAGCTTACAGCCACTGAGCTCGTACTTGAGCCTCCCTCCCAACAAGGGAATAATTTGGACTATGTTTTTTCCCCCCTATCAATCTGTTGCTTATAGAAAGCTTAACCGCGTGATATGCTGGTTGAAACTGATGGATGGATTTGAAAGTTAATTGGGCAGGTGGATGCTGGGAGCACATCGGTCCCGTTTCCCAAGTTCCCCGTCTCCCACCATAATTTAAAAAAAAAAAATTTGTTACATACAAAACAAATATGTATTAGATATGAAAAAACAGACTTAAAACCAATGGGTCCAAGCCCCCTTACACGTACACAGCCCCCACAAATAGTTACCCTGAATACAAGAAATTCATCTAGGGTAGAACTATTTTTTGCAGATAAACCGGCATGCAAATATTCAAACTCAAGTTATCTACTGGGGGCAGGGAAGGTCAAGTGACTATTTCCTTATCACATCTCAGCCTATAGAGGGGCTTCCCGTTTTGAAAGCTTCAAAATCATATGGGAAGCTGTGAAGTTGACCGGTTTTACTTGACCCAGGCATCTCGCCATCGGAGCGCCGGCCTTCCTTCCCCGATACCTGACAGCCGGGGGGCTAACCGCCCGCTGGGACTTCTTCCTGCTAACACCCTGGCTTCGCACCCAGAGGCGCACACCCGTGGTACATGTCTGACGCCTCTCGCTGCAGCCGTGGAAGCCA
>NW_008824474.1:995707-1001151 GCF_000699105.1 Pygoscelis adeliae
TACCAATCCCCGCCTGGCTCGGCCTCGAAACCCACCTCCTGCCCCAATCACACGCGCTCGGGGCGCCGAGAAGCCGCGCCTGTCCAGCGCGAGTCACCAATGGCGGTGAGGCATGCCGGGTCAACATGCAATCACTGCTCCGTCGGCTGTCGTCACTTCCGCCCAGTAACCATGGAGATGGAAGGCCGCGGGGTGGGGGTGAAGATGGCGTTGCTGTTTTGCTGCAGGGGCCGAGCCCGGCCGGGCGCGGGCGTCTTCTTTCACGCTGCTTGCAGCGGAATAAGGCCTCACGGTGTGGGGCCCGGCCGGCAGTGACTCTTCAACACGCGGGGGGGGGTCTATTTCTTAAAGTTTGCTGCTCTTCTCTGCCTGACGAGTGGCTCAACCTCGGGCTTGTGTGTGTGAGCACGGGGCTTTCGTGTTGGTTCCTCAGTTAAAAACACTTACCCGATTTAATACTCGGCTGTGAACGTGTTACACCGTGCAGGCTGAGGCGAGGCAGCAACTCTGCCTACCGATGTCAAAGCTCGTGGCCTGAGGTGTGGTAGTTTACAGCTGGATGCGTGAAAAGGTAGATCTTGCGAGCTGAGGAGTTGTAGCTGGAGATCAGCTGCAATTGCCAGCTGGACCTGCTGCGGTTAGGTGGGGAAGAGAGTGGGTGGGAAAGCTGGTTCTCCCAGGAATGTAGGAGACACACCTCACCTGTGTACTGCTAACACCGGCTGGGATCTTGGAGGACAGACACCGCTTCCTTTCACTTCTTCCTGCGTTTTGTTTGGGTTTTTTGTAAGCCCTCTTTCCTAAAATACTTGAGTTGTTATATCATTTTCTTCTACTGGAAACCAAATAGCACACAGAGGGCTTGAACCGTCCAGAGAAAATGAAGCACTAGTGAAATATTGTTAGAAAATAATTACCTAACCCTGCAGACAGCCCAAGGCACCTACTGTTCTTGTTTCATATTACCAGCTTTCTGAGAAGAATGTTGTGATAATTTGTATCTTGCATTCTTTTTGTCCTGTGCCCATACAGAATTTACCTCGCTCCTTGTGTCAGGTTCCTATGCTCTGCCTTAGTAAGAGAACTGCCAGCGTCCGCTGCAGCTGCGGTGCTCATGCTCTCATAATGCCCGAGCACAATCCCCAAGAGGCATCACCACTGCTGTAGAAATCACATTTCTGACCATAACTGATTTCTTCTGTTACTCAGTTACAGCTTGCAGGAGTTATCATTAAATAGTTTGTTCAACAAAGTCAGGCAAAATAAATGGTTAAGAGAAAAAGCTTTTTAAGCCCAAAGAGGGAGAAGTGAACACAAAAGGTGTGGAAGCTTCACATGTATAGAAACATGGTTCATACTGCAGAAACAACTGCTTTCGTTTGTGGGACAGGAATGAACTTGCATGTTAAGTACTTGAGCTGTGGTATGTGTAGGTGTGGCTGTGAAAGGAGCAAGGAAGAGGTAACGGCTTCAGGAGAGCTATATATTCTTTTTATTTTTTTATATATACATATAAAAACCCTGCCTGCAAGAAACACCTGAAACAAGATGACTCTGAATTTTTTGGCTACTTGTGAAATCAGAAGAGGTAAAAAAACCCTGATGTTTTTATGACAGCTCTATGGTGTTATATGTGTACAAGGCGGGGGAAGTGGGGAATATGATATGTGTATATTGAGGTAAAACACAGTATTTTTGGTCTACTTCCTAAGACAATTTTGGATATTTAGAATGTGGGAACCTTCTTCCTTCGGGAGTATTTCTCAACAACTGAAGTATGGAGTCAGCATTTAAGCCATAAGGGTTTCATTGGGGAGACGGGGAATTAATTCTCTTTTCTACCACAGAAAATGCCTCCTGAAGATTCAGTGGGGAAATGCTGGAAAGCTAGTATCATTGTGGCTAGTACGAGATTTTAGCAGTATGTGATTAACATGGGTTTTTTTGAACTTTACACATTTGTTTTTCTTGTTTGCTTGTTGGTAAAACTTGAAATCCTCGGGTATTTCCAGTCCTCATAAGTGTGTGTGTGCTTGAAGTGTGTTGTTAAGTTACCTTGAAAAGGAATTAATCAGAATCCTTTTTAGTACAGCATAAATAACTTCTGTTTTACAGGGTTAGGAGAATATTACAATATGCATGGCTGCTCTCAAAATGGGTCACAGAGGAAAGTTCACTGAGCAGAGATTGATCGCGATGCCTGTATGCTAAGGGAGTGCTCTGATCAGGGTTCAGATCGAATGCAAAGTTCAAAGGTGATGCAGGACACGTGGTTTGGTCACTGAATAACAGAAGAAAAAGAAAGCATGTGCCCTCTGATGTTTGTTTCCTATCGTGGCCAAAGCAAGTGCAGTGTTGTCCCTATGACCATCTGAGCTGTTCAGTGCTTGACTTCGCTGTATGTCTTGGAAGATGCATTTTAGTGCCTTGCCTTGCTCTCAGAAACCCTGGCTGAGCTGCTGCCCAGCTGAGCCTGTGATGGTTCTGTATGAAATAAGTCTCCTGAAAACTAGAGCGTCAGTAGCTGACATGACTATGGTGATCTTAATTCTAGTTGTATGCTGTCTGTATAAATGATTTCGTATTGATATTTCACTACGAAGCCTTAGGGCGTGATTTCTTGGTTGTGCCATTTAGGTCTGTAACAAACAGGAGAAGCATGTTTATTCAGCACTTTGCAGCATGACTCTTAACTATCAGCATACATATACTTTATGCCTGTAAGACCCCAGACCTGCTGAAAAGACAACGGGCCAGAGCCTGCACTCCTCAGGTTTTTCTACAGACCAGCCAACATTTTTCTCAACACACTATGGTGGGAAGATCCAAAGCTGGGCTGCATCAAAAGAAGCGTGGCCAGCAGGTCGAGGGAGGGGATTCTGCCCCTCTGCTCTGCTCTGGTGAGACCCCACCTGGAGTACTGCGTCCAGCTCTGGAGCCCTCAGCATAAGAAAGACACGGACCTGTTGGAGCAGGTCCAGAGGAGGGCCACAAAAACGATCAGGGGGATGGAACACTTCTCCTATGAAAAAAAGCTGAGAGAATTGGGGTCGTTCAGCCTAGAGAAGAGAAGGCTTCAGGCAGACCTTATTGCAGCCTATCAGTACTTAAAGGGGGCTTATAAAAAAGATGGTGGCAAACTTTTTAGCAGGGCCTGCTGCGACAGGACAAGGGGGAATGGCTTTAAGCTAAAGGGGGGTAGATTTAGACTAGATACAAGGAAGAATTTTTTTTACTTTGAGGGTGGTGAAGCACTGGAAGAGGTTGCCCAGAGAGGTGGTGGATGCCCCATCCCTGGAAACATTCAAGGTCAGGCTGGACGGGGCTCTTCCCTGCCCACGGCAGGGGGTTGGACTCGATGACCTTGAGAGGTCCCTTCCAACCCAAACTATTCTATGATTATACAAATATGCATTATTAATACATATACAAATATGTATTAATCAAGTTGGAAGTGATGGAAAAATGAGCAAAAATGCTAATAAAACATGATGTACACCACTTGCTAAGGCAAGGAGGAAGAGAAGGCAGATGCTGGCAATTGCTGCTAACATGGAACAGAAATATCTATCATAAGTGTTTGCTTTACTCTTGCATCATCTCTGTCTCAGGTTTAATATTTTGGTGCCCCTCTGTTGGGTTTTTTCCCTAATAGAACAGTGAGAATACATAAAATAACCACACTAGCTTTACAAAAGAAATAACATGGAAAAATCCTTGGGAAGTAAGATTCACACCCATCACAAATACAGTGACACACACCAGTCAAAATTACTCATTAGTATTAAAAGAACTGGCTAGCAAGCTTGGCTAAACCTGTGCCCTGTGTAAGTCAGGAATGGTACCTATAGCTGTCCCTTGGGGAGAGGAAAAGGGCTAGGGGAAGCTCTTTAGGCTCTTTTCAAGCTAGTTGATTCATGAGGTAATTTCTCCACTGCAGTACGCTGTATTTTGGAATGGGTGCCTGGGTGGAGGAAGAGTGCGGTCTGTCAGTTACAATAAGATTATTCTTTTTTTGTTGTGCACGAGAGCTTCCAGTTCATTGTTATTTAACCGACAAACCAGAAGATATGATGGGAGGACCTCCTTCTCCTTTGCATTCCTACCCTAGATGTCCATAAACACATTTTTGGAAGTTCAGCTGATGCCCTTTTGATCTGGTAAAGAGTAAAGTGTGAAAAGTTCTTTATATTTGCAATATTTGCAAATGCAGGCAAATTTCCCACCTCAGAAAGTCAAATGTTGCAGTAACCAGAAATATATTTTATGAAGTAGAAAAATCTGGCTTGACAAGGGACGTCTTATATCCTTTTGGAAATTGTACTTGACCATTTTTCCTCGGTGTCCTGTTCATGAATGATGAAAATTAATCTTCCCTAACCCAGTGAGAACACTGAGGGTAAACACTTTCTATTTATTGAAAATAAACAGGAAGTATCTATCTGCAAAGGATTACATGGTAATGAGGGGGCCTCAACCATTATGAAATGTATAGTATTACATAATGACCTCAAGGGTAAAAATCTGGGCCAAGACTGTTGCAAACAAAAACGATGATACAAAGGCCTACAGTCCTTAGCAAGCTGTACAAAGGAAATTATATAATTAGGGTACATCTTTTACTTGCATTTAAACAGATTTTCTCCCCTCCTCCTTTTATGTTGTCAGTTTGACATGAGTCTACTATGAACCAAAGAAGACATGAAGGGACAGAAAATGCCATCTCTTCTCATCCATATATTGCACATAGGTGCTACGCTTTGGGGTAGGTTTTAGCTCTATTGTTTGTAGAAAATAATAAGACAATTATTAC
Source organism: Pygoscelis adeliae (assembly GCF_000699105.1). Classification (NCBI taxonomy): domain Eukaryota; kingdom Metazoa; phylum Chordata; class Aves; order Sphenisciformes; family Spheniscidae; genus Pygoscelis; species Pygoscelis adeliae. The sequence goes on from NW_008824474.1 coordinate 1,000,521, forward strand.
TCATATTTTAATAAGGGGAATTAATTAATTCAAACACTGTTTGTTAATGGTAAAGAATTTATTTGGGGTAATATAAAACACTCCCGAAGCAAAAGACAACTGTTTGGAAGATGGCTGCACGGATAGCCAAGGCCATCGAGCACGTTGAGCACCCAAACTGTTACCTGCCCACATTTCTGCCCCACGGCTCAGCTGGTGGAGTGCCTCGTGTGGCTGCTCGGCAGGCAGTAGTTGTCCGTTTGTACTGAAAATGGTTTGAAGTACATTGGTTGACTTTGCACTGAGATGGCTGAGGAAAAGTCATCCGGATTGCCCTGTTGCTGAGCTGGAGAGGGCGTCAAAATTTCCGAGAAGACAGCTGCAGCAGGACACTCGCTACCAGCCTAAAAGCTTGTCTGACCTTGCCAAGAAGGTCCATACGACAATGCTAAGTTAATGCAGTTGGTTTTTAAAAAGATTAATTTAAAATTGTTCTTTTATGCCAGCAAGGCCTAAATTAAATGTTAACAGCAATCAGATGCTACCACTTGTGTGAATTAACTTTGAGGAATCCACACCTTAATTACCTCCGGGGGCTGGGACAGAGCTCCCTGACACTGTCTGTGGTGGTGAAGCTGAAGCTGTTTCTAAA
>NW_008824474.1:1001199-1009829 GCF_000699105.1 Pygoscelis adeliae
TGCATCCTTTTTTTCTGTGATGGTGCAACTGCTTGGCACTATGTGAGGTTATTGGTAACCTGGGTCATTGCAACATGGCACTATGAACATTTGAGCAAGTAGCAAGCTGCAACTCAAAAGGTTTTGAGGTTGAAGGTGGTGCTTTTGGAAATGCATTTGAAGCTCAGGTGCTAAGGTGGCGGTGTGCTGATTTGAATATATAGGTGCTTACTCAGGATATCTACTTAAACTGATTGTAAGTTCCAAGACCAGAGCTCTGCATTATAATATTGATTAAACTGAATGAAGACCCTTGCTGTGCCAGAGACTCACACTACAGAAAAGCCATGAAAGATCCATTGGCACGCTCGGTAGGAATGTGCTGCCTGCCAGAGCATTTTTTTTGTCAGGGATAAGGAGGGGCGGAAATATGCTTGTAGACTAGATTTAACTTATTCATTTGTACTTTGTCTTCAGGTTTTACAGAACAGGAAACAGTAACAGGGCTGTTTTCGAAGGACTGCATCCTCCCTTGTCCTTTCTCACCTGGGGATTATGAAGTAATTTACTGGCAGAAAGGGGACAAAATTGTGCACAGCTACTACGACCAGAGTGATCAGCTGGAAAGACAAGACCCAGATTATAGACACAGAACACACCTTTTCCATGAGAACATTCCTAGTGGAAATGCCTCCTTGAAACTTAGTAACTTGACTGTGACTGATGAGGGCTCTTATAATTGCTATGTGGGAACACAGCAAACTAAAACAGAAGTGGAAGTGATGCTGCACGTAAGAGGTCAGTAAGACATCAAAAGTGCTTGGATCACACCAGTGGAAATGGGATTACACCAACAGATTTTCTCATGTTATTTCTTACATGAAATCAAAATCTTCCAACCCAACAGAACACCTTTTGGGCTTGATGGTATTATCAGGCAATTCATTTTTTCTGGTGAAACGTTGTAACATGAGTTGAAAAATTTCAGCGCAGTACTTGTTCTCATAACCTACTGCACCATGATTTCTAAAGGGTAACTAGGAAATATACTTGAGTTTTAAAACATGTGGCTCCTCAGAACAGTACAGACCCTGGCATTGACAGTAAGTAATGCTGTGCTTTCTTCTGAAATCAAACACAGATTAAATTTTGTTCTCAGTTATGTTTATTCTCCCCAATGTTATTTCAAAAGACCAATCTCTTCAAGTTAAAAAGGATTTTGAAATTAGTAGGATTGATTTTCTTTTTTTTTTTTCATCTACAGTTTCCTCTTATTATGCACTAGAATACCAAAAGACAGACACAGAAAGGATGCTGAAGTGCTATGCCTTTCTCACTCACCCAGCACCACATATATCTTGGGTACAAGGCAATACATCCATCCAAGAAACAGATCGGCAGGAAACCAGGGATGGAGTTCTCTATTCTCTTAGAAGTGACCAAAACATTATAAATACAGCTGATCCTTACTACTGTCATATTCATCTCCCTTATGAAGAGTGGGCTGCTGAATGGAAGATGCAAGGTAGGAATGGATGGAAGTCTTTTCCTGCATTGTTACTGAATGTCACAGCTGGTTTCAGAGCCAAATTAAATACAGTATTTCTGTAGTGGGGCAACACGGATATGGGATGGTGCAAAAGGATGCGCCTTCCTCTTTGAAACTCATCTGTTACAAGGCAGTATATGTTCAAGAAGTAGGGATAAGAGGGGATAGCTCACACTTCTGTGAGTTAGCTTTACTCTGAACGCTTTTTTCATATCAGTTTCATGTTTCAAGAGGTGCATAATAATAATCAAACTTTACACTCTATGAAAAAAAGAATGAACTTGGACAAAATACATGGAAATCTTAGTGAACCTGTAGGTTATATGAGAGAGGGGAAAGTTTGCCTGCTGCTCTAGGTGCATATGCTCTTTACTCAGTCCATTCCCTATCTTTTGTGAGAGTTTTTTCAGTACTGTTTGATGCTTTCATTGTACTTCTCTTCAAGTGCATTCTTAAGTGCCTGGGTTGGGTGCTGGGGGTGCATGGGAGTGGAGAGCAGCAAGCTTGCATTTGAGCAAACAGCAGCTCATTTTGTTAGTTAAGGAAAAACAGGGCTATGAAATTTCAACTCTCCGTTTTGTCCTCCTCCTGAATTTCACTGGAAATTCAGTTCAAGTAAATAACTGGTACTTTTCAACCTCTCCTGTTTCTTAAGAAATATTTTTAATGGGATCCAGAGCAATGCAAGAGCAATTCCCTTGCGAGATGTGTGTGGCTGCTTCCATTGCCCTGATTTCCCCCTAAAGTGTACCCAGACACTCTCAGTTCCTAATCCACTGCATATCCTTCAGGACAAGAGTGCAGTTTCTAATTTACATACAATAGCTTGCAATATGGAAGGTTTCAAGTACGGCATCATAGCAGGTAACAAGTGCACTATAAGTTTCTATTTTATTAATCTATCCTTCTGATCCACAAGAGAAAAATGTACATTTTGTACATTTTGTTTACATCCGTTGTCGTGGTTTAACCTCAGTCAGCAACTAAGCACCACGCAGCCGCGCACTCACTCCCCCCCCCCCGGTGGGATGGGGGAGAGAATTGGAAAAGCACAAGTGAGAAAAACTCGTGGGTTGAGATAAAAACAGTTTAATAATTGAAATCAAATGATAATAATAATATGATGATAATAATACACAAAGCAAGTGATGCACAGTGCAATTGCTCACCACCCGCCAACCGATGCCCAGCCAGTCCCCAAGCAGCGGCCCCCCCGGCCAGCTTCCCCCAGTTTATGTACTGAGCATGACGTCACATGGTATGGAATGTCCCTTTGGCCAGTTTGGCTGTGCCCCCTCCCAGCTTCTTGTGCACCTGCAGCCTTCTCAGTCGGTAGAGCATGGAAAACTGAAAAGTCCTTGACTAGTGTGAGCATTACCTAGCAACAACTAAAACATCAGTGTGTTATCAACGTTGTTCTCATCCTAAATCCAAAACACAGCACTGTAGCAGCTACTAGGAAGGAAATTAACTCTATCCCTGCCGAAACCAGGACATCCATCTATCTTCTCACTGGAACATTTTGAAAATATACTGCTTTCCTTTTCCTTATATAATAGCAGTGTGGGGTAGAGTTTTGTTTTGTTTTGCCCTCGTGGTTTTCAGCCCCATGTCTCTCTTCATTCAGCCCCACAAACAGAAACCAAGTGTGGTTATACCGTGTCAAAATAACGTATTAGTTTCCTTTCCAGCAGACTGCCAGCCACCACAGCCTCCTCTGTTTTTCCTTCCTTTGCAGCAAATCCCTGCTGTCAAATTGATGGTTGTGCTATGATACTAATTTGCTTATATTATTATTTTTTACATTAGCTATTAGTTCCACTTAAACCCTCCCCTTCCTTTTTTTGAAAGCTATTAATTAATTGTAAGTGTTCCACACAGACAGGTAAAGTACTTAAGTCCACCATAACTGAAAGTTATTTCTAACTAAATACAATCTTTTTATTCTTTTAATTAAATTACAATGTAACAGTTTTACCCTTTTGCTTTAAATGTGCAGGTGTCTGATTTGTTGCATTTTCTCTCTGCTCCCAACGTGTGGAATTTCATGCTACTTTACACAGTAACTTAGACTAGGCTGAATCACTTTTATTAATGACACACACACACACACACACCAGTTAGAGGTGAAATAGGCAAATGAAAACAAAATAATTTTCATAAGTATAGCTAATACCGTTTAGGTTTTTATTTTTTTTTAATGTAAGATAGGTTTGCTTTTAAAATCTTCAGGTGCTTCTAGAAGCATACCGTGATGTTTGAATATGATATCAAAATAGTGAAATATGTTTTTATATTTGTCCACAGTAGTATCAGACTTCAGAAAACAATCAGAAAATGTCTAAATAACCTTCACAGTATTTTCCAAAAAAATTGCAGAGGGTTCTTCAATTATCTGTTTCAGACCAACTGTCTAGCGTGGAAGGAAGTAGCACTGCAATTCCTTGTGAATACAGCAATAACACTACAAACAATGAAGGTGTCAGTGTTGTCTGGACATTAAACAGAAATGCAGTGATCTCAGTCCTGGCCTCCTTCAATGGTACATCTCACTCTTACCAGCCTCGAGTCCAGATTAACCAAAATGACTTTTCACTGAAGTTGTGTGATCTTACTGCAAATGACAGTGGAGAATATCTATGTAATATTTCAACACCTCACTACACAAAACTGACTGCGAGAACTTTGCAAGTTGGTAAGTTGCCAGTCTTTCCATTTCGGAGGATGGGGACCAGTGAGGGGAATGCAGAGCCAAAGAGTCAATCAGAAGTAAAATATTGAGAAAAATCATCTTGTGTAATAAGTACAGGTGGGTAGTAGAGATGTTTTATTTTGTCCCCCCAGGAAAAAAATGTTACCTAAGATGAATTTATTTAAAGACTTGAAGTTTCTTTTTTTCAATTAGCAGCTTGTTGTGGCAAAGGTCTCAATCGGTGGCTGCTCTCAGTTGCCACCAACTGCCCTCAGAACTGAGGGCACAGGGAAGCTCTCAGAATCATGTCCTAAATGCTCTGCTAATAGCAAATACAGTCTTTAAAGGTAGCAGGGAGATGATGGGAAGCCCAAAGATGTGGTATTAAATGTGCCTGCAGAAGAAACCTTGTTGAGGAGAGCACACAGTTGTTATTTTCAAAGCTTTAATTCTACACAGCAGGCCTTTCTTAGACCTGGGGATATATATGTATATATACATGCCTGTGTTTTTATGAACTGTAGTAAATTTCCAACTGTGAAGTCTTAGTTACAGTTATTTCATTGTCTCCAGTTTCAAGGAGACTTACTGATTAACTTTTCTACCTATTGAAAATTCTTACCAAAGGTTAAAAAAAATTACTCCAGCTTTCTAAAATTATAGTGCAAACAAATTACAGATTTGTTCAAAAATAGTATGCTGTTTGGGATGCAGCCTCCTTAAATCTCAGTCCAAAGGGAGGAGAAAAAAAACCATTCAAACAGTAGCACACAGGTATTTTACACAATTAAACACAATCACCTAAACGACTGAGAACTAATATAGAACACCTCATTTGTTTTTTTTAAGAAAGACGAGAACTTGAAACAAGCCAGTAGGACATGAAAAATAGAGGCAACTTAGCAGGAAAGGGGCTAGAATAAGTGGTAATCACTGCATATTTTTGTCTTCCTTTCCCCCCCCTCCCCCATGATAGCTTAGTTTCGGTCTGAAAACTTGATATAGGGGGTGTTTTAAATGGCAGTGGCTATATGCAATCTGAAGAAGGGGAGTTAGATTAAAGAAAACGGTTAAGTCAGACAAACACACTTTGTTGCAGCTCAAATTCCAGCATGGTCTTCCTTATCCTGTAAAGCCAATATTGTGCCTCTGAAGTGGAAAGCATTGAAAACCCCCAAGGAGTTACACACTTAACTGATGCTCCTAACTTATACGCGCAAGTCCATCCGTCTCCCTGTACATTCACTGGAGACAGACACACGCACGTGTTCAGTCCAAATATGATCTGGATCATCCTCTACAAATGCCTTTCTGCAGCTGCTTTCTGCAGATGGATCTTACAATAGCCATAAGTGATAGAAATCCCCTCTTTAGTGGTTAAATTACTGTGCCACTCACAGAATTTTCCTACTTGTGGACCAGAAATACATTCTACAGAACAAAGACACTTAGTATCTTTGTGGCAGCACAGGCTGGAAGCAGATAAGCAGATAGAGACAGTAGGGCATATGGGAACGAGCTAGATCAGTATACTAGATAGTGGTCAAAGCACAGCAGCTGCTCAACCGTCAGAAAGATTTCCAAGTGCCACTGGAAAGGAGACTTTTAAGGGGAAAAGTGAGATGAATTTACAATCATTTTAGAGGCCTTCTCCTGTGTAAAGAAAGGTCGCAGCTTAAAGCTGCTCTACCAAAGGAACTGACAAGATGTAAACAGGTCTGCTTGTGGGGACAGAGCCAAGCTAAAGGCAATGACTAGATTAAATGCTCTGGTTTGGCAGTTCTCGTTTTTGAACTCTTTGCTAGACATCCATAGGGAGTTTCCAGAGGAGGGTAGAATTTTCCAAATTCTTTGGACGAGACGCAGCAGTGGAAAGGAAGCCTGAAGTAGAAGAACCGTACTTAAAGGAATGAGTCCTTCGGGTCTGAGTGTTCTCACATTGTTGAAATTGGCTGGCATAATGAGACACTTGGTGCTGTGCAGGACCAACCTGTGCTAGACGGGCTCTTATCTCCTGTGGAATCCATTGTTACCACCCACCTGAGGATCTGCTGCTTCTTGTGCCTACCTAGATTGCGTGGTTGTATCATGAAGTTGGGAAATGTTTTAGATGAAAGTTGCAAAGGTTTCGCAACAGAAATAATGAAATCTATGGTCCGGGCTGGATAACGCTTACTGAGTTGTTCTACTGGAAATCAGCAGTACTGTTAATGGCACTGAGCACTGTGCCTGGAGGCAGTGTTTACCATACTGGGCAGTTGATTGTTTTTAAATGGGACTTAAGTATTAAGAAGTCGTCAAATCACATTACATGAACACACATGGAATTTTGTATCAGCACAATTAAGTAAAATAATCTGCTTTCAGCTATTCACACTTAAGTCATTAAAGTATCACTTTAAAGTCTTAGAGTAAGGGTCAAGTAACTTGAACATTTATATATTAGTAACCCTAAAAAGAAACCGAGACATTCTCCCTAAATCATAGCTTTTAGATTATAAATAGGAGAAAAAAATCATAGCTTTGATATACTTATTGAACAATAATGAACATTAATTTGCAATATAAAGCCCTTCTGTTAAACTTTTTGGAATTTGTATTTTTAAAGAAAATTCAGGTAACACCAGGAATATTGTGCTAGGAGTCATTCCTGTGCTAGGAGTCATTGCTGTGCTGGTAGTCGGAGTCTGTTTCTGGGTCAGGTTCAAGGTATGTACAATCATTAGGGGATTTATTATTTTTAAAGGTACTATTAAGCTTAAATCCAGACCTTGCATGTTTGACCAAAATATAAATTTGATTTTCATGGGTTAAAGCATAAAAAAAAGACTGAAAATGTAGGACGATAACTCTCAGCATAAATAAATTGTCCTCATTCTTACTATTTTCTATGTCCAGAAGGCCCTCTTTGGTACGTCTATGCAATAGTATTTTGGTTGTAACAATGTTAACATGCCCGTCCCTTGACCAGATGCTCTCCTGTGCTCTATAAAAAGATGAAAAAATTGGTTACCCTTCACAAATACTTTCTGATAACTTGCTTTAAAAGCAATCAAACTTTTATTTTCTCTCACTTGTGTTTAAGACCAAAAAAAACCCAAACCAAAACATGGAGTCCCTCAAACAGTGCACATAGCTAGTCTTCATTAGGGCTCAAATTACTGTTTCAATTACACCCAATGTCAAAGCTCACCAAAACTTCAGTGTGAAAAGTTATACTACTTGCTTTGTTTAGGAGACTGTTATAACCATATGGTCCTTGATCTCATCTCTCTACACGTCTCTCCTATTTACTAGAGTACAGCATCTTCAAGTGATGCATTTTGTTCTTGTGCATTTGTAATAGGCTGGCTCTGTCTCATAGTATTCTGTCTCCTTCCTCTGCATTTGTGGTGAGTATCCTTAAAAAACTAACTTGAGCTTTTAGGCCTTAGGGTACATCTTTCTGTGTCTGACAGTACAGCCCTATCCATGGAGAGCTATACCTTCAAACTCCCTGGGCCTTAAGATTTTGTCACAGCCTGAATTTGGTAAGCTTCAGGAAACATTTTATGATGGTTACCATGAGGTTCAACAAGAACACACCAGAAAGACAACTCTAAAATGATTGAGTCTCAGTCTTTTTTCATTTTTCTCTCACTTAGATACTCACTTGCATGCTTCTGATTAGTCAATTTTAATGCTAACAGGCTTTAGAGATGATAACATGCTTTTGAGATGCAGCTATTAAATGAATCTTGCTTAAATTCTTTAAATTAATCTTGGGACCTGTTGAGACCTTTAACATACTATAATCAGAGGAAGTGGAACAGTTTACAGGTTAACTCAGCTCCAGTTACATTGATGGAGGACTAAATGGAAGAAATAGGAATGTTTCTGGACTGTTATATGGATGTTTATTTTACTCAGCTAATGTTAAAATGGAAAATACTGACTTATCTTTATAGTGAGTGTGTCTTGTTCTGTTCCCACTAGAGGATTAATTTTGCACATCAGTAGTTCTTACAAACATTTTTTTTTTTGACTAGAAATGCAGAAATAGAATCATATGAGCACCTTGACATACCGGAAGAAAATCCCTCTTTGCACACACAGATGCTACTGAGATTGCTGCTGGAAAGAACAGAGAGTTCCTTCACCTTCCCTACTGAGTTACACTAAGAGCCACATGGAAATGTGATTATCTGAGCAACAGTAACAAACAACTGAACTGATAGAGAAAGAATAAAAAAAAAAAAAGACTAAGTCAATTGACACTTGCATGTGAGGAGTTGCTGTGAAAAATTGGAACCTGGATATCCTAAAGGGACAGTGAAAAAGTTTCCACAGAAGAAGATTCAGTTTTGAGGGATTTTTTTTTTTTTTTTTTTTTCGGTATGGGGGAAAGAGATGGCTTTCTGTTTTAAACCT
>NW_008824474.1:1010532-1066743 GCF_000699105.1 Pygoscelis adeliae
GGAAAGCTGCCTGGCGGAAAAGGACCTGGGGGTGCTGGTTGACAGCCGGCTGAACATGAGCCGGCAGTGTGCCCAGGCGGCCAAGAAGGCCAATTGCATCCTGGCTTGTATCAGAAATTGTGTGGCCAGCAGGAGTAGGGAAGTGATTGTGCCCCTGTACTCGGCACTGGTGAGGCCGCACCTCCAATACTGTGTTCAGTTTTGGGCCCCTCACTACAAGAAGGACATTGAGGTGCTGGAGTGTGTCCAGAGAAGGGCAACGAAGCTGGTGAAGGGTCTGGAGAACAAGTCTTATGAGGAGCGGCTGAGGGAACTGGGGTTGTTTAGCCTGGAGAAAAGGAGGCTCAGGGGAGACCTTATCACTCTCTACAACTACCTGGAAGGAGGTTGTAGCGAGATTGTACTTAGTGTCGGTCTCTTCTTCCAAGTAACTGGCGAAAGGACGAGAGGAAATGGCCTCAAGTTGCGCCAGGGGAGGTTTAGATTGAACATGAGGAAAAATTTCTTTACTGAAAGTGTGATTAAACATTGGAAGAGGCTGCCCAGGGAAGTGGTTGAGTCACCATCCCCGGAAGTATTTAAAAGACATGTAGATGAGGCGCTTAGGGACATGGTTTAGTGGGCATGGTGGTGTTGGGTTGATGGTTGGACTCGATGATCTTAGAGGTCTTTTCCAACCTTAATGATTCTATGATTCTAGTGTTTTAATTTCAAGCAAAGAGAACTTCCCTGTTTAAAAGTGGAAAAGATCGAAGAGAACACTCTATTTCTGAGCCACGGGCAGTCCTCATGGGACATGTCCCTCCACAGCATTTCCTATGTCTCTCCTGCAGCTAGCAAACAAGAGCCTGGTAGTAGTGGAGGCTTCTAAACTGACTGTTCATATGAAAAAGTTTACTTTCTGCTCTCCTACAAAACTCATACAGACTCCAGCTGGCAGGACAGATGGAAGCTGGGTTATCCCAGCTTTAAGGGCTGTCCCCTTGCACAGGTTTGATCTGTGCTGCTTTAACAATCTGCACGTGAAATACATGAGGCTGTGAAGCATGACTGGATTTGCCCTTGGTTTTGATTTTGTCAGAGATCTTCCAATTAGGGTTTGTTCCATCATAATGAAGAGGGCTGTTGGCAAGATGTAATCTTTTATTGATCCCTGGGGTTTGGCAAAATAAAAACACAAAGAAATGAATGGAATATACTACACATTCTCTTTGGATTTTCACTTGATGTTTATTTCTGTAAGCGCTTATTTTTTTCTACATCTGCTTTCGGTTGTGCCTGATTATATCAAGCATCTTCCCATATCTGTCAGCTTGGACTGTACTTATTCCTCTTCATGAACCTGAAATGTAATTGAGATAGTATATAACTGTTAAAAATGGAAGTGTTGAGGGGTTTTAGAGTAAGTTCACAAGTAAATGACAAAAGCTTCTCTTCACTAATGCATCTGCTCCCTGGTATTACCAGTTTTTATCTGAAATAGACTAGCACCAATCTAGCCAACCTTTGCTGCTTACTTCAGCTAACGATACAAGTTTCTTGTCCTCATGCTAGAGTATATATCCCTTTGATAGCAGATGACTTCTATACAACCCTGTTTCAATGGATGGTGGTGCTCATTCTGAATCACACACACTTCCCAGAGTTTCCAGGAACATGGGTACTAGTAGCAGTAGCTATTTCTAATGCAACACGACTAGTCTCTCCAGTGCCTTTCTCTCCCCAAAGGAGATGTGTCATGACTTTTGGGATGGCATTTGCTGCCTGAACATGTTCTCTGGCAGCTACTGCCATTACTGCCACAAGTCCCTTTTTGTGGAGACGACACCTCTGTGTGTACCATTGAGTTAATCTTTTGACAGCACAATACTCTGCTATAAGCCAGAGCTGGAATTGGTATTAGTAAACTAGCACCTGATTAATAAAAACAGGCATCTGCTTTTCTATGACTTTTGCATATTTGAGACAGAAAGAGGATACTAGCAAGATACAGGGAATAAACAGCACTCTTAACAGAATTTAAAAAAATAAGTTACTCTAACAGTTTACCTATTTCAGTGTCTGTGTGATGCCATGGCTTTGTGAACTTATATGAGTTTTCTTTTTTTTTTTTGGTAGGGCTGGAATAATTTAAAGAAAAATATGGGGAAATTTTTTGCTCTTAAAAGCTGAAAAACTATTGAGCTTCAGCTACAGTACTGCTTCCATCATACATAAATGTGTGCCAGACCAGATCTTCATGCAGTTTTAATGTATCTCTGCTCTAGACAGTGCAGCTACAGTCATTTATATCAGTCAAAGGTGACTTTATTAGTCCAATATAAAAGCAGAAATTGGAGTGTTTCCTCCCACAGAATGGTGGATACAGAAGAGAGAAGGAAAGTACTGGGATCAAGTGTGATAAAAATACCAAAATTATATAGAAAGGGTTTTTTTCCCCTCTTTCTTGACTCAGGAGCTGTCACCCCCGTAAAACTTATATGACGTTAAGCATGGCAGTTTATGTTTCACTTGCAGATGAAACAGATAAAGCAATGACCCAGCTCCTCTTTCTATCATTCCTACACGTAACAACCCCACTCTTACTTGCCTTGGTTGCCACAAGGGAAACATAGATAAGCAAAAGTTTGCTTTCAGTTCCAGACAAAGTTCTTAGGCACCTTTTAGTTTCATCAATATTATTCTACTACCATTCTGCACAAGTGCAAAACACCACAAATATATTCCTAATTACTAATGACTTCCCAGCACCTAAGTGACTAATCACCAATATTTTCTTTTCATCCAGCTCTTCAAATCAATACAAGTTCATTGAAAGAGCAATGTTAAAATATGTGGCAATCTGCTAGTGCAGTAATCCCCAGGCTGTATTACATACATAGAAATCTACATCATCAGAGGGAGAAAAAGATGGAGTTTTTTAATATCCCTTGGCAAAAAAAAAAAACCAACCCGAAATCACCAGTTCTGGAAACTTGCTGCTGAGCACAGAGGTTAAATGACAACATCAAGAGGACAGAGAATTAATTTTGCCTAAGCATCAGATGATTGCTGTCTTAAAGGCTTACCTTAATGTTAAAAAAAAGGGTAGACTGAAAATAAAAAATGTAGTAAACAAGAATTTATTCTAGTCCATGCTATTTTAAGAGACGTAACAGATCTTCCTGCATAGCATCCACTACTGTGTATTAAACGGTCACATTTACCCTGTATGGTATAACCATACCTTTTTCATGCCAATATCTCTTGACTTGCTCCTCAGCTTATTAACTTGAGATTCAGCTATTTCAGCCCGTTCTTCAGCATCATCCAGATCATGTTGCTGTTTTCTGTACTTCGAAAGGTACAGATTGGCTTGAGCTTCCTGGTGAGAGAAAACAGTGCAGCTGATTTCCTCCTGTCCACGTGAAACAAAACTTTCCATTTCAAGCGGGATGGGAAGTGCTCAGCATGACTAGGTAACAGTCCTTGCCTCCTGGAGAACTGGGATTGTTTTACAGAGTTGATGTTTCCAGTGGCACTCTCCATGTTAAGTGAACTGGGAGGTTCTCAACATGCCTCCTGAGGGACTAGGAGGAAAAAAGTCTTTCCTGTTCCTTCCCTTCCCCCCTTCCCTTGCAAATTATACTGCAATCTTAAGATAAAACTGAATACCTCTTCTTAAATGTAATAAACACATATGCTACATATTTTATTTTATATATATTATAAATATATTTATACATACAGGTTTTATATAAATACAAATATTAATACACACACAAAATGTGCATTTGTACTAAAAGCTTCTACAGTTTAAAGATTGTGGGTTTAGGACAACAAATTTCTCAAAGGTAAGAAGGCCCAAATAGTTACTTACAGCTTCCTCTGCTTGGTGCTTGTAGCTCTTCACTTTTAATTGTAGCTTGTCAATCAGATCCTGCATCCTGGCCAGATTTTTCTTATCTTCTTCTGACTGTGTCAAAACACCATTAATTGGGTTGACAGTGTAAAAAGGCCTAAAGCATCTCCCATAGTGAAATAGGTATGGCTGCCATGTATATAATTTTAGAAACATACCGTTCAAAAAAGCAAACAAGCCATATTGTGATCATAGAATCACAGAATAGTTTGGAGGCTGAGGGCTAAAAGAGAGTACCCTCCCCATTTATATATAGATGTAAATATATATACATATACAGATACATATATATGTGCACACACTTTTGAAAGTATACACATAAACACACACACAAGTTCCTTGCTCAGGGATGAGGAGCACTCTTGTCATTATAGAGTGTGTCATTATTTAGTGAAACAGACCTATGGGTGGGCCTAAAATATACGTAATTTCCATACTTAAAATTCTTGTTTGGAGGCATTTCTGGTAAAAGGAGCCAGGTTTAAGCCATCACAGTCCATAAGCAGAAGGACCAGCTAATTCTGTCTGCCTGTGCCAGGGCGCAGTATTCTAAGAAAACAACCTTCAGCCTCTCCATAAAAAAGTCAGAGTAAAACAACAGGTAGGAGGCTAAATAATCTCCTAAAGCAGATGGATGGGATTATCTTCTTAAGAGTGCTGTCGAAAGCAAAGGCATCTGTGCTGAAGACCCTTTTCAAAAGGCAAGCAGCAACAGCAGCTGTTTTCAAACCTGTGGGAGGCTCACAACTAGATCTTGCTGCTCAGCAATAGGTGACAGAGCCCTGGGACAGGGCAACCCTACACTGAGTGATGCGTTAGAGTCAACTGAATCCTTCTGGCTCTTTTTTTCAACATCAGCACAGCTGAGAGACAGCTGGGCTCTTTCTTCTCTTGCAGTGTGAATAGTCATCTAAGCCTGCTCCATATTAATACTGTGCTAAAACTGTCCAAATCCCAGCAACAAAGGCTTTCTAACATTAGTCACGATGAGTCAAGCAAGATGATGGTAGCCCTAGGGAGATGCTCCTCCTATCCCTAAAGCTTCCTACAATCAGAAAGCTCTGGGTAATGCCGTCCTTTGTCCTTTATCCTTCACTGAAACAGAGGCAACTTATGACACTGGGAGAAGTCACTATTTCTTTCCAAGGACCTAGTGGTTACTACAGTGCTCAGCATACCTGGTAAGTCAGCTCTTTTATGCGTCTCTCAAACTTGCGGGCTCCTTTTTGGGCATCTGAATTGCGACGGAGTTCAGTCTCGAGTTCATTCTCCAACTCACGAACCTGCAAAAAAGGAAAAACCCTTGCCATTATGCTACGTGTACAAAGCAACAGATAATTTGATTCACAGTTCAAGAAATGCTCATCTTCTCAGCATCTCCATAGAGTCGAATTTCAGGAACAGATCAAAATGTCACCTTTCCATTCTGCTTTTTCATAAATGTATTTAAACTGCACCAGCAAAGGTGCAGACATATGCAAAGGCCAAAAAAGTTTAACTGAAGCAAGCATTTCAGAGGCTTTTCCTGGTTTTAGATGTTGGGGGGTTTTAAATTATTTTTTTAATCAAGGGCTTGGTCATCTGCTATGCTACAACAGCTCATTGTAGCTGGATGATGAAGGGGAAGCATGCCTCCAAGAACTGCTCACCTGCATTTTGTGAAACAGAAGAAAGCATTCATAGTATCACTTATTGGCCTCTATGAACTTACCAGGCAGCCCTAGGGCACCTACCTGGTCCCAGTTCTGTAAGCAGGAGACAGCGGTCTGAAGGTGGATCACAAACTTACCCTGGATTCCAGTTTCTGGATCTGCTTCTTGCCACCTTTCAGGGCTATTTGTTCTGCTTCATCCAGTCGCTTCTGGAGGTCTTTAATGGTTTGCTCCATGTTCTTCTTCATTCTCTCCAAGTGAGCACTAGTATCCTGCTCCTTTTTAAGCTCCTCAGCCATCATTGCTGCCTGAAAAACAACCACATTTTACAGCAGCTCTCATGCTATTGAATTATGTCTCAGAAGAAATGATGGGAGATCTATCTTGGATTATCCACTACTTGTGGATAATCCAAAACTCCAGAGAATATCTTGTGTGTGCATATCTTGCCTGGACAGAGAAAATGCAAAGACAGAATAGCCTTGGAGGCCTTTTTTCCCTCCGTATTCTAATGCGGAGATTTAAGATTTCCCCCCCACCTTTTTTTTTTTTTCCCTTTAGTATCTGTGCTATATAATATCCTCATTTATAATGCCTACAAGTAAGCCTGTGCCATTCATTACAGACATTTTACCTAGAACTTATTCAAAATCTAATTTTGGTGTTTGGAGCTCTTGAAAGGTAGTAGATTAAAACAACTGGCAGACAAATTTCCCTGCACAGCCATAGACAGGAGCTACTTGAGCGGCTGTAACAGCAGAGTAGTTTCTGCTGGGATACGAAGCTCAGTTTCAACATCTTACATAGTCCCTGGCCGTTCTGTAAGACAGGTAACAAGGGTGCCAAGCTTTGATGTTTGTGACTGCCACCAAGAGCCATTTACAGATTTTGTACCCATCACTGAGCAGTCATCGGAAGACAGCCGTCATTGCAATCCAGGCTGGAGCTGAATCAAGGACAATCAGCACCTTCTCTCTGGCAGGCAGTAATAGTGCTGTCAGCTGAGAAGCAGTAAAGACCATGGTACAGGAATAGCTTTGACCAGGCACACCAGACATGTAACTCGCAGAAACCTCTCGTTCTAGCTTTCATTTTATCTGTTGGTATGATGTGATACATCAGCTGAACTCTGAAGACATGGATTTCTCCAGGTCTGTGGGAAATGAAACTATACCTGCCCAAATTATGTTTTCCCGAGAGGAAGAATGCACCCCGTCTCTCCTCCTGGGATCTTAGGCCTCATGTTTTTCCAATAGACACCTAGTTCTAGGGTACCATGTTTGGGGTTCAGTAATTTTGTTTCTCACATCAGATTCTATGTACACCAGCAGACCAGTTAGCGCTAGTTCAGTCTGAGCTGCTTTAGCCTATCCAGGTGTATGATTTACCTGACTCAAAGGTGACATGACCTGAGACTCTGAGGATCAGTGGAAACTGCATTCTTGGGTCAAAAAAAACCCAACAAAACAACCAAAACCCAAACATCAGGAAAAAGTCCTTCCTCTCTTTTTACCTCTAGCTTGTTTTATTTTGTAGTTACATCAGTTACCTCCAGATAACTGTGGGCTGCTTTGGATGTATGAGCTTTGTAACAAGCACAGAAAAGGTGACCTGAGACATACTTACCTGGTTGTCCTAAGACATTGCGGTACTGAAAAGAAGTGAGCAAGAAACCAGACTACTTACATCTGTGATTGCTTTCTTGGCTTTTTCCTCTGCGTTCCGGCACTCCTGGATTGATTCCTCCACTTCATTCTGCATCTGGGAAATGTCACCCTCCAGCTTCTTCTTTTGATTGATCAGGCTTGTGTTCTTTTATTAAGTTTTCCCCAAAGGAACAGTGGAAAAGGAGGAAAAGTGATGATTAGAGACATAACTTCTCTAAATACCGTGCAAATACTTTTGCAGCTCCTGGATTACACAGAGTTATACAGGGCCCCTTGCTACAAGAAAGACATTGAGGTGCTGGAGCGCGGCCAAAGGAGGGCAAGGAAGCCGGCGAAGGGTCTAGAGCACACGTCTGCTGAGGAGGCAGCTGAGGGAACTGGGGTCGCTCCATCTGGAGAAGAGGAGCCTGAGGGGAGACCTTATCGCTCTCTGCAACTCCCCGGAAGGAGGTTGTAGCGAGGGGGGTGTCAGTCTCTTCTCCCAGGTCACGGGCGATAGGACGAGAGGAAACGACCTCCAGTTGCACCAGGGGAGCTTTAGATCGGCTCTCAGGGAAAATGTCTTCACCGACAGGGTTGTCAAGCGCTGGAACAGGCTGCCTGGGGAAGTGGTGGAGTCACCACCCCTGGAGGTCTTTAAAAGATGGGTCGACGCAGCGCTTAGGGACATGGTTTAGCGGTGGACTTGGCACAGCTAGGTTTACGGTTGGACTTGATGATCTTAAGGGTCTTTTCCCACCTAAAGGATTATATGATTCTATGATTTGGGAAGGGAAATCCAGGTACGTGGTAAGGGCTGGCCTTTACTACATAGCTTAACTTCAGACTGAGGAAATATTAAAAATACTCTTCAACCTGCAAATATTCAGGTTTTGGTTTAGATAAAATAATAAGCAAGAGGCTGAAATAGAAGAATGAATGAGCTGGCTCATTTTTTAAAACTAACGATCCATAATCAGTTAGTCAATGAGGTGATTAAAACAGAAGCCCCATGGCATCACGGGCTGGAGGAAACACTGCAAAACATCATCAGCCTGTAGCACATTTTCGTTTCCTTCTGACCATTAATTATTTGGTGAAGAGAAGCTTTGGTTTTGTAGCAAAAATGCTGGCACGTCAGGACATGCCCCTCCATGGCCCTGTAAACCTGCAGTGTCCATCATGACAAAGTCCAAAGGCCTATATTAATGAAGACCTGTGACGTGGTAGAGAGCACTTTGCTGTGAGGTAGTTTCCTGCCCTGCACAACACACCTATTGTTAGAACCCAGCATCTGCAGTTTTCATTGCTGAGTAACATCAACATCCTGAAGCATTGCTTCTCCAAAGAAATGCCGCACCATCCCAGCCATGGCTTAACTAAAGCAGGAAACTGGTTTTACAGCATGGAAGAGGGAAAGAAATCAAATTTACTCTTGTTATCTTCCATCATCACTTTTTCTGGAAACTTATTAAAGCAGTTGGCTGAATCATCAATTCCAGCTAACTTGAAGGGAGTGAGGTGGCATATCTACAGAGTGACTTACTTCCTCTCCCTCATTTTCTCCCTTGAAGGAGGCAAGGTGTGTCTGACTTATGACGGCCATGGAGAGTGTCATTGCTTAATAGACAAGGCTCAGTTTAAGCCAGTGTGGGAGAGAGCACAGAAAAAGCCAACCTGAGTGTGAAGCAGGTTCACACGTTCAGTGGCTTCCAGCAGTTCATGCTCTGCCACCTTCCTCGCCCGTTCAGTCTGGTCCAGCAAAGCCCTCAGCTCATCCAGCTCCGACTGGAGAAGATTGTTCCTCCTGTCAGAGACTGCCAGCTGCTCCTTCAGATCTTCATTCATGTGTCCCGAGTCATCCAGCTGCACCTGAAGCTCCTATAACAAAACAGATGTTTGTTTTTTTTACCAGTGCAACTCCATTTCAAGCCACTGTGCTTACATAAGAGGACCCCAGATTGCAGAGGTTGCATGGGGCCCACCTCAGTGCAATTTCAGTGCTTCTTTTTTGGAGAAAGGTTTCCTCCACACTGTAAGCTGAATAGCTTTTGTGGTATGTGGTGCAACGGGGGAAAAAACTGTGTATTCAAATCTGTCAGAGCCAGCAGTTCTGCCTGAGGCAGAACTAGTTGCTTAGGCATGGGAGAGGTGATGACTTAAGAGGTGTCTTAGCAGTTTTTGGTTTCTTTAAGCTATTACAAATGTTGAAGCAAACAACAAAGCTGAATATACACACAATCCCTGTACTCCAGCCAAGTGACTTGCTCTCCACTTTTAAAGGACTTGCAAGCTCACAAGAAGATCATAGATTTTCAGTTCCTTACGCTGTAGCTTCCTGCCCCTGCAGGAGGCTGTAGCCAGCAAGGGTTTTATGACTGGATCTCATCCAGCTTGTATGCAAGTCTTGGAAGAAATCCATATTTCAGTATTCTCTTACACCAAACATGATCACCAAGGGCTTTTTCTGCACATCCTTGGGAGTTGCTTCTCTCTTAATTACCATCACCATTGCTGATTTGCTCTCTGCTAATGAAATGTAGTCCCCACCTCCCATTGGGTGCTTGGGACTGGCAGCTCTTGGAGTACCTTTATTTGTGTCTGGAAGACACGTGCTGACTTTGTTGCTTCTGCAGCATGCCTGTTAGCATGGCTGAGCTGGATTTCCATCTCGTTGAGGTCCCCTTCCATCTTCTTCTTGAGCCGGATGGCCTCATTTCTGCTCCGGGCTTCAGAATCAAGGGTGGACTGCAGTGAATCTATGGCACGTTGCTGATTTCTCCTGATTATGGAATAATGTAAAAAGGACATGAAGGGTGAATGGAGTAATTTTCCTCTCTGCACAGGAACATAGAACTACATGCAACAGTACTTCACTTTCTGAAAGTGTCTCATTTCCAGAAATAGTATATTTCTGAATGACATACATAGCACAGGTTTCTAATGCCTCACTGCCATCTAACTGGCTGGTGTGCTTCACACACTCAGCTAACTCCTGATCCATAAGCACCTATAGCATCCTTCTCCCATGTTTCCTTTGGCAATATTGGAGCAAGGAGTTCTCTCAGATCTCTTGTAAAGTCAAGCAACTACAGGTTTGAACCTAACAAGAAGCACTTCAAGCTTAGCAGTCACTAACCAAGATATTTACTGAATCATTTACTGGGATGTTTTACATCTCAGCCTTTTTATGAAGGCATTTATGGAGGGGATTAACCAAACTGAAGGTATGCAGCTACATTCTAAGCTATTTACTCTAGGTGCTCTTTATAGTAAATGGCATGCGTAAGCTACAATTTATTGTGTTTTAAAGCAGATGTTGAAACACATTTCTTATGCTCAATTATAAGGGGAATAATTCAGGAATAGAAATCTGTGTTATGGACATCTAAAGTCAGGACAGATTAGGCCCACCCTAATTAACAGCCTGGTCCCCCTGTGAAAGGAGCTTAGTGCCGATTTAAAGATGGCAAAACAGATACAGACAGGTGCTTAATTTTCTTGACTCTGTAACAGTCAAGTCCTATGATGAAATTTTTGCTCTCTTACAACCAGAAGGTAACTCAAAGCACAGGATATGACTCACACAGGGAAGCTGGCCAAGTTCTGCTGAAAGCGTAGGAGTTCTGGGAAATCATTGAGTCAACAAAGAAAACCTTGAGGGCCTTATTGCTTCAGCAAGATACTGAACTGTGCCCTAAACTCCCAGGGAACAGCACAGCATGTCTGCTGAACAACTTAGCAGCAAAACACTCATAACGAAGCTGAGGCAGAAGGTATTGATTAGGTTAGCTTGTCCTGAGATCTCTGTAAGCCAGACATCTGCAGGACATTAGAAGACAGTATCTGAAAGGGACGAAACATTATTTGTTTTTTAAACAACTAACATAACAATCCTTCTGTCTATGTTGGCCAAGGTGAGCCTTGGACTTCCCCTTCCCTACTTTTTACCCTACCCACAAACAATGACATGGTTCTTGGATTAATAGTACTGCAACATTGACTAATTCAAGGCCGGAGTTTTCTGAAGAACTGCTGAAAATCTGGCCCAGCGTAGCATTATTTTAAGACTGTAACTCTTCAGATTAGACTTTGTGCTTGGTGGGAGGGGAGAGACAAAAGACATTATCCTCCTGTGACCTAATTGCTTTCCATTTTTCCTGTTTATCCCTTTCACCTGCAAACTCCTCTCCTTTTATATTCACACTTTCTGTACCTCTGCAATTCTCACTACTTACCCAAATGGTGTACACATAACGGCAAGCTCCTCATATCCTTCCACAATCAGTGTAACTATAACTGCATAAATTAACTAAATGCAGAGGTAAAGACTGTCTTCAGATAACATAGGTTTGAGGACCACTGAGGTAGTACTGCTGATTTTGCCTGAGGTTCCCCTTGGGAGGCAGCCATCCTAGAGGATGAGGAGAAGGCAGCTCCCTAGACCTACTTGTCTCCGTACTGTAAATATACAGACTTAGCGACCCTTGGTCTGCTGCAACTTCGGTTATGCCAGTCAGTTGTGTTACAGCTGCTATGCGATATGTATGATGGGCTTATGTGTATGCTGGCAGAGGCTGAACTGACAGGAATATTTGAACTAAGAAATGGTAATGTGGTAGGACTACCCTTTGGCAAATAATCAGAGCTGTCTTGGTTTCTAGTACAGACAGTATCTGCTTTTGCTGGCGTAACTACCTGTGGTGCATTTGACTGGCTTGGGTCTTGAGAATATTTCTGGTCTTTTGAGATTTTCCCCTTAAAAAAACACGCTGCTTCCTCCACAGTACCTTATATTTTCCATTTCTTCCTCCTTTTCTGTCAGTTTCCTTTCAAACTCTGCTTTAAGCTGCGAAAGTTCAAGCTGAAAACGAAGGGTCTTACTTTCTTCATGCTCCAAAGCTCCCTGAAATAGAAAGCACCAAGAGCTTGCAGGCCAGGAGTCGCTATTTTTTTATTTTTTCAAATCACAAAGTGCTGCACAAAGATGATCCCTTCACACTTTTCTTCCCGTTCCCAATAGCACTGTTTCCTCCCTACCTCTCTCTCTAGGGAAGGACATGAGCTGCTTACATGGCAAAACAATGCATTAATTTGCCTTCTAATGTAACTTGGCAGCTGGAAAACTGAGCAGCAAGCTCCTCAAAGGACAAATTTTCAAACAGGCCATGGCTCACAAAAAAAAATACCTTAGGCCCTGCCTGCGTGGTTTTGATAACAACAGACGTTCCCCTCTTTGCACCCCTGTACAGACACCCTCCAGAAATTCATGGGCTTGTAAGGGATAGGCAAAAGCTAAAGCAAGGTTGTTGTTGCGAGGGTGAAGGGGTCCACACATCCCCCAGCTCACAAAGATCTCTCCAAATCATGAAGTGTGGAAAGCCTCCCATTTATACAATCTCAGTAGGCAATATGACTTCAAGGAAAGAAATAACAGGCACCAGCTCTATATGACAAAATGCAAAAATACTGTGTCCGCTCTTTCCAATTAACATGAAGACACCTCTGTGAAACGGGGGAGATTTGTTCCTATGTCTTTGTTCTTACATTTCCCTCATATATGGAAGTTGAGAAGTACGCTGACAACAGCCCATAGAAATAACAGGGCCTCTGACTTCCAGCTCTTGCATAAACCAGGCTCAGTGGCATTCTGACTCCTTGCTGCTCGCATCACACAGGGAAGGGAAGCAGAACTGAACACCATATATTTTGGAAGTGCTCTCTGAAGGGTAGGATTGCACAGGCTTAGCCATGCTTCCCTTGAGAAATGATGGAAACAGAACGGAGGTTCTGAAGACAAAGCGGTACAAAATCCTTGCTAATCTCCGGCCATTGTGCAGCAGCTACAGGTCAGTCGAATGCACACTTCACGCCAAGGAGCCACGACATATTAATGGGAATGGCACGCAGGAGTACCATGTCACCATTGTGACTGCCGGAGACCCAAACTCACAAGGAAGGGAGAAAATCTGTATTAAACCATTTCTTTCACAATTAAAATAAAATACATCATCACTTTACTTTCGTTAGTTCCTAATTTCACTGAGCTTTAGGAAGCTGTTCCACACAGTCCAGGAAAGTAAAGCGTGCCCCTTAGACCCCTCAAGAACTGATGTATTCTTTCTAGTGAGAGAAGTTTATTGACAGAGCATGTAATCACTCTCCACATGCCAGAGCTGTGGAAGAAAGACATGATCTTTCCTCTGCTCTGATCATGACACCTGTTTGTTTGGCTGTGAAATCCCTGCAAAGTATAAAGCATCCTGTAACAGACAAAAGAAGTTGCACAGCATTTAAGGTATTAACAGATCCATGTCACTGGGTGATGTTTGTTTTAGCAGATATTATTTAGAGCACAATTTAAAAGCAATGCAGCCTTCACTAAAAATCCCTTGCTATGTGCTGTGTTGCTTCTAGCCAACAACACCTATACCCCTTCCTAGCTCTGCAATGCACCAAACTTTAAGAAAACCTGACAACCCATCCCTTTAAAGTGAATAATCAGGATTCCCAGTAGGCTTGTTCCACATTGTTGGTTTGTTTCTGGAAAATGGGATGAGGCATCCCTCTTGGGTACGTGCATACTTGTCACAGTAGAAATTAATGCAGTGATGCTAAGTGTCTTTACCAAATTCCTATGAGAGTTAAAGATTTTCCAAATGGCCTGCTATCATTTGGTTTCTGAGACTGCTACCATTTTTTTAAGCAGGCTGCAGTATCCAATACAATATCTGAGACCTTATGCAATTTAAAGTCATCAGGAGGCTTGTCTTTTTATTCTCAAAAACAGGAAATGGTCAATTTGTTGTTGGAAAATAGACGCTAGAAATATCTGATAAAGTAAGACCATAGTTCTCAGCAGTTCCTGTTTCCTGGAAGACTGAAATATTCTATGCTGAAGCAAGCAAGAAGGACTGGATTTTCAGGAGGTGAGCAGAAGATTTCTGAGCTTCCTGAAACAGAAAAATAATCCCCAACCACAAAAAAACAAAACCTACAAGGCACCTCCTTCGAAAGGGCCTCCACTTGATCATCTTAGAGCTGACATCTCCGAAAGTCACCAGTCACTCTTGAAAACACTGGCTAACAAGACCGGAGGAGCTGGGTGCAGAGAGGTTGCACTTGCTAACAATCAACACATTGGCTGTGTTGCTGAGAGGATAAAAAAGGAAGGAAAATTGTGATAAATACACCCTTTCCTCTTCCCTTGATCTTTCTTCCCTTACCTCTGCTTCTTCCAGAGCCAGCTGAACTTCTGACTTCTCTTGTTCAACCTGTTTCTTGATTTTTTCTATTTCATGGAGGCTCTTGTTTCCTTCACTAATCTGATTGGTCAGATCAGAAATCTCCTCTGAAACAGAAAGGATGGACGGATTTAGCGATCAGAGTGTCCCAAATATATTGCTATTCACGGAGTGTGAATACAGGACCCATGCCTCAAACTACTACTTGTAGGGCTCATCTGTACACAAGCGCTGCCTTACTTTCAATTACAGCAACTTTTTTTACCTGACCAACTTGAAGGCACAGACTTTTTCTTGTAAATGCTTTTTGAAGTGATTATAGTGGTTTAGTTTTTATCTGTGATCTGCAGGCTAGCAACACCGTGCTCTGCTTGGGAGCTATCTAGGCTTCATCCGCTGCACCTCTGTCATCTTTCCTGTTCCTCCTCTGATACTGGCACCTCTGCCAGTGAACTTCATTGACAGGTGAGCAAAGGGAAGCCTGCTCTTCTCTGGGCGTACCAATTTCTGTGTTTAAAACCTTCATTGCCAGCATCAGTCAGTGTCTCCAAACACATCAGAAAGCTAGTCTCAAGGATGAGATAAACGCCTGTCCTGGTTTCAGCAGAGATAGAGTTAATTTCCTTCCTAGTAGCTGGTACAGTGCTGTGTTTTGGATTTAGGATGAGAACAAAGTTGATAACGCACCGATGTTTTAGTTGTTGCTAAGCAGTGCTTACACTAGTCAAGGACTTTTCAGCTTCCCATGCTCTACTGACTGAGAAGGCTGGAGGTGCACAAGAAGCTGGGAGGGGGCACAGCCAAACTGGCCAAAGGGACATTCCATACCATGTGACATCATGCTCAGTACATAAACTGGGGGAAGCTGGCCGGGGGGGGCCGCTGCTCGGGGACTGGCTGGGCATCAGTTGGTGGGTGGTGAGCAATTGTACTGTGCATTACTTGCTTTGTGTATTATGATTATTATTATTACATTATTATTGTTATTATTATTTTATTTCAATTATTAAACTGTTTTTATCTCAACCCATGAGTTTTCTCACTTCTACTCTTCCAATTCTCTCCCCCATCCCACCAGGGGGGCGAGGAGAGTGAGCGAGTGGCTGTGTGGTACTCAGTTGCTGACTGAGGTTAAACCACAACAATGCCTTTCCCCACAGCTGTTACAGGGCACCTGCATCCCTCCAGCTGTCCACTGGTGTGGCTCTCGCATTGGACACGGGGCCTGAATGAGGCCTACCTTGGAGGTTCTTGTTTTCCCGTTTCAACGTCTCCAGATGGTCCAGCGTCTCCTCGTAGGCATTCTTCAGCTTGAAGAGCTCGGTGCTAAGGCCACGGGCCTCCTTCTGGGAAGCCTCTAGCTCAGCCTGTGACTCTTCATACTTCTGCTTCCAGTCATTGATGATCTTGTCAAACCCACGCTGCTTCTTGTCCAGGGAGGCAGCTGCTGAGTTGGCCTTCTCCAGGTCAATCATCATGTCTTCCAGCTCATTCTGCAGCCTGTGCTTTGTCTTTTCCAGAGAAGAGCACTTGGCATTGGCCGCCTCGATTGCTTCCTCAGCTTCTTGCAGGCGAGCGGCAAGCTTTTTCCTACCAGGTGGGAAGAGACAGTGAAATGATTGAGAGCCACTGCTGCCATGTTATCCTGAAAAACTGACACCAAACCAGCAGCTCAATAAATCAGTTTTGAAAGGGAAGGGGGGGGGGGGACAAGAGGGGAAGGGGGGGAAATCAAGACTCTAGAGAGAAGGGACTATGATAGGCAAAAAAACAGCTCAAATTATGAATGCTGACATGTGGCAGATAATTTTGTGCATGTGTATGAATATTTGAAATTGAACTTTTGAACTTTCAGGCTACTTGCTAGCTGTAACCAGGATGGGCTGGTTGTAAATTTTGGTAACACCTGGTCTAAATGACAGTGTCATGTTCCTCCAATTAAGAGATATGAAATGGAACTGCCAGTTAGGAGGCTGGTCATGCCTTGGGCTTCTGTTCATAAATTATTTAGATTGGGAAAATAGGGGTCTGGGAGTCCCGGCAAGAAGAATAGGTCCTGGAAAGAAAGAAGGGCCCAGAAAGAAGAAAGTGAAGATGCTAGATAGAGAAAATGTACTGGAAGTGGGGGAAGATCCCGCAGATCAGAGATGTGCAGAGGCAGATGCTGGAGATGCTCAGAGACCTTGCCCAATAACACCTGAGACTGGTAACTGTGAGCGGCTGCACAGCACAAGCCACCATGGCTTTCTGCCCTACCTTCCTGGAGCAGCCATCATCTCCCTGCTGGGAAGGCAAGTCAAGACCTAGAGAACGTAGCACTGGGCTGGGGCAAAGCAAGTGAGTCCGCGAGATAACCAAGTAGGGTAATCTAACCTTGTTAAGTTCTTAAGTAAACCCCGGTATCCATATCCACTACCCCATGGACAAGGACTCAACAGAAACATTGACTTGTTCAAGCAATGAAAAGAACAGAAGAAGGAGAGCCACAAATGACAGCAATGAGCCAGAGGGCTTTTTCCAACCAGATTGCCCTATTTCCTTAGTGCCACAACAAGACGCAGGGAGCACAGTCCTCCCAGCTGAGGGCACAGTGAAGCCCACTTACTTGGCATCTTCCAGCTCCTCAGTTCTCTGAATAGCATCGGTCTCATACTTCGTTCTCCACTGTGCCACTTCTGCATTTCCCTTGGAGAGAGCCCGCTGCAGCTCTGCCTTGGCTTCTTGCTCCTCCTCATACTGCTCCCGCAAGAGATCACAGTCATGCCTGGCTGCTTGCAGGGCATGAGCCAGGGCATTTTTGGACTGCAGGGATATAAAGGTCACAGCATTGCAGTGTTACCTACAGCAAAACCCAAACAAACAGCCCCTAGAAATTCAAGCTTAAGCCTCTTTTTCTTTTTGCCTCTGGCCTTGACAGTCCAGGTCAAGTGAGGCAAGAAGTGTTTGAAGCCATCCCTAACTGGTGACATGCTGAGGAAGCTATCAAGACTGAAGATAATCTAACACCTTTGGAAAAGCATCCAAACTTTTAAGATGCAAGATCTGAGATTTTGGCTGTACTACTGGGTAAGTATTATTTAGCAGTTATGGACACTGATTGTTTTCCAAACTCTTTTCCTGTGACTTGCCTCAGTCAGGGGCAGGAACTTATATCAGTACAATTACCAGGAAGCATTCTCATTCCTATGTCTCATTTCAGCTTTTATCCTGGCTACAAATGAACATGAACAGTTTTCCCCATTCCATCTCAATGAATGGGACACAGTCAAAGCATTACCTTGGTTTCCTCTTCTAGCTGTCTCCTAAGTTCTTCAATCTGTTGTGTAAATGATGTTTTCCCCCGGGACAGCTGACTTATCAGTGACTCCTTCTCTTCAAGCTGTCTTACAAATTCACCTGCCACAGGATTTAACCAAAGGAAAAAAAAAAGTAAGACCAGGAAGTTACAAAGTCCCAGCCAAAATCAAAATCCCACCTGTCCAACTCTGCTGAGAAAAAGAACTAAGAGTGATTGTGGCTGACCTCCTATGAAGCTTATTCCAAAGTTGTAACTATCAGACGCTTCACCAGGATAGTTTTCCTTAGGTGTTTGTTTGTTTGTTTGTGGGTTTTTTGTTGGTTTGGGGGGGGGTGGTGGTGTTATTATTTGTACTGCCAATACCTTGATTCAGTAATTTTAGTTCAGCTCATGAATCAGACTAGACTGATGCTTACTTTCATGTGCAGTTGTAGCTGGTTTTGTTTATACTTTTCTTCACTACTTTATGTTGTTTTTCCACAGACGACTTTTCAGAGGGCTCCAAAGCACCCTGAGAACCTCACAACAACCAGCGTACAGAACAGAGGGCTACATAAGGAAAACTTCATTTATTACAAGAAGGGTGTCACTGCAGGGTGGAAACCGCAGCCTCATAGGAGTACATAGAACTAACGTGAAAACAGACAGGAAATGAAAAATATGTCTCTGAAAATACACAGAACAGTGATATCTGATGAAGATGCAGAGATTAAATAGTTCTACTCTGGCTAAAAAAGGTAGCAAGCACTTAGAGGACATGTGGTATTTTTGTTCGGATGTCAGTGTCTTCTAGAGTGCAATGCCCAAGGGGTCATGCTGAGGAAGATGGTATTTACACAGACAGCAGCAATATGCCAACTCCTTCATCTTCCCTCTAGCATTGCAAGATAGATGTACATGTCCTTGTTCCTGAAACTGGGTACCTAGCCAGCACATCCATTTCAGCTCATCAGATGGTAGCACAGTGTACTGGTAAATATGGTTATAGGTTTGTTTCAAAAGCCAGTCGAAGGCAAGGTTGTCCCCCACCACCAAGGTTATAAAAATATTGAAGATAGAAAAGGCAAAGACACAAAGCCACTGCTTCATTCAGCAATCCTAATCCAGCTGCCTTCAAGAAGATGCCATTGCACAATACATCTCACTGACATAGTGCTGAGACACACTTGATAGCCTGTTTTCCAGTAACTTATCTTAGGCTGAAGACGCACATACCATTCTCACTCTGGAGTTTTGTCTTCTGAGTAGTGAGGTCATTCATGAGGCGAGTCATTTCCTCCAGTTTAGTTTTTGTCTCGTTCAGATGGTCTTCGTAAGTGCGACAAAGTTTCTCTGCATTTGCCTAACAGGAATCAGGAGACAAGACATACAAAGCTGTAGCCTCCAGATAGCCACTTGGAAGCAGTAGCCTTCTATATGTATCCTTTTGTTGTTTGCCTTTCAGAGAAATGGCAGACAGCAAAGACACAGCTGTAAAGCGGGGAATAGTAGCCCTGTGTCTACAGTACCAGGCCAGGAGTCTCTCCATCAGAC
The DNA here is from genome assembly GCF_000699105.1 of Pygoscelis adeliae. Classification (NCBI taxonomy): domain Eukaryota; kingdom Metazoa; phylum Chordata; class Aves; order Sphenisciformes; family Spheniscidae; genus Pygoscelis; species Pygoscelis adeliae. Next base: position 1,029,807 of record NW_008824474.1, read on the forward strand.
CACCTTCCCCATTCGTTTTCCCTGAACTGCGTTCTGATCTAAAGCACCAGTGTAAAAAGACTCTGCAAGAACTTCAAAAGCAATCACATGCCTATGAAGTTCAGGCATAAGCCTCCTCATAATTGCTAGATGGGAAAATCACCTCCAATGAAAATTGCTTTATTGATTCTGCTTTAATTGCCATTTATCTTAAATTGAGTTTGATGACAGCTTTCTAACTCTCAGAATACTGAAATTTCTTTTCTTCACTTGCACTGAAAGAATTCTTTAGAGTGCTCTGAAAGCTACCAAAATTATCTACTCAGGAAACAAAATCCACAATTCAGCCATAGGAAGTAAAAATACACATGATGGTCATGCAAGCCTTTGCTTTGCACTCCTTGCTAACATGGGTCAAAACTGTGAACCAAGGGCAGGATCAGAGAGTGCTCTGCTTAGGATGCAGATGCCGTCCAGCCTTGGATGGCATCGCCCCAGTCATCACCAGCCTGGGGGAGCACAATTTAAGTGATGCAGTTTTGTGCTCTGAGATACACAGATAAACATATGCCTACAACTGGGGATGCACTATGTGTTTTAGACGGGCCATCTTAACTGCTGTCCCATCTCCAGGTAAGAAGGGTTATACCACCAGCTGGGGAAGAGGGGACAATGTGCACATAAGCACCCTCAGATTGCAAGACACCACCTTCTAAAACACTTCAGCCCTATCAGGTGTTCTGGGAAACCTTCAGACCAGCCTTAGCCACACATGACCTTTGGGGGTTTGGGAAGCCTCAGGACCCTTACTTTTCCCTTGACCATCTGCTCCATGTTGGATGACAGATCATCCACTTCCATCTTCAGCTCGCTTTTCTCCTTTTCCAGTTTCTGCTTAACCCGCTGCAGGTTGTCCAGTTGCTCCCCCATTTCAGCCACACTGTCTGCGTGCTTCTTCCTCAGGGTGGCGGCTGTGGCTTCATAGTGCAGTGTGGCCTCCTCGAGGTCCCGCCGCAGCTTCAGGAACTCTGCCTCACGTTTCTTGTTCATCTCCAGCTGGGCAGCTGTGGCTCCCCCAGCCTCCTCAAGTCGCTCACTTAATTCCTCCAGCTCTCGGGCCAAATCTGATCTCTGCTTTTCCACCTTGGCTCGAGCAGTTCTTTCTGCTTCCAACTCCTCTTCTAGTTCTTCTATACGAGCCTACCAAAGAGACATGAGCACCTTTGGGTCACCTTCATGATGATTCCCATTGGAATACCTTGAAGCACCTTACAAATTGTTAAACCCTCTGCCAGCCCACACTTTACAACACGGGTGGAAGCACAGAAACTTGCCCATTTGTGCTAATAAATCAGATCTTGAGCTAGAGTAAGAATGATGTCACATCTTTCTCACAGTAGATTGCTCTCCAAGTTCTAGTTCAAGACATTTAGGTCACATGCATTGACCTTATACTCATGTACTTGACATTCAGCTGAAGTACATGAGAGAAGTTACTTGATAGTAGGACTAGCAGCAACAAATTGTCATTGAAGGGGACGGACTCTTTGGTCCCATTTTAAGAGCTCTGTGACTGAGGTAACTTCTCTCTAGGAGTGTTAAGACAGGATTTCAAATACAGCAGTGTGCAGAATTGCATGAATAATGAATATTCATTAGGACAGTCTTTTTTATGAAAGTTATTTTGACCAATCTACACTTCACGTCCAAGTTATGCAAATGTTCTTTATTTACAAAAAAGCAGAGCTGATATTTTGGGTCAAGACATTTTGGACTGTGCTGACTTTCTTTGGCCTTTTCATTTCTGTTGAAAATTTCCTGTGCATCTGAGCCCTTCCCCTAAATTTCAAATTCGTGCTTATCACTGCTGAACTCCTCCCCAGCATCCACCCTCAGCTCCATGGTTTGGAACCATATTATTTGCTTAAAACGTAACACCGCAGCCTTTCTGCGTTGCCTGAAACCGCTAGCATTCTGTGGTCATATGTCCTGCTACTGGGAAGGAACCACTATAGAGCGAGCATCCTGAGGGGAAAAGGGAGCAGTGTGGGAAGCTACAGACGTGCACCACTTTGGGTCTCAAAGCTAAGCTGCAGCTAGCCATGAAAAATCTCTGCAAAGCCCTTCAGTGAGGCACAAAGAGAAACTCATCCTAAGATACATGAGAAAGAAGCAAGCTGACCTGAAGCTCCTTGATCTTCTTCTGCAGCTGCATCACTATAGCTTGTTCATCTTCCATCTTGGAATTCAGCTGGTTCATTTCAAATTCTTTCCTGCCATGGAAAGGAAAATCCTACTATGACAATTTTCCCTGTAGCTTCAAGTTAGGCTTTTGCAATTTTTAAAGAGTTGTTCAATAAAACTTCTAATGTATCTAAAAATGAAAGCAATCGTCACCTATTGCTATTTGCATGAAAACACATCTTCCTCTGAGCAGCGGTTTCCAAGTCAAGACTCTGCATGCATTTGTGCAATAATATTTCTGGTTCTTTGTGTCATACAAAAGTAACATTATTTTCAGACTCAATGGAAAAATATATTTGACAGGGTCAGGTCTTTCAGCAATGCTGTCATAGCTAGTTAGGATGAACAACTTTAGAGACTTCCTTCAGCTTTCTCCTCTAAGCAATAAGCAATGAAAAACATAAATACCTTTTTTTTTTTTTTTTATGCTGGAAAATTTCTCAGGTATACCGTGCACAAGTAAGAGTGATTTTTCCCTCCCTCCTCAGCTACACACTCTCTCCTCTCTCATGGAATTTCATTTTAGCCACCATCAGAGCAGGATGACACACCTGAAGGCTCTGAAAAGACAGTGGTAACTGTGCTGCTTTATTTTGTACAACAGTATCAGTCTCTTACTTTTTTAGCTTTTCTTCCATCTGCAGCTTATCGTTCTCCAAGTCCATGACACTCTCTTGGGTCAGCTTCAAATCCCCTTCCAGTTTGCGTTTTGCCCTTTCTAGATCCATCCTCACTTTCTTCTCTTGTTCAAGTGATCCCTCAAGCTTTAGGAACAAAGTCACTCATTAAATATGTTGAACACAGATGGTTTACAACAGTCAGATGTATGCTAATCCCAGCTTTGTGCTGAGCTCTAGTAAGTGGCAAAGCAGAAGTACTTAACTATGAGCATCCTATTTTACATTTTTTGTTTTCTGGCAGCCAGTGGACATATGGGCTAAAGAAATATAACATAAGGGTTAGTCCATGTTTTACATTTGTGCAAGCATTACAGTTCTTTTAGTAGCAAAGTTCTGTTTGACTTCATGCCAGTTACACTGCAAATGCAAACTGAGTGGATTTTACCTCATTATCACACTCTTTTCAAAGGCTGAAATACACAGATAAGGTTTTATAGCATTCCTGTAATTATACCTTTTACAGACAGTACAACAAGGGCTACATTTCTAAATCCTCGATCATTTCTAAAAGGACAGGAATACATTTCAAAGCTTTGCAACATTTCAGACTCATGAAACTGTAAGTGGTGGTCAAACAAGCCTGGGGAAACATGAAGGCAGATCCAGCTTACATCATCCACTTGCTGTTCCAGTTTCACTTTAGCTTTGCTCAGTGTGTTGACCTTGTCCTCCTCTGCTTGTAGGTCATCCAGAACTTGCTGATGAGCTTCCTGCAAGGACTTTTTCTCCTTAGTAAGTTTGCTGATATTCTCATCAAGAGTTGCCATTTCTTCTGTCAGATTTTTGACCTGTGTGAGAGAGGAAGAATGTATTTGTAAGACTTTGAAGCAAGGGATTATCATAACCTGCCTCAAATTACTGTCTGTACTGAACTTGTATGCAGGAAGGTGATGGAAAGAAAGGGTCTCTCCCCCCAAAGCCCCTTGTGGCTTTTTGAGTGAAATTGCCACCAAGGGAGTCAACGTGTTCCAGCTCTTGTTGTAGGTTTAGTACATTCTTTCAAATGTAATAAATTCTTTTCAGTGTCACTCACTGTGGTGGACTCCAGCTTCTGATTCTCCCTGGGAGAAGTAGATGGGCTTTACATTTACAGGCTCTAAGAAGAAGAGCTGGAAGAACTCATGGTTACAGCAGAAAATTGTTTACTTAAAAATACCCAAACTAGACATAATTCTTTAGCTGAATTGCAGCAAAACTCACTTCAGAAAAAGGGAAACTTAGGCTCAGAGTTAACACTTTTTCCCTCATAAGGTCAAATAACTCTGTATATACTGTTCCTTCAGTGTGGCCTGTGTAAGAGACAGTGTAAAACCATCAGAAGACCAGTAACTCTTGTCATAAAAGTAATCCATGCCCAGCCTCTTTTGAATACATCAAGAGGTTCTAAAGGTACCTTGTTTTCAGTAGCATGCTTCTCTTTCTCTACTTTTGCAAGTGTTATTTCAAGATCATCAATATCCTTCTTGAGCTCAGAGCACTCATCTTCCAATTTTCTCTTCTTAGAAGTCAGCTCAGAATTCATCTCTTCCTCGTCCTCAACCCGCTCCGTCAGTTCTTTGACTTTGGCCTCCAGCTGAATCTTGGATTTAATCAACAAGTCGCATCGTTCCTCAGCATCTGCCAGAGTGTCTTGCTCCTGGTGTGGCACAAAGAAGAGGATAGCAATGACTGCCTGGCCTTTTTTCCTCACTCGTCCCCTATCCTGTAAGCAGTCAGAGAGCCTGATCCAACATTACAGAGCAGCATAAGGAAAATTTCCTACTTCTGATTTCAGAAGACAAGACCGACAAGTAATTAACAGAGCAGGATGAGACAGTGGTGAGCATGACTAGTCACGTACAAGACTGCTTCCATATCTAACTGCCACGGACATTGCCTTGGACAGAACCTGTTAAGATTTGCATTGCTAGCCCACCTGGTTATATGCTAGAACATGAGAATTTCTATCCGCTCTATTTTTTGGCAAGACTCTGACAAGACCAACAGCTTATTTTGATTGAATTGCACTAACACTCTGGTCTGTAAGCCTTTGAGTTTCAAAGAACATATTATAAATACATGAATATATGCATCTACTCACAGCTTGGAGCTGGAGAAGCAAATCATTTTTTTCCTGAACTAAAGAGACTTGCTTTTCTTCAAGTTCCTTTCTCCTGGCTTCAGATTTTTCCAGGGCCTCCTTCAGTTTCAAGAACTCTTCCTTCATATTGGCCATCTCCTTTTCAGTTTCTGCAGACTTCAGAAGAGGTTTGATCTTAAAGAAAAGCTTCATCCAGGGCCAGTTCTTCACAGCCATAAAAGCACGGATGTTCCACTGAATTACAAGAAGGGCGTCCCTGGTTTAAGAAGAAAACAAACAAAATTCCCTAAAGCTTAGCCTGAATTGAGAAAGTGAGAATTTTTTTTGTTCTCAGACAGTTTTATGGCTTTGTTCTCAGTAATATTAGGAACTTGTACTAGGTTCCAAGATATACAAGACATTTCCTCCATGTCTCTTGATTTTCAGGGACATGAAAAATTTCCAAATCTGATTTTTACCAGAGCTGCAGGCAACTAATATACAGTTGCTATTATTTTTACCATACATCTACTTTAAACCTTTAATTTAGGGTTAGCCATAGCCTTAGGGACTGCAATAATGGCTCTATTCAACTTATAATTAAATGGTAATGACTATTATCTGCTAAGATTTAAGAGAGTGACTTCATACCTGCGCTCCACTATCTTCTGAAACTCAATCCGCATCAGTCTTCCACGTGCTCTTGCCTGGATCATTGTTAAGATTTTCGCAAGTCTCTCATCCCTCATTTCTTCTAGATGGCCCAAGAGACCAGCCTTGAAGAACACCTGATACATGCACAGATGTCGTTTCACCATAACAACTGATTTTATCGCAGAGTTACACAGACCTTATTGAAATCGTCCAGAAGAACAGTATTTTTATTGACACATTATAAAGTAAACTGTATAGAGGGCCAAATACTACTTGCACCAGCGACTGCACTGTACAGTTCCAAAGTTGTTTTAAAACCAGGTCTCATCTCCCCAGTTTTGAATAGGCCAAACTATTTTATTGCCACATTTTTATTGCCACAATACTTTTCAACTGTGGCAGGGTTCAAAGCAGGTCAGCTGAACCACAACTCCCAACTCCCAGAGACACCCTGCTGGTGGGATCATGTCATAATTGCACATGGCCTCATTCAAAAAGCTGCAGCTGATCTTGTGGTCCATAGATGTTTGAGTGTACCTATATTATATTAAATAAGCTATTGTTTTACTGGGGGGCATGGAGCATCAGCTGCTGCTGTGTCCACTTGTAGTGTTGCTGTAATAAAGGCTTTGTGGGAGCTTGACCCAGAGAAATAAAATTCCTCTAGCATAGCTTAAAAATTAATATCACTTTGCCGCTATATTGCTGGTTCCTTGTATTATTAACTCTTCATTAATCGCCACCACCAGAAATTGCATAATGTCCTATTCTGCAAATTAGGTATTAGATCCATCACTTTTCTCTTTACATAAGCAGTGATGGTCTTTTCTGGTTACCTTGGTGTGTCCGAAACGATATTGGTTATGGTCAACATCTAAAGATGCCAGCAGTTTTTCAGCAGCTTTTCTGCTGTCCACAAACTTATCCTCTGGGATTGCACCTGGATTCAGAATGCGGTACCTGTTAATAACAGATAAGCAGTGAGTAAAATTGGCCTAGATTCTGCTTTTTTTTTCCCCTCCTCTCTTCCCCCAAAACTTTTTAAAAAACCCCAGCAAAACCTAGGGTTATTTCCTACTTTGCATCTACACAGACACAAGCAAGAGCAGAATTCTGCCTTCCATGTTCAGGCAAACTGATTGGAAAATAAACTTGAATGGAATAAAATACCTCAAATAAAAATGAGAAGACACGCTTTGCTTATTTTGAGTGATGGGTTAGGACAGGAGACAACACAGCTCTGCATTACCTTTGTTTAAAGTCAGCATAAAGCACCCTGTTTGGGAAACCCTTACGGCAAATGCGGATGCCTTCCAGGACACCATTACAGCGGAGCTGATGCAAGACAAGGAAAGCATCCATTTCACCTACAGGGGAAAAACAAGGCTAAATTAAATGTAGCTTCTCCATCGGGCTTAATCTTCATTTCACCGAGGGAATTGGAAAATGTGAGGTGTCATCTCCTGAAAGAGCAACGCCATTGGATAAAATGAACAACACAAACAGTATTTAAGTACAATCTGGTGACTTGGAAGTAAGAACTGGAATGTCATAGTTCAAATATACTAAAATTTTAAGACTGTTGTGTTTTCCATACCTGGAGTTTTTGATTCATTGGGGATAATGCACCGTACAAAGTGAGGGGCTGTAGATCTTAGGTTAGTCATCAGCTTATTTAAATTTTCCTAGAACAGACATATTAAAAACACAATTAGCTTTAGCGGTTTAGTGGAATTCAAATTACCTGTTTCTTTGGTTTATTGGTTGTTAAGTTTATTAAGGTAATCTTTCTAAATAGTCTCCACAAAATTGTAAGCTTACCAAAATTATTACAGAGAAATGTGTCCAAATAAACCAAAGTATGAATTAACTTTATTATAGGAATCCACATCAGTTTTAGCAAAGTCTTAAGAAGACACGTGTTTTACTTACAACCCCAGAAATGTCAGAAACAAGATGAACAGCAAGTAAGATGCACTATCATCCTGCAGAGCATTTCTGTAAAGCCAACTGCATTTTTGACTAGTCACTTCGCCACTCAGTGAGGATAGTTCACCTTTCCCATCTGTTCCTCATAAAAGCTGGGTTTTTGTCCTCCTGGACAAACATTTTCCCTTTATTGATCTTAATCGGACATCTCCCAGGCAGGCAGCAAGCTAGCTCAGAAGAAGCCAACCATTCAGTGCCTACCAGTGATCACTAAGCTCTGCAGAAAGTGTTTTTTCTAGTAAGCAGAAAATAGGGACCATTAGAGGTGGAATATAACGTCATCAGCGCAACTGTTCAAACTGAAAATTTCTCATACTCCAGTCAGGACAATAAAGGAGACAACCTGAGCTGGGTACTCAGCAGCTCCTTGTGTGCTGGAAAGTGTGCTTCTATTTATGGATTATTAAATTACTGTCTGAGTGATCCTTCAGCTGCCTTTACACTTCTTCAAGCTGGTAAGATACAGGTCTCGATTTCCCGTGATTTCCCTTCATGAGGAGTACCTCCAAACATGATAAAATGATACAACTAGTGGGAGATAACGACTTCCTTCCCTACCTGAGGTTTACCTACACTACAGCTTCCTCAATGTTACCCATAAGAAATGGTACTAAAGGTAAATTACAGGCCCCATTTTTCCCCAGGCATGTTCCTGGCAACAGGTTCCACCAGGAGCACGTATCAGTCCCAGTAGAAGGGAACTGCTCAGGAAAAAAGAGGCTATATGCCACTCCATTCAACAACTTTTGTTTTCCATGACTGCTCTAACCCTAGGATCCAATTACAAACAGTAATCAGATAGGGACTAGCAAATGACTTGTAATCAGTTCTTGTTCCAAAGACATGTATGAAGGTATAAGCCACAAAATAACGGGTAAAGGTTGTTCACAACATTTTGTGATACTTTCTCAAATAGAATAAAAAACACTTAATCTGAACACCCAAAGAAGATAAAATGGAGCAGCCCCTCACACACACGGTTTTAAATACCAGTGCATTCACTTAGCCAAGGTCAATAACCCAGGCCCCAAATCAAATTCCAATGTTGGATTTCAATTTTTTTTTTTTTTTTGTCCATTACAATCCTTAACATTCCTCTTCAAAGCATTGTCTTAACTCAAACCATCAGGTGGGGAGAGGTAAACAAACCTTGTGCAATGAGGACACCGTTTGAAAAGAAGCACCTTTCTTGCGTTTCTTTTCTCCACCCTGGTCAGCTAAGAAAAAAATAAAATAAATAGAAATCACAATCTGTATCTCAGTAAGGGGGGCAGGCAAGGCACAGGAGATGGACAAACTGTTCTAACAGTACAACTTCCTTTGAATGAAAGGTGTAGCTAATGACTTGATGGCTCTGATTGCTCAAATATTACGCAAAAACTTCTGAACATCAAGTGTTATGTATCACAAGTTTGCAGCTCTCTGTCCATACTCAGGATTTTTGTCAAAGAAGACCACTGTAAGCTTTCTGGATTGCATTTCCATTTCAGATCTAGACAGCATCATTTGTTATGTAGAAATTCCATAAATATGAATAAGGCAGAAAAATAACTTTTAATGAAAAAGAGTAGTCTGTAGTTCATTAAAAAGCCTATAGGGTGAGATGATGTAGAAAAAGCTGAAGAAAAGCAATACTTATGGAAAATTTATGCTGTATATTGTACTGTATAGACACTGATTCTCATGTGTCTGCTATGCAGACACTGAACTTGCACAAGTAACATTTGTCTAGAATAGAGGGAAATGGATATTTGTAATTTTAGATATAGTAGCTTTGCATCCCCTGAATTTTGCTTAAAGCTTCAGAGTCGAAATCACTCAGATCCTCCGAAAGAATGCTAGTTTCTGACATGACCATTACCAAGTTTCACAAGAGCCAAACATGAGCCAAAAACGTACAGCAATTGCTGTATCTTTTTAAACACCGGACCATTAGATCATTCCCAGGAGGTCTGGCATTCTGTCACCTGTCAACAATAGTCAACATAAAAGGAGAAGCGAAGAGTGCAATGTGCTTGATGCAATTACCCACAGCCTTTCCCCCTTTTGAAAGTGACACTGCCGAGCCTGGAAGAGGCTCATCTGGACAGGCTGTTCTTCTCTCCTGACACTGAGGAAAAGCAAGGTAGTATTCTGACAGACAGGAATATCCACAGGCAAATAGGCAGTTAGTAACTCGCAAGAATTTGCTAGTGGCAGGATGTTTGTTATCTACATTCAGCTCCATCTCTTATTCATATTATCAAGTCTTCAGCCTGCTTGCTTCCTCAGAAAGTGTCTTATGATTCATGACAACAGCATCTATAGAAATGAGGTTACGAGTAAATAGGCTGTAAGTGATTGCAACTTCAGGACATAGGAGCTACATCTTTGTAATGAATGCCAGTCTTATTTACTTAAGATCAATTTTCTGGATGCTTGCTACTTGCCTTCTCACAAATAAAACAGTTCTGTGTAATGCATACAGCTTAAATATGTTCTCAGACATACATTAGTCTTGTCAAACAACAACAACAACAACAAAACCCCAACAGCAATCAAAAAGGAAAAGGTATTGGCAAAATCTTCTACTTTGGCCAATGTGGAATGGTGTTCAGGTACCTTCAGTGTCTACTTGCCACTAATCCAACAAAATATTCCAAAACACTCTCTTGACCTTGTATTTCTTATTTAATTCAGGATGGCTAGCAAGGAGGGCTACAGTGTAGGAAACAAAAGTTGTTCTTGTTCATAGTCATTTATGTATAAAATTTTTTGTGCAACACTTGCCTGCATATCTGAACACTTGCAGGCTCAAACTCCCACTGGAATGTTCACAACACACAGCTTTCCTTGCCAAAATTGCTCAGAGGTATTACGCAGTCAAACTAGCTGAGTTAATGGCCTCCTTGGTATAACTGGCAACCTCCTACAGATGCTGTGTGCATCTAAATAATTAGTCACTGCCTCATTTAGCATTGAGTCAATTGCAGTTGAAAGAATTGTTTTGTTTCTTAAATTCATTCCCAACCACGCATCCCAGAAATGAAAGAAAAATGCTGTGAGCTGATTCTGCTTACCGCTGTCAGCACTAACGTAGCTTTCAAACAAGCTTGCCAGGAGTTTGTTGGATGATTTTTGGAAAATACCTACTACAGTTTCATTAAGCGGGTCTTTGTTCTTCTCAAGCCACCCAATGATGTTATAGGGAACCTACAGCAAGACATTGAAAACAAACCAGAGGTTGCAAATGTTCCCCTTCAGAGCAGCCAGTAGTTCTTTACGGATTGGCTTGAAGCTAGTCTGAATCTGATTATAGGAAAAGCGATAAAGGCAAGGCAAGGCATATTTTCAGCAAAAGCACTATTAGCCTTCCTCGGTTTGTTTTGGTTTATTTGTGTATCCAAGGAACAGGTGTCTTGGAGTCTGGTGGCATCTTACTGTGTTGCAATACTTGTGCAGAGAGAGTAGACGTCTGCTTTTACTCCTCACTGTCCCTTTCTTCCCCTCTTCATCCTTCCCACCCTCCCTTGTTGGGCGCTATGGACCGAACCCCACCTGGAAGACCTCTAATACAAAGTCTACCCGCAGGCAGAGGAACTTACTGCACCGGCATAATGAAGAAGTTCAAAGTGAGCTTCATATTTCCTTTTCTTATCAGGCCTGGGCTTCTGTAAGTTAGGTGACTTGCCAAGATGATTGTCGTAGAGTTTGGCTTTGAATGTCATATCTGTAGCTTTCGGGAACATACATTCCTCTTCAAGGATAGACAGGATTCCCAGTGGCTGTGGATTTAAGAACATCTTTGTTGCAAAATGCTTAGGCTGCCTGCTTTCAGTAGCTGGGCAGCCTTTAAGTTTGATCTGATGGAATTTTAAGCCTGCAAAATTTCTTCTTATCCTGAGGAGGAAGCCTTTGACTATTCTGTTACAATAGTAACCACACCTTTGACTATTCAGTATGTCACTTCTGCCTTAGGAGGCTTTATGATGACTTCCAGAAAGGGTTTGATTTACCTTTCAAGGCAGTTGGACCAACTAGCATTTTATTATTCGTGTCTCAGGAAAAGATGAACTAACTTCCTAGCACTGGACATATTGTTCGAGGCACTAGGATCAGGCACAGTTATCTTACCCCTGGAGAAGAAAGTGATCAGGTAGAAGAGCACTTAATAATCAGCCTTTCTCCTCCAGCTGTTCCAAATGTCCTGCTAATGCAATACTCAAAATTTCGTTTTTCCTCACAGGTCAGCAGGGTTAGATACCAAGCCGTAAGAGATGGCAGAAAGAGAGATACAGCAAGGGACAGCTGTCCCTACCAGGACCACATTATACTCACAAAGAAGAGAAAAGGAAAGGCATATCCCATGCTGGGGAAGTGGTGAGAGGGAACATGTAAGAAACAGGAGCCTCACAGGGAGAGGGTACAGGGCATGTGACTGAAACATAGCATTTGCCCTGAAAAGCTGAAAAGTAAGTTTGATGTTAAGCATTATGTGGAACAAAGTAAATGGAAGAAGAGTAGGCACAGAGAAAGACAAAAGTAAAAACCAAGGAAGATTATACAGACATACAAATGAACAGTTACAGCTTGTGGTTACTGTTGGCTCTGTAAGGCAAACTTATGGAGGTCAAGCCAAGTAGCCACAAATGCCGCAAATACCGATCTTCCTTTAATTCTGTATTGCATGTAGAAAGGCAAGAAGCTTGTCCTGCTGTTTATCCTACTCTGTTCACTGGGGCCTGAGGACATCTCCAAGGCAGCATCATGAATAAAACCAATTTGGAAAATACACCTTAGCACTCCTGTACATACCTTCTCAATTAGATCAATGCAGGCCTGCAGGTCCATGCCAAAATCAATGAATACCCATTCAATGCCTTCCTTCTTATACTCGTCTTGCTCCAGGACAAACATGTGATGATTGAAAAACTGTTGCAGTTTCTCATTAGTGTAATTGATACAGAGTTGCTCAAAGCTGTTAAACTGTAGAAGGAGAGAAAAAAGAAGCATTTGCACCACAGTTAACTATGGTAAGGGCTTGGTGGAGCGGCAGGAAGGAAACTGTTTACACCTAAAACCTTGTAAACAGTAACTGGTTGAGAAACTATTGAGCGTAACACCGGAGGCAAAGGAGGGGGGAGTTCAGTAGCAGGCTGCCGGCTGCCCCATGTGCTGTCCTCCGGAGTGTGGGAATGCCCGGATTTGTTCAGGTCTCTCAAGATGCACGTGCCTTTCCTTCAGCAGCATGCCACACCAGTCCTGTAAAGCAGAGCCAATGCACTCTTTGCTCTGCTGCGTACGGAGAGCAACACGTAGCAGCAACAGCATTGAGCACTTGTCTTCAGGAATGGATTCTGAGAAACAGAAGTTGTGACGTGCTTTTCTCACATACACTTGTTTACAATGATGGTAGAATCACAGAACAGCCCAGGTTGGAAGGGACCTCAAAAGACCATCCGGTCCAACCTTTCGTGGAAGAGGGAGCCTGGATGAGATTGTCTAGCACCCTGTCCAATCGCATCTTGAAAACCTCCAGTGATGGGGGCTCTACCGAGTCCCTGGGGAGGTTGTTCCAGTGAATGATTGTTCTCACTGCAAAAAATTTCTTTCTTATATCGAGATGAAGATATATATCTCTCATCTTGAGATACAAAGAGGAAGCAATATCATACCCAATAAAAGATGCTTTCTCTCAAAGAGAAAGAGTGGGAACAATACATTCTCCTAAAACACAGCCCAAAGCATGTGAGATGTCTTTGCTAAAGGTTGCCACCCTCTTCCCCCCCAGGAACTATCAGCATGTCCAGCTGTGCTAAATGCTGACTGTTTTCTACATTTATTTATGGAAAAACCTTGTAAAGTAATATACATGATTTGCTTTATGGCTTTCTGAGCACTTTGCCTTCTGTTCATTTAGAAAAAGAAATACCCACTCAAGAGCTGTTCCTTGGTATCTTTTATGTCCTTCCACCAAGTCCTCACACGTTAATACTCACATCAAAGATTTCAAACCCGGCAATATCCAGGACTCCAATGAAGAACTGTCTTGGCAGCTTAGTGTCCAAAGTCTTGTTGATACGGACCACCAGCCATTTGAACATTCGATCGTACACTGCCTTAGATAAGGCTCCAACAGCATATAAAACCTAAAACACATGTTTCAAAATACCAGTGTGTGGAACAGAATTCACTGTGGAAAACAAGGATTTCAGTGCAGTAACCTATTTCAATCCCTACTTAAGGTTTAAATGAAATTTCACAATAGTTCCTATAATCACCAAGGCATACTTGAGCAACCTGATCTAGTTGAAGATGTCCCTGCCCATGGCAGGGGGGTTGGACTAGATGACCTTTAGAGGTCCCTTCCAACCCAAACTATTCTATGATTCTATATACTTAATACAACACACAGCTTCTCCCATTATCTATGCTGACTTTTCTTCAAATTGTTGTTATATATATGTATGTATACTAACATGTACATGAAGTGCTAGCAAAGTACCTCTTGGGGAAACAGCTGGACAGCAAGTTGCAAAAGTTTTAATCCCTTACATTGCCATGGAAGTTAGGTACCAGAAAGATCACGGGCCAGATGCCAGCCATGATGTCCAGAGCTACTGCCAGAATAGGGAAGGTCTGTGCTCAAGTTGCCCATTGCCATTTGCTTCTAATTTTTGAGGGATGCTGTGGCATAAGCAGGTGATGGGAAAAGTCTGTCAAAAGTCTCTTCTTTAGCCTATGCACAACTACACCGATAGGATAGACCTCTCTCCAGCAGTTTTCTAGTTTCTGAGCCTGTACCACAGCCTGTCTTCAAACAACAATTTTCACTGTAACCAAAATGCTGCAGCATCTTCTACAATACTGCTACAGCTGCAGCAGTGCTAACCCAAGGTCTTTTGTTTCCTAAATTAAGAGATACCTTTAAATGGATATTGCCTTTAGCTGATTGAGGTCACACAGAGCTTAAAATTACATGAATAATGAATGAATGATGAGTGAATAAATAATCCATTGCTCAACTCTTCTAGGTAACTATTCTCATCCAGAATTAGGTATTAATCCCTATATGGTTTTACTGCACCTGGTTTCCTTGAGTAGCTGCTACTAACACATCAGAAAAACAATCCTCTCAAAGGCAGTGCCAGCCACTATTCCTTTGTCAGCCTCTTTACCAGTTTCCTGCACTTTCACTGTCTATTCCCCCAAGTTTGGGGATATAAAATGAGAACAGGTACTAGAGGTACATGCTAATATTTCTAGCAGCTGCCTGTCTCTCTGAGATGTTACAGATGAATCCTCAAGGCTGTGGGACAGGTATCCAAATACCCTGAAAGCTTCTCCTTACCTGTTCAACACTTTGACCTTTGGTCACATACTCATTGCCAACTTTCACTCTAGGGTGCAACAAACCCTTAATCAAATCAGAGGAGTTGATTCCCATTAGGTAGGCAGCTTTGTCAGCACCTGATCAAGAGAAAAAAGGTTTCAACTGGCTTTGAACTTCTACGTGGAAACATGCCTAGCTAAGAAAAAAAAAATATTAAGTACATCCCCTTCCAAAGAGAAACTGGATAAAGACCTTGCTCTTTTAATGATTTGTGTTAGGTGTGCCTGTACTCTCCCTTGTGTTAGAGAAGGTCATCTAGCTACCTTAGACCCCCAACTGCTGCAAGAATCACACTTGAGAAACTCTTCAGGTATAGGGAAAAGAACATATCTCCACACTGGTTATAGACAGTTTCATGTGCAAGAGGAAGTAAAGAAGCAAGATCTGAAGACATGAAAGAGAAAGCTAAAGCAACACCTTTTTACAACCATTTTGTTCAAATGGTCACAAAAATGGAATTTCATTGGGTTACTCTGTGTCTATTCACCTTCTACTAAGTAACATAACCCACCACTGAACAAGCCACTGCTACAAATAAAGCACAACACTCTTGGCTGAGCCCGAGCTACATTGTACAAGATCAAAGCAAACAGGCTGCTTCTTCCTCAACACAGTGCATGATACATGCCAGACTTTTGAAGATAAGGAGTAATTTTAGATGTTATTCCTACTTTCAGTGCCATCAGCCTCTGCCTGCTCTTCTCTGGGTCTTTGTTTGAATTTCATGTTTCCAAAGTGCATGATGGCACCTGTGAGCTTGTAGGAACCATACTTTTCATCGGGCACAAATCCCAAGATGTCCATGGCTTGCTGTGAAAAGGAAAAGCAGATATTTTGTCACTTCCCTATTCAAAAGCAATGGCATTTTGCGGCCCCACAATCTACCTTTGCATGGCAGACATTACTAACCTGCCAAGGGGCGTTATCTCACAAAGCAGCCACTGGAACACCCTGAAGACCCAGCACTGGCTGCTGAGCAGGAGGAAAGCTCCCTTTATCTAGCATTTTATATATCAAAATTATAAGAGCTTTGTGCCCATGGGCATTACATGGAGCAAGGCCAGATTCAAAAATGTAATAGTTTATCAAGCCTCGTGCTTCACAGTATGAATGCAATTAAGACACATTTCTGCTTTCATTTTAGTCCAATAGTTTCAGTGACAGAAGTTAGGCTCCTGCCAGCACTTTTCCTCCCCACATGCATCTAATTTATGAAGCACAAAGTCAAATCAACACAGGCTTACATCCGTTGCCATCAGTTCTTCTCCATCATCCAAGTTGTCCACTGTAACTACTCCTTGGGAGCAAAAGTGGTAGTCATATGGATTGGTAGATACCAGCAGCATATCTGTAAAAGAACTGCAAAGGTCAGAACTGCCATCCATTCAGGATATCCCCCCCAAAAAATGGAGATCAAAAGATCAACTCTGATATACATTTATCTCTGCACAACTGTGTACAAAGTTGCTTTCTGTTTTTTTTTTTTACAACTGCGGGGCAGCAACCAACTCTCTCATTCTACTAGTCCAGCCTGAAGACCAAGATTTAGAGAAAGTGTGAATAAAAAGAATATGGGAATACTGCATACACATCTATTAAGCATGTCTTGCAGTATACTGAGTTCATAATTTCCTGTATAACCCTACTTTCTGCCTTGCATGCCTGTAGGGGTAAAAATCTGATCTAAGTACAGAGGAGAAAGATTTCAGTATGATTCAAGACAGCAACAATGGGCATGGTTCCCCTCTTTTGTAACAGATTCACAAAATAGTGACTTCCAGGACTCTTTGTGGAAGACACTTGGCTCTTGATGAACAAAAGTCTGAATATGGCTCTCTCTTTCTCTCTTCTTTCCTTTTCCTTCACATCAAAACCCAAAAATGTAGAGTTGTTTTCTAAAAAGCTAGCTGACTCCAAAACTACAGGGAGAGTCCTGCTTCCCTAAATCAACAGAAAGTTTCACCCACATTCAGCAGACCAAGGTTTGATCTAGATTTCAATCTTTTATATACATACACACATACCTACATGTCTAAATATGAATGTATGTGTATATGTAAATATATATGTCTATCAATATGTGTATATAAAATCGTATTTTCTGTAAGTCTGTCTTACTTTGCTATGTAGTCACTAGTTATGTATTCTTTTATCTATATATTTTTCTATATTTTTACTTATCTATATTTAGATATGTATGCATTTATATACAAATGCATACATTTCATGTCTACAAAACAGAAGTCCCCATTGATTTCAGCCACTTCAGGAGCCTGCAGACATGCTCCTGCTGGCCAGAAAGGTGTGTGCTGTTGTAGAGTATACAGACAGACAGTTTACGAGAAAGAGCACATTTTCCCAGCACAGGGATTCACACAGGAATCTCGGTGCAATGCTTCCTTGAAATCTTTCCCGTAATCGTCCTTAATTAGGCCACGTGAAAGCTAAGAGCGTTAGGGACTTGACCACGCACTGTCAGGATAATAAGACTTCAAAACAGATTATGATTTGTATGGCTTAGTAGGAGTTTAGTGGAGCAATAAAGTGACTCTTCAATGTATTTTATAAAATGTGTTCCTTCAGAGCGCAAATTAAAGTCAGCAAACCACATCACTTAAATAACTAGTGAAGGTTTTATTCAAAGCATTAGGAGATGGGAGCAGAGAGACCTCATCTGCTCTCTGCTCTTCTCCCGCAGGTCTATGGGACCACATTCAGCCAGGGGAAGCTTGAAAGGGGTAATCGCCACATAAACAGCAGCAGACAGCTTTGCATATTCTCTCTTGCTACACAACATGCTAGGGTGCCAGTTTTGGCACTTGGAGCAGAAAGAGGAAACTAGCTTTTCTTCATGGCACCTATAAGCAAATCTCCTCATATGACAAAATCTGGATAATTAAAGTTTTATCACCACAAATGCTTTTGGAGGTATAGCATTTTCCAGATGTTTTGAGACCTTGGATTACACAAATTCAGTATGACATTTTTTGCCTTTATAATGCTACGTTTTAAAAGTCCTGTCTGAGCCTCATTTGCTTTAGACTAATCTGTAATATCACTTCACTTTGTAGAGTACCCGCATCAGTATATTACAGAAAAATGGTCTCTGTTGCTGCCATTGGAACAGCATTTTTAAAAGAGTGTATTTGACAGTGGAAGTTCAGTTTCATTGAGTGGAAGCGTAAGGGCCTTTCTGCACGTGGGTTTGCCCCCTTGCGCCCTCCTCAGCCACTGTCTATTCAGCTGAAGGTTGGTTCTTAAAAGCTGTGGATCCACATAATGCTTACCCAGTAACTCTGGTTTCTTTCCTGACAGGATTTGGTAGAAGATGTGATAGTCTCTTTCGCCCGGTTGCTGGAAAATCACTCGGGATTTCTCCAATAAATCTAGTCGCACAAAGGAAAATTCAGTGAGAAAGGCTCTCCAAGCTTTCAGATGAGCAATTGTATTTTTAAAAGGAGAGAGTTTGCTGCTTACAAATCTCAATATCAGCAGATGACAGCTTGCCTGTGGTTCCAAAATGGATTCGGATAAATTTACCCTAATTCACACAGAAGAATATTCTAATTAGTGCATATAGTATACACAGAGGGAAACAAAGGATGCTGCTTGAAGGCAATCATTTGGCCTAAAGAATCAGTTTATGCTAACTCCTTGGCTTTGCACAGGCAGATTTTCAATGAGAAATATCAAACAATGATATTACACTTTTCCAAGCCTAAATCTGTACATACAGCTATGTAATCAGCTTGTGGGGAAAGGATAACAGTGTACTTATCTGCCAGGCTAAGATACTGGAATGCATGCAGCTTCCAGTTTCGTGATGCTGGTTTACTGTAATGCAGAACTCAGAGCAATAAGCCTGGGCATAAGACACACAGGCTCCTTTTTTGACTCTTCCTCATTTGCAGTCCTGACTTATATGCAACTACTTATGTCAGAAGGGTGCTATGATTTTACACTGCTTTGCCCATTAATTTTGCATATTCGTCCCCCAAAATTCATAAAAATTGAGCAGTTTTCATTTAATTTATCATATTCAAACACATCAACTTTTAAAAATAATTAATTTCTGTTTCAGCTGACAAACTCCTTATACAATTGTGTAGCTTTCCACAGATGCTTACAACCTCTGACCCTCTCCACCCCTTCCAATTCCATTTTTAACTGGATTTGTTAGGGAAGCATGGGCTGCAAACTCAGGCTGTCATCCTCATGCCATTCCTTTTGGACATCTGAGCCAATGTCAACCAGATGTGGCAGAGGCAGAGCTCCCAAGGGGATTGCTGTCCTGCAAGCCTAATGGAAATGAGGAGAGGCCCAAGGTCATGTCAGCACTGAGGGACAAGCAAGGACAGCTTACTCAGCCAAAAAGGTAGACGGTATGGATCAAAGGTAAGAGTACTGCTGCGTGTGTGGGTCTGCAGAGTGGGGAGATGTGGGAGGGAGCAGCGACTGAGGTGTATTTCTGACACTTAGTGACAAAGTAGAGCTGTTATAGGGAGAGGGAATGACTGAGGCTAGTGGAAAACATGGTAGGAAAATACAGCTATGCAGCAGATGCAGTCGTGGGGAATACCTGCTGTTACTGTTCAAAGGGCTTCATAAAGTTAGACTTTGCTCATTTCCTGATCATGTACAGGTTAAACAATTATTCAGGGTGGATCTTTCTTTTTTCTTTTTATCTTTAATCCTTCTAGTAGTTTTTCCTGGTTAGATCCTACTTTGTTATTCTTCCACTGTGTGGAAATCCAACCATTTTAGTGGACAAAATGAGAAGGAACTTATGAAGGGACTATGACAGAGAAGTTATTAACTGGCTATTGTTGAAGAGGACATCATTATGTTATGTTACAGACTTACAAAACGTGAGGAGTTGTCGTTTCTCAGGGTTTTGGCATTTCCAAAAGCTTCTAGGGCTGGGTTTGCTTGAATGATTTGATCCTCCAAGGTTCCCTAGAAATCAAGGTTGAAATACTATTGAGAAACCTACAGGCCACAAACTCAGCTGTCAAATATAACTCAGCCATGCATTCAGTTATAGAGAGAAGCCTCCGTAGCAAAGTGATTCAGCTCCACCCTAGGGGTGGCACAGTGTGAATGGCATAACAGCAAGATCATCAGTCAATTATGAGTGCTTAAAAGGCCTCAAACATTCTGCTGCTCTCTAGTGTTTTGCTTTGCAGATTTGATATTTTATGCCGTCTGCATACGAAAGAAATCAGCCTATCTTCCCGTGTACTGTGAAGCACGTGAGGACATCTAAGTGAATGTGTGTAGGAGAGGGGCTACTGAAGACAGTGACAAGCACTAAAATGCATTAGATTTGAAAGCACTCAAAGCTTGTAATATTTGGGATTTTTTGAGATGAGAAAAGCATTAATTGTCACTCTCACAAACTTCAGTTTGCTGAAGCAAACTACTTTAACTGCCTGGGCTCCAGGGATCCTTCACTGGGGGGAACCACGCAAAGTGAAATGCTGAGGTTTGTGACACGGACTGACAGAGCCCAGTACCATTTTCACATGGAAAAGTTAAAGTAGCAAAGCTGATGACTTACCCCAGTTCTGGTAGCTGGTTGCTGTCAGAAGAGGAACACAATGGAGAAAAAAAAAAAAGAGAGAGAATGTGAGTACTGACTCAAAGGACGTCACAAAAAATAAAGATTAGCAAGGTTAGATGTCTAGTGGGCACCAACACACCAGCAGGACTTTTTGAAGCCTTCCTTCAAAAAGCACGTGTGACTTACTTTGTGTTCACCATACACCACAAAATAGCCAAGCGCTGTTCCTACCCAGCTTTTTGTTTTAACCCCTGCTCCAAACATCGACCTGGTTTTGCTCTGGAGATGTTTGACAGTGAATCAAAAGGCTAACTAACTGGACAGAGAAAAGAGACTGGTGCCAGGCGGTAAGAATAAAAGGATGTAAATGCAAACAGGCAAGTTTTAGACAATTAGATCATGCTGCCCTTGAACTCTTGGATTATTTGAAAAGTAGGTGTGATGATAATGAAAATAAAATATGACCTGAGCTGATAAAGTACATGGAATATCTTCCAGCTGCAAGATCTGTTATTTGCACAATTGTTCCATGATAACATACCAATGTTTTAGTTGTTGCTAGGTAGTGCTTACGCTAGTCAAGGACTTTTTAGTTTCCCATGCTCTACCTCCATGGGAAGGCTGGAGGTGCACAAGAAGCTGGGAGGGGGCACAGCCAAACTGGCCACAGGGACATTCCATACCATGTGACGTCATGCTCAGTACATAAACTGGGGGAAAGCTGGCCGGGGGGGCCGCTGCTTGGGGACTGGCTGGGCATCGGTTGGCGGGTGGTGAGCAATTGCACTGTGCATCACTTGTTTTGTATATTCTTTTATCATTATTATTATTATTTTCCCTTCCTTTTCTGTCCTATTAAACTGCCTTTATCTCAACCCACAAATGTTACTTTTTTTTTCCAATTCTCTTCCCCATTCCACTGGGGGCGGCAGGGAGCGAGCGAACGGCTGTGTGGTGTTCAGCTGCCTGCCGGGTTAAACCACAACAAGCACGAATACAGTATTCACTGTAACCTTAAAGAGCACTTATAAGCAGAACAGCACTTATCCAAAGAGAAATACAGAAAAGCTGATTGAAAAAAATCTTTTGTCAAAACATTCCTTATTTGTGGACAAAAAAGCTTTCAACAAAACAAACATTTTGATGAGAAATTATAATCCTAGTCCTTCTGAAGACTATTTTCCATGTGAAAAAGAAAAAAAAAATCTTAATCTTCACAGTCTCCCCATCTTTTGACCAGCTTTAACACGATCAGAAACATTTTTAACACACACGAAAACTAAAACTCCTAGAAAAAAGCAGCAGCAACAAGCAGCTGTTCAGAACCAGGAGTGGTTTTGCTGCTCTGTCTGGAGCGTGGCAAGTTCGGGTGAGCATTGCCTTTCTACCTTCAGAACAGCATGCTCTCAGTATCCCGTGTAGAAGCATCAGTATCTTTTCCCAACAGTTTCTTTTCTTAACCATGCCTGCTGAGGTCTAGCACACGGTCTAGTGTTCGGGATGCAGACTTGTGAGGTTAGCTGTACACAACAGAAAAACCTTGGGAGTCTGAAATGAAACAGCCACCAGCAGACTTACGCTCTTTTTACCAGGTTCACCCAGGGCTGCCACTGTGGCAAAGTACTGGATGACGCGTTTCGTGTTGACAGTCTTGCCAGCACCAGATTCTCCGCTAAAGAAAGGAGGAAGATAACATAGGCATTGCTCAAACAGCTGTAACTCATCCTTTCACCCTCCTGTCCTGTCAGCTCCTCCCCACACACAGGCTGCTCTCAGAATCACTGACTCTGATTTCTGCAGCCTGTTGTTCGGCCATTTCAGTGGAAATCACACTAAATTGACTGAATGAAGATGTGAATGCCTACAAGAGCAGCAACTAATTCTTCACGACTGGGCTCAGAAACCAAGTACAAACCCATGCTACACTGAGCTTCCTTTAAGGGCATGAAGTTTTATTACAAACATCCAGTCTGAGGATCTGAGGTATACCTATATACAGCTAATGAGTTAGAAAACGTACAGAAAAGCTGCAGTAATTTGCCGGCATTATCCAGGAGCACGTGAACTGTGTAGAGAGACACCCCACTCTCCATCTTTCATGCTTGCCAGTAAATGACGTGCCTCTTCTTTTCTGCCTTGGTCATCTCTCTCCCTTTAGATGTGTCTACACATTCTTAAATATAATTTGCAGCAAGAGCAACCACATTGAAAAGAAGTAGTCTTCCATGTGCGAAGGCAGCAGCCACAGCAAGGCTAACCCTGGAAGAAGCTTCTTTAACTGCCTGCTGAGTTGTTTTCATGCCTACTTGGAATGAACACCAGATGGGGATCAGCAATGGGCCAGCCTCCATCAAACCCTTAGCTTATCCTTTCCCATGGGGCTCAAGGCAGCCATCAGATGGCCAAATTGCCAGTTACTTGGCTTGGATCAAGTTCCAGGCAATTTAGCTGAGCTTTCAAGGGTCAACTTGTATTTAAGTAGGAATTTTTTCTTCTAAGTTTTTCACAGCAACAGAATCTCAAATCAGTCAAAAAAGAAGCACTTACGTGATCAGCATAGACTGATTCTCCCGATCTGTGGAGGGAGAGAGGGGGAAGAGACAAACTTAGTAGGCTGTACAAGTTGCTTATTATAATTGCAAATGAGTACCAACTATTCCAGAATCAGTCCTGCAAGGACAGGAGAGAATCACATGAAGCAGAGATAGAAAGATAAAAACTAGTATCACCTAGTCTGACCTCCAGCAATGCAAGTTCTAGCCCTGCCCTGAATCCTTCTCTCGTGTTTTGTTCAAGTCGGTATTAAAAACCTGTCAGTCATGCATGTTCCCCCTGTGTCTGGAAAACTATAATAAAAAGAGTAATTTCCTGCCATCAAAACGCTTCTTTTCTTACTCCTGAGTACATCTTTGCTCACATCTGACCCTTCTGCTCCTGCAATACTAGACCAACCCAAGTAATTTTGCTGTTTGTTCCCAGGCCGTTCCTTACTATGCATACATACTCTTCTTCAGTTGGCCATGCTGCTGGAAAGAAGGCTTATAGTGTTCCTGCTGTTAATGGCCTGACCAGAAATAAACATTTATTGGAACACTTTGCAACCTTAATATATTATTAACCAAGTTCAGCAAATGCTAAGTCATAGCAGCTTCCCAAGCCATTGAGCCTAAATTCCTCTGTTCTTCTTTAATTCCAGTCATCATGATAGGTTACATATTGGGCAGCCTGGCCATATTTCACCCTTATCTGATAAAAGAGCATCTCTTAACAGCCACACGCACATCCCCTCTGCCCAGTGGCTTCTGTCCCCTCACAGCTGCAGCACTTTCCTTTTTATTAAAACCAGGTGACAGCAGGATGTATTCCCACCAAGTCTCTTTGGGATTTACCCTGCCGCCTCGCAGCACCTAGTGTGAGCACATCACTGTTGCCCTCTGTTGATAAACTCTTTTTTTCCAGTAACTTGAGGGTCAGGGCGAGAAAATTTCACAGGAAAATCTGGAGTTCGTTGCTGCAGGGTTGGCGCTCAGACGCACGGCAGTCAGTGCAACACACCCATGGCAGATTCGTGCAAGCGATGTGCGCGCAGCACTCTAGATAGCTGGCCTTCACTAACCTTTGAATGCATACATCTTATAAGCATTAGAATATTGAGCATAAACTGACAATAAGTTTATCTTTGAGGTTGGGAAAATACTTACAGACCTTTGGGGCATGGCCCCATTTCTGTAACAAACTGATGGGTTCACCCTGTTCAGACAGCTAAATTTGTGCACCTTACAGATAACCCATATACAGAGCATACTGTTACCAGAAGTACCACAGGGACAGTCAGGGGAGTTTAAAAAAAAATTTTATATATATATCTATAAATTGACGCAGACTGCCAAGCCCCTGTTGCTTGTAGAGTATTTGCACATTTGTTGCACACTGCAAAAGCTCTCACAAACTTCCATCTGGTACTAATCACATTGGCTAAATAAAGTGAAACCAAATTTGAAAGCAAACAGTGCCACTTACTACGCAGCATGTCGTGGTACGCGTTATCAGCAATGGAGAAGATGTGGGGAGGAGCCTCTGAGCGCCTCTTGCCTTTGTATGCAGCAACGACCTCCGGCTTGTAGACAGGCAACCACTTGTAGGGATTTATAGTCACACAGAATAAACCAGAATAAGTCTAGAGAGGAACACAAAACAAGAGTGAAAAAAACCGCTCAAGGAATAAGAAAAAAAAGTCCTAGTTAACAAAGCAGGACCTGGTGTTGCCAGCTTCTGATTTGGGTTTGAATCCTTACTTGAATTTCAGCCTTTGATCTGAATTTCTAAAGCTACTGCTCTGCTAAGTGACTTCCTATTGGCAATTGATATCAAAACTACAGATATTAAACAGTTTTCTAAAGGAGGAAAAAGTATTTTCAACATGACAACCAGAAACAGAAACAGCCCCTTCAGCAAAACAAAGGAGCAGCAAATAGACCTATATCTGATTTTCTGTCTTGCTACCCCACGAGATTTATTTCCTGTTGAAAACAGTCATTACGAAGGAAAGAAAAGTTACAGCTTTCCTGCTCAAACTCCAGTCTTAGGAGAAGAAACAATCTCCCATTATTAATTTGATGTGGACACCTTGGGGCAATTTCTGGTGCGTGTTCAAAGATAAAACAACTTCATAGTGTTATTTCCCAAGCTGTGGAGCTTTTTTCAGCTTTTGGAGAAACACAGTTGGTAAAAATCTATCTTTATAGCCGCTCTTTGGGCTATCTACATCAGTTAGCTGGGGCCTGGTCATTCTGAGGAAGAATGAGTTTTCAGCTGTAACCCCAGGGAATCGGTGTTAGCTGGTTAACTTTTCAGGTACTCAGCCCAGGTTGAAGCAAAAATCTTCAAAGAAACCCAGTTATTATATGGGCACAAGCACTATGTACACATAGATTAATGAACTCTATTCTAAAAGTTTCAGGTGAAATCCAGGTGTCTTCCCCTAAAAATAGCATTAGGACCTACTCCAGAATGATCTTGGCATGAGTCCTCAGTCCTATTTTCTACAAGGAAAACAAAAACCCCAACCAGTAAATGGATTAAGGCAAGATAACAAATTTAATTTTCTACCTATACTGATCTGCAAGCAAAGCTATGCTTTAGGCCATACATGTCCCTATAGGGGTTATTAGAGAAATGCAGAAAATGTTTAACAATCAGAATTTAAATGGGAAAAAGTTGGATTCGCTCCTCTGATGAACACCAAAAACCAGAACAGGGATTGGCTAGAAAATCTATAGATTTCCCTGACTGGGGAATTGCAGACACAGCTGAATGCAGCAAACTGAAAGCAAAAGTTTGGCCTCATAAAATTAGACGCTACTGAAGCTTGTTCTGGTGCTGACAGAAATTATGTTAATGATGTCATGGGGAAGATACAGAGCAAGGGAAAGGGCAGAGCAAAACAAGGCAGATGTCAGCACTGAAAATGAAGAGAATAAAATTACTGAACTAAAGATAGAAAGGCTCATATTTAAAAGAAGTTATGTGTGTGCTCTAAGCTTGAGGCATTGTTTCTCAACAAGGAAATCTCCATGGCTGGTATTGACATGGATTAATATTAGGAGAGTAAAAATAAACTAGGTCTCCCCAATGCCTTGATTGCTGAAAATATGTCCCATGACACCCCTCTCCTAGGCAAGCAAGCAAAACCAGAGAACTAGACACCATCTCATTCATTCAGTTTTGTCTGTCTGTATTCAGACACAAGCCAGCTCCAAGCAACTTCTTTCCTGAACAGATGAGCAAGACCTTCAGTTTTGTGACTTACCAGAGTTGTAAACTGAGTATGAAGAACACAACATGTTCAAACATGAAATCTGCACCCGAAATGCAGATTTCTAAATATACCCTTGTAATGACCCTTACATAGATCATCCAGTTGCTGTAGCGCTTTCTCAGATTGTACAACACAGAGGCCTCGTTCAGATGGGTCAGCATAGCCATGTCCTCGATCATGTCAAATTTGGGAGGGTTCATTGGCTGCACGTCATCCTCTTTTATTGTCATGGTCTGCAAAGACAAAGAAGTACAGCAACACTGGAAAACACCGGGATTTTCTGTTGCTTCACACACCTTATAGGAGAACATTTTTTTTCCCCTGCAGAGGGAAGTCCTTCAGCTCAAACCCAGCCTATGTACATAATACCATTTGTTTTCACAGCTATCAGAAGAATGGGGGAAGGCCGAGACGATAAAAGTGAGGAGCATGGTGGTATCGCTGCAAAACGAACCATGGGCTTTTATCTCTGGGGTCCAAACCAGAACTGGCTGGTTGCATACGTCTGCTCACAGACTGCCCGCTGCTGTGCGGTGGCTGATGCCCGCTTACCCACCACCGCATTGTTCTTTTTCCCTTGGTGGTTTTTCATGTGTTGTTCTGATATGGCATCAGTTACTGGGGCTTCCCATTCACAGCCCATTTCAATGAAACAGGCAACTGAGCTTAAACCGGGACAGGTAATTTCTGGAGCTTGCTGCTCTGGCCTTGTTAGTCACGGATCAGACAAAACCAGTTTTGTACCCTTCCATCTGTCGTCTCCACAGTCACTTTGCCACCGCTGGTTTCTGTAATTTCAGCTTCAACGTAAGCTTTCTTTTCATCGGGAACCCAACATTTCTTCTTCCCTGTGAAATTAAGGAGACTGAGGGTTCACAGCCTTGTGTCAAACAGAAACACCATGCCTAGCTAAGCGAGACTGCTGGGTTACTTTTTCTGCACAAACAACACAAAACCTCTGGGACCGCAGCAGATCGGCAGTGCTGGGGAGCTGCCTGCCAAAGCAGAAGGCATAGGGCTCCCAAATGTTGTCTCCCCTTTGAAACTACCACTTGGCTTCCTCTAGATCCTTCCAGCACAAGGTGTCAAAATATTTCACGAATGCTGGCTAAGCCTCAGCCTCCACGGGAAATCCATAATCATTATCACCAGTGTGCAGATGGAGGAACGGAGATCCAAGCCCAAATTAAGGCATTTGCTAAAAAGTCACACAGAAAATTGCGATCTGAGTGAGGAATTCAGCCCACTTTATTTGCCTGCCAGCTATCAGATTTTACCTTATTCCTGCACATTCTTCTGAGGTTTGTCTTGAAAAACAGCAATATTAATAACTCACATTGAGTTATGTATATGGCTTTTTAGAGTTTGGAGTAGCTGCACTAGACTTTAGGTCTTTAGTTATAGCAACTGTTCTGAATAGCGAAATGCTGTGGTTATTGGTGTATTTATACTTACTACTACACCTCAGGGCTCATATAAATCCATTTCATGAAAAGTAAATTATGGGAAACTAAAAGCTAACATCAGATTGTTATACAGCCTGCAAATCAAACAGATGTACAGGTACAACATAACGAGACATCTAGTCAGGCCGCAGAATCTCTCTCATTACAGAAACATCAATGTGTGGTGTTTTCCTTTCAAACAGTCAAAGAAGTGATCCCCCCTCTAGCAAAGCAGTACAAATAAGCCTTGCTTCTAAACTAGTTAATTACTTAACATAAATTGATAGATAATTTCTGTTTAGTACTACCTGGGGGGGGGTTAATAGCTTTGCAGAGTAAAGAAACCAGAACTTGGTTGAACAAGCTACCTCAAACAGCAGCAGCAGCAGCAGCAGCACAGCAGCGGCAACGGAAGCTTTGCATCCTGCTTTGCTCTGCATTCCCACAACTACACTTGGATGTAACCCTCATCCCTCTTAACCAGCCAATGGCAGCATAAAGGGTACTGCAACTCACCATCGAAGGCGACGGTCTGTGCCATCATCAGCTCCTTCTCGCTCTTTCGGAGGAAGGGAGCAGCCTCCCCGAATTCCGACATGTCCATCATCTTGGCGAGGATTCAAGGTGGCACAGCTCAAAGAGGAAGAAGAAATAGACCTGGTCTACCAAAGAAAGGAGGGGGAGGTAATCTATTTCGTGGATGATCTGAGGCAATACAAAACACTCAGCACAATGTGGCAAGTGGCTGATCAAAGTGATGATTAATTTGAAACGCAAATACCTAACAGAGATTTGGGGCTATACTGCACCCTTAGTTAAACCCTTCCCTGGCTCAGCTTATTTAAAGCCAGCCAGATCCTGCATGGTTCAAAACCTCTACATGGGTCACAGTTATCTCTATGGGAGAATTTAATCTCTTCTTTGTGGCACAAATGGTGCTTAAGAGCAGGAGATAAAATGGACCACTTGAAGCTGTGATTTTAAAAAACACTTAGTGGGGGCCTGTTCTGGCTCCTTTCAAATTCGCCTGGAGCAGACCTATGCTCTCCAGCACATCTCCCTGGGGCTGTGCCACTCAGCCACTTCAAGCATCGTCTCAGGCAGGTGTTTTCTGGGAATCATGGAGCAAGACTTCATTGCTGCAAACTGAGAACTGCTGCAAGGGTGTGCGCTACACCTTTGGTGCAGCTCCAGGCACATATGCCCACGCTTGTGCTGGAGAAAGCCAGCACTGGAGCTGGAAATGGCTCTGCTACCTGCAGCACGCTCCTCTGATCGCACGAATTAACATGTTAGAAAAACCAGGACTAACACGGCTCGGGGAGGTCCTGTGCTGGTGCAGTTTCTCAAGTTGCTGGTACCTCCGAATTCACCAGCTTGGGTATCCCCCTGCAGCAAGGCACGGCAGAGGGCAAGTGTATCTGCAGTATTGGTGCAAGGGCTTTATAGTTTTTTAGGTCGATTTGAGCTTATTAGTCTATCTTAATACCTACACTTGTTTTCTCAAATGACAAGGCCACGGTGTTTAGGAGCCTTTTATCATGAAAGAGAGGGCAGGGGACATGGGTGTAAGTGAGACTAATTTGCTGGGTTTGTACTGCCAAGGAATTTAATTTGATTGTTATGTATTCTCTAAAGTGATCATACAGATATTGTTTTCTGGTTTTGTTTTGCTTTTTAAATACTTACACACACACATATGTAAAATACTCGGGTTGCTGTCCAGAGAACGTCTAAAATAAGTTCCACTGCTAAAAGGTGTACACACAAACACACATGCACACAATTTAAGAATTTCAGATTTTTTTTTTTTAAATTCAAGACACCATTTGATTACTATTTGAAGCTGTACAAGTGACCTTCAGATATTACCTCTTCCCTTATTTTATTTACTGTGCAATATCCAGAGCAGCTGGACAAATTTTCAAGAGTCCTATCAAGACAGACACTGTAGTTTTTCAAAATTTAATTCAATTTCCTTCTAACAAAATCCTGGTAGGGATACAAACACTTCATCAACCAAGGCAGGTTTTTTCCAACACATTCCTCCTGGGGAATGTAAAGCCCTAAGACAGCAGAGCTGCCAAACATTTTACATTCAGCCCTCTCATGCTGCTGCAGTACAAGCTTGAAACCTTCTGTCTTGTTGCTGTAGAGCAAAAACTTTCTTCCTCAGAACTAGCCTTAACTTTTTTCCTTTTTAAAGATTAAGGACCTACATAAGCGCAACTCTTGCCAGTTATTTTAACATCATCTGAGCTGACCAAAATTCCCAACTGGAGGCACAACTCAAAACTAGCAGGGCAAAGTCTCTTTCCCATGGGGAGTGTGTCTTAGCTGTAGTGGAGCAATGAAATTACATCAGTTCATACATTTAAACAGAACAGCGTTGGAGCATGTAAGTGTCATTTCACATTAAACGTGCAAATGCCAGAGGATCCACTCCAGTGTTAATCTCTAGGACTCGGGACAGATTCTCACAATTAACCACTAAAGTACTCTAAACCAATTCTGTGCAACCTAGCTCCATTTGCAGACCTCTTAGGGACAGTCACTCAGCTATCACCTTCTCATCTCAATTTATTTTTTTTCCTTACATATTCAGGGCCAACCACTATGGCAAACGTGTTATGGTGTAAAGAAGCACTACAGCAGCTGGGAGAGAATCCCTCTTTCTTCAGCAGTCTCATGTGCTTGGAGTTACAACAGAGGTCAGAGCCCAGGCAGTGCACACCTTGCAGGTGCAGAGAACACATTGAGCCAAATCCATTGCCAGATATGAGAAATTGGAACTAATGTTTGGTTTATGGTCATAGGATTATTTTTAAAAGGCAGTATAGTCGGGAAAGACAAGGCAGAGCTAAAGACGTTTGCTTTCCTTTCAGTCTGTTCTAGCTAACAACAAAAAGAGCCAGCCCTTGCATATGAACTTTGGAAGACCCTTGAAAACATCTACACCCTGTAGAAAGCCAATATTGTTACACGCAGTTAAGTGGCATGCCCAGGACCACCAACAACTTAGTGGTGCATTCAGACTTGGAAAGGGGGGACCTCATATTTCTTCGCTGGGGTTGTTGGAAGAGCTACTGTAGTGCTAATGGCTTGTCCGCAATAGCAACGACAACAGGCACTGCCTGTCTTTGAAAGGGAACCCAGTAATTCACCAAGGGTTGTAACTCAGGTTGGATTAAAGAACTCCTTGGACCAATGAGCTGCTTAAAATTGCAAACTGCATAAACCATTACCTCTTGCAGATGATAGAGAAGACAGAAAATATGACTTACAGGTGCTGGCTAATCAGTCCACCTAGGTGCATAATTACATGGGACCTGACACTTTCTTAAGAGGTTATTCTAGCTGGCTAAATGAATACGCTGATGTTAGAGAAGAAACATGTATTTGCCACCCTAGCATTCAAGCAGCATCCTAGGATGACTAACGTAGTGCTATATATGTTTATATATATGTTTAGTGATATTACTACTAAAACCTTAAGCCACATGAAAACCTTAATCACATCAAAACCACGGTACAGTGTTAGAGCAAAACTGGCTACCCGCATTTAGAAGTGAGAGAGGTTGGTACTCACCCTGGAGAGCACACAGAAAGTGTCACGACGCCACCTGGTCCAGACTTTATATGCCCCTATCTCAAGGTCACTGGTGATAACTGGTTAAAGGCATCAGCAGTTTTCCTCCATGCCTATATTTGTCTGCCGGTTCCTGGGTGAGGAGACAATGCCCGAGGAGGGGACACGTGTGGCTGCACCCTGACAAAGGGGGGGGCAGGAATGTCAGTGGGGAGCAGCGTGCTCCTCGCCGGCCGCCCCTCGCCATGCCATTCTTGCTCCATGACTTCATGCAAGAAGATTTTCCTGCCT
Source organism: Pygoscelis adeliae (assembly GCF_000699105.1). Classification (NCBI taxonomy): domain Eukaryota; kingdom Metazoa; phylum Chordata; class Aves; order Sphenisciformes; family Spheniscidae; genus Pygoscelis; species Pygoscelis adeliae. The sequence goes on from NW_008824474.1 coordinate 1,061,490, forward strand.
CTGTGTTTTCACAGGGGCAAGTATTGCTTTTCCAAGTGCTTCGGAACTTAATTACCATGGGCTGGGTGGGGGTGAGGAATTAAGGCTATTCAGATGTACCTCCCCTAGAAAATAAAAATCAAAGCTTCTTGCACAAGGTACAAGTGATTTTAAAGGGAATTTGGTTATGTGAACCAAGATGCCTTCAAGCCACAAAGCTAGGATGTGAGTTCTCACGTCCCAGTCAAGCACCTTAAATCCCTTTCTTGGGCCCCAGAGAATAAAAGCCAAGCCTATAGGCTCAGGTTTGGGATACACATGTATTCCCCAGTTTATGAGCAAGGCAAGACAGTAAAGAAATTTAATTGATTCTGCCTGGAAAATGAATCACAGATAATGAAAAAAGTAATCATCAATTTTAGTGAGTGCTTTGCTTCAGGAAACTCATTTATAAGACCAAGTTTAGGCAATGTCTGGCCTTCTTATTGTAAACTAATTTTTCCTGTAAAACAAGCGCCATAAGTAACTCAGGTCTCATTTCACTTCAACCCATAAATAGCAAAACAACTGACACATCCAGATTGATTTGTTTTTACCAGCATGGGTAGATATATAGGTTTCCTTTAGTTCTAGCATAAACTGAATATAAAAGCACAAAGGAAAATAAATATTGTGGATAATACTTCTTGGCCACAAGGGAAGACAATATATTAGGGCTTTAGAAAACTCAATTCCAAGGAAACAAGGGGTGCAGGGAGGGAGCTTATCCACAGCTTCATCGAATTCTTAGATACCCACAGGAGCAAGTGGTTTGGTTTGTGACCAGGCAAGAAGAAAAATGCTTGCATACTGAGTCTGCTATTTTTAAAGCTGTTGTCCTGATGACTGGACAGTGACAGGTTGCACAGATAAAGTAGGTTTTTAAGAAACAGAGGGATTTATGGAAGTGATAGACTCAAAGACAGGAGATTGATGTGGCAGGTCTGAGGATCCAACTGCTTTAGTGATCTGGTATTTTTAGCATTTGGGGAATGCAAGCAAGAGACAGAGAATCACTACTGCTTTGCTAGAGACAGGGCCACCTCCAGACAGGCTTAAGTTGAGGAGACTGCCCTCTGCTAAAGCTAGGGATGAGGCTGTCAGTCCTGGTCTGGATACATCTGTGAAAGGAACCTGGGCTTGAGCTGAAAACGAGTGGCGTGTGTCATGCTCCAGCGCTCGACTGGACGCATGTTGGTGTCAGATCTAACTCGCCACCTTTTTGCTTTATATCTGGCGAAATAGAAAATAGAGCTAGTGATCTCAGCTGCTTAGGTGAGTGATTGTGCAAAGCTCAAGCAGATGCTCCTGATCACATGATTTGAAACAAGGTAAATTGCATGCATCACCCAGATTTATGGATGCTGTTAATCTGTTGTGAAGACTGAGAATACGATTATTTCGCATTATACCCATGAGGGTATAATGCACTGATAGTCTCTCCCTCCTGCTCCTTTCTCACATTGCCAGTAGCTTTATTTCTAAACACAATATTCCCATTACCACCTACTTTACTTAGAAGGGCATCTTTTTACAAATACTCTATTATCACATTTTTTCTGTTCTGCAAATATTCAGCTTTCATCAGTCCGGCATGAACACTACAATCTCGCTCCCACGCCTCCCTTTTCTTTTTTGGGGCTGCAAACAACTGTTTCCATAGCTGATGCCAATGCAATTTCAATGCTTGTGTCACTTAGAAAGGGACACAGCCAGCATTGTTCAAAACATAATCAATTTATTTTCCTTGCTAGCCTGATGTGAATTGGTATTGTACATATTATTCCTGCCTTTCTGGAGTTTATTTGCTTTGTCTTAATATGAACCAGGATTTGCGGCACATTTCCTCAAGCTTAAATTTGTAACAGTGACAACCAAAGACATTTGTCTCTCGCAGGGGCTACTTTTAGAAATGCTAGTGCCGGTCACTGTTTCTAGGGAAACAAGGGACTTTGATAAGAAGCCCTTGTGACTAACCTATTTTTAATAACATTACATATTGGAAAGGAATGCAATAACGTTTATCAGCTCTAGACACAGATAGTGTCAATATTGTGGTCTTATATAGAAAAGTTGGCATCTGGGATCTGTAAAAGTCCAGTTATGAACCCTCTCTGTTTTCTTAGAAAAAAAGATCAACCAGCCAGCTGTGTTTTGACAAAAGCTGGCCTTTAGACTACTCTTAATAAAACGTGCACTGTAATAACATAGCATTCCTGAAAAGCAAGATCAATGAGATGAAGGACAGTAGTTCGAGGTATAGATGCTTGAAGAAAGCGTCTTCTGAGTCAGGATCTTCTAGACTGCTCCATAAGCAAGCAGAAAGACTATCCCACTGTGAGATGCATCTGAGTGACCATATCTAAAGCGATTGAGAACCTATTATTTACATCAGGTATTTTTTGGTCACTGGTCCCTGCTACTGTTGCAGTCTCCGTTTAAAGGACAAATGGGAAAGAGCCAAAATGATCTAGCCAGATGCTGTTTGAAAGAAAAATGTCATACACGCAGGAATACTTTCAGCTGAAGAAAAATGTGAACATTGTACCTGGCAGCAAATCCAGGCCCATTCTGTATGAGTGGATGTATTTTTCCTTGTGAAGAATTATGGTTTAATTCTTCAAGCCGTTGATGCCCCAAAGAGAAATTGGAGGGGGAGAGAAGCTTAGCTTTAAAAATAGTTACACTCTGCTACATCTCTAAAGGATGAGAAAATTGGCACTAAACAGTACATTTAAAATGTGTTTATGACAGCTAGATTTGCATCATTAGAAGTGGAGATTTTCAGGTTTCTGCAAGCCTTTGTGCTCCCCCTGCTGCAGTGCACACGGCTAGGCAGTGGACACAAGCGTCTGCCACCTGAAGAGGTATCGGGAGCTTCTGTTCATGCTCATTTCAGAATCATCATTTTAAATAGTTTCCTCCAATTAATTCTTTGCTGATAGTTACTGTGTGGTGTGATAGTATAAAGGAAATTTAAATTTCTCTATGGAAAGCATCTGCTTTCACACAAACATGCCTGGGGAAATAATTTCTAAGCCACCAAAAATGTTTTAAGTGCCTTTTAAGCCATTGAAATCCATGATCTATTGCTGTCAGTATGCAGACCCCTGAAACAGAATACCTCTTCCTGATTTGAACGGCTTGAAATCACCAGTGACTGTGGAGAATTAATGCACGAAACCACAAGAGAGAGTAGACGATCTTATTAGCTTGGTACTGCACAGCAGCATCCGTCCCTCGGCCACGCTGCCAGCAGGCCCCCGCCTCTCATCCCGTGCCAAGCGCCAAGCTCCAGGCTGCATCGGCACGCTCCCCTCCTAACCCGGGCTAGGATAATAAACATTTCAGAGCTGTCATTGTTGCCTCTCCCCTGCTGACATTCAATCATTACGGTATCTTAAGAACGTTTAAATAGGTCAGGGTTTTAATGGGAGAGCTTGGCTTCTGGGAGCGAGACTGACAGCACTTTGAGAGCAGATTAACAGTGCTGATAAATCAATCTCAAACTGACTCACAGCCCTAAGAAAAATAGGAAGGTGAAAACAGTAAAAAGTGAGCCTAATTAAATAAATGGTCTCAGCTCTTCGGCTCTGGAGATGTACTGGGGAAGGAAAAGAAGGTCTTTGTCATGTGCCTTCTCACTCTTCTCTCTCCAAAAGCTGACATTCCCTCATCCCCTCTGTGAAAAGTTTTCAGTCTCCAATAATCTTGAGCATCCCACCCTGCCTGTCAGGTCAGAGAGTATGTAATGTAATGGCACGTTTTCAGAATTGCTGTGCATCCTTTTCCCAACTTTCACATATCCTAATTGCCATTAGTGACTTTTGGGTTTTTTTCCCCCCACCTTAAACTGCTCTGCATTATCCATAACCACTGGGGGAAGGCAGGGAGTTAAAAGCCCTAGTAATGCAGGTAAGTAGTTCAGGTTAATCTTTTTAGTATTCATTAACTAAGCATTTATTTGCACAGCACGTCATTAGAATTACCGTAGCCCATTCACCAATTCTATTATGCCCTTCTGAAGCTAATAGTCAGAAGAATTTTAGCATTGATCAATGCAGAAAAGAAAAAAAAAAATCCATAAACATCTCTCTAGGGTTTGTATTACGCAATCTGGCTTCAAAGACAAGGTACTTCATTACCGCTGCTTCAGCCTGTGACTACATGCACTCTCTCTGCTCAAGCAGCCTGAAAACCACATTTCCATTTCAATGGGCAGCACTGCCCTAAAATACTCCTAGGCCTTCAGACACAACATATTCTAGCTCCCGGTGCCAGGCTCCTGCAAGACAACTTGCCTTTCTTTGCCTTTTTTACATTTCGGCTTCAAGGATTCAGAGCCTGCCTTTCAGGTGTGGGCAGAGATGGGTACAGCCCTTGCTGATGGCCTGGTTTTGCTGCTGTGGAGATTTATTTTTCTGAGGAAGTGAGGCAGAAAGAAAGGAAAATATTCATGCCTTTTTAGACACAAGCGATTTTTCAATTTTTTTGCTTCTGTAACTCTCGGAGTCATAACTCAACTTTCTCTCAAGGATTGTTTGCTGTCTTGTGTTTACCTTATGCCAACTGCAAATTATGATAAAAAATGCAGCGGCAGTTTAATTGGTGAAATAATTGCCACGTGGGGATACTTTATTAACATTGCAAGTGCCAACAGAATAAACCCAATGTGATTGGCACGACACTAAATAGCAAGAAGGCACCACAGGAAGCAGACTGTATGAGTTTTTCAGCATTTACATTCTGTAAGCAAAGACAAGACGACGTTTCTTTCCATGCACAGCTATGCCGAGCTTGTCACCTCCGCCAGGAAACTCAGTCAGCAAAGCTCCTTGAAAAAATAAACCCAGTTTTTAAAAAAAATCTGTTTCCAGACGTATTACTTTCTGCCATGAGCCCAAAAAAGCACAAGCCTGTGCTTCTCACATGGCCTAAAGACTTGATGCTTCTTGTCAGTCAAATTTAAAGACCTCCAAAAATGGACATGACATCCTTCTTTCCAGCAGCAATGTTCCGGAGCAACTGGCTGGCGTGTGCATGTAAGTGTGTGTGTGTCTATATATAAAAAACCGCACACATATATATTTATATGTCTGTCTGTATACCTAAACATATATATACATATATATAGATTTATATATGTGAAAACAAGTTTATTTTCTAACCTCTCCCCCCCCAGCTACGATGCTCCAGGCTTACAGCTTAACAGTAGGTAAAATGAACTTTTTCCCTT